>NC_090926.1:900853945-901157295 GCF_040938575.1 Ambystoma mexicanum
TTCCACCAATTACACGCTTTGACACTCGGGCGTGTATCTTTTTTTTTTTTGTACATGTGCCATTCTCTACGGCCATGTGCGTGACATCACAGCTGCGCATGGGGGCCTTTGGGCCAATGAAATCGCGTATGCGTGCATACGCGCTTACGCGCTAAGGGCCTTTCCTCGAAATACACGCAGACATCCAGGACTTTTCACGTGCCAAATCACTCCGTATCAAGCTGGCCACTCGTAAGCACACGGAAGACCACGCTCCTGCCCAGAAAGCCGATTTACTGCCCCCCAGAGCCCTGAGCACGCTCCCACCTGCCATCTGCTGCTGGCTGACTGCCTGCTGCCCACGTGCCCTGCCATTTGCTGCCTGCACATCAGCCAGGGGTGCTGTTGCTGTGACCACCCTGCTGGAACCGAAGACTCCCGACTGGGATTCCATCGCTCCACAGCCCAGCCCCAGGACCCAGTTGCCCACCCACTCCTGCCTCTGGGGTTGTCATGTCAGGCAGTGCAACATCTGGCACCACTGACAACCCCTGGCCAGAGAGGCAGAGGGGCACCAGCTTCTTTTTTTTTTTACACGCGCCATTCTCTACGGCCATGTGCGTGACGTCACAGCTGCGCATGGGGGCCTTTGGGCCAATGAAATCGCGTATGCGTGCAGACGCGCTTACGCGCTAAGGGCCTTTCCTCGAATTACACGCAGACATCCAGGACTTTTCACGTGCCAAATCACTCCGTATCAAGCTGGCCACGCGTAAGCACACGGAAGACCACGCTCCTGCCCAGAAAGCCGATTTACTGCCCCCCAGAGCCCTGAGCACGCTCCCACCTGCCATCTGCTGCTGGCTGACTGCCTGCTGCCCACGTGCCCTGCCATTTGCTGCCTGCACATCAGCCAGGGGTGCTGTTGCTGTGACCACCCTGCTGGAACCGAAGACTCCCGACTGGGATTCCATCGCTCCACAGCCCAGCCCCAGGACCCAGTTGCCCACCCACTCCTGCCTCTGGGGTTGTCATGTCGGGTAGTGCAACATCTGGCACCACTGACAACCCCTGGCCAGAGAGGCAGAGGGGCACCAGCTTCAGTGCCAGGGAAGTTGGGTGTCCTGGTGGAGCAAGTCTTGAGGCAGTATGATGCCCTCTACGGAAGGGTGCGCGCCGACAAGGAAGGACGGACTTGGATCTGGATGGACATCGTGACTGCCATCAATGCGGAGGAGGTGGCAGTCCGCGACTTCCAACATGCCAAGAAGCGCTGGGAGGACTTCAGGTCCGGACCCTCAACAAGGCCCGGCGCCTCTTGAAGGCAGCGGATGCTAAGGGGCGCCGGGGCCACTTGTCGGAAGATCAGATGAAGGTCCTGGAACGCATATCCCCAGCGCTCCACGTCCAGGTCCTTGAGAGCAGACCCATCTGGAGTCGAGCGGTAAGTGTACATGCATCATGATTGTAAGCTGTGCGTGTGGTGATGTGCCAGTAGTGTGCCGGTTGCACATCTGTTTGTATGGGGCCGAGTATGGGTGGGGGTGTACAGGGCCGTGAGGCTAACACATGCGAGGGCTGTCATGTGTGACACATGGATGGTGCTTGTGTGTGTAGGCTTGCATGCCAAATGCAGTTGTCTGGGCACCCATGTTTGGATGAATGTGTATGTAAGTAGGCATGTTCGTGATGTCACGCATGTATGTTGTTTTCAGCTGCATGTATCAGCACTATGTGCATGTGTGTGTATTTGACAATGGTGCAACAGTGATGCAACATGGATGCATGTGACAGCGGGATGTGGAAGCCTGATTGGCAGATGTGACATGGATGCCCATCGGAACACTGCGACAGTTGGCTGAGGTGTACACATGCATGCAAGTGTGGTGGTGTGCGTGCATGTGTAGTGCACTCCCTGTGTTGCATGTGATGTCTGGCTCACCTTTGCCTGCTCATGCTGTTGTATGTGTATGGATGGTGCTGGCAGTTGCGATGTGGCTGTGGTATGGCTCATGTGTGCATGTAGAAATGACATGTGTGTTGCCAATTGTGATGCCATGTCTGAGGTTTGCCAATGCCACTCATGTGCAAATGTCATGTGTGTATGTGTCCATTGTACAGTGCCCTGATGCCTGTGTTTTATTTCTCCCTGTCTGCAGCGTCAACTGATGAAGAGGGCGGAGAAGGTGCTGTGGAGCACAGCGGCGGGGATCGCACCGCCAGCTGGAGACGCAAGGCCCAGCTCCCCTCCCAGGTTGTGATCTCGTCGGGGAGTGAGGAGTCCGGTGTCGCGTCCCAGGCTGCAGAAGCCGGGGGGAGGTCCAAGAGGCGGAGGTCGGAGTTGGACTCCTCGGCAGCAGAAGGGGCAACTGGGTCCCCACAGGGCCCAACGTGGGAAGATGGCACGGAGTCATCCAGGTTGGTGGGGGGTTTGGTGGAGGAGGAGGCCGTGCAAGCAACAGAGACAGGGTCTGGAGGTGGGGATTCCACTGGTGCTAGTGGTGCAGTGCAGGACCAGGGACAGGAGGCAGCACAGGTCGCCGCAGAGGTACCTGTGTGCAATCCTGTCCCTGATCCTGTCACTGCAACATCTTGCACCAGCAGGGATGCCTACGTCCAGACCCGTTTTCAGGCAGGGGATGAGCTCACGTCAACTGGCCTTCCTCTGCCTGCGGACGTGGCTATCTGGGTCCGGGTTGAGCCTGTCCTGACTGGTGTGGCGTTGCGTCAACGGGCCATGCGAGGTGACCTGCAGTCTTTTCATGAGGAGACTGCACGTCATCTCAAATGGCTCGTTGACCGCGTCAGCCTACTGGGACAGGTCACCGAGGCCGGATTCCTCCGTTTGATGGGGCTTGCTCAGACCCCCTCCTCAACTGAACCCCCTATGCGCCAGTCGTCCTCCGTGCCATCTTCCCACCCATCAGTCACCTGGGTGCCCTGTGGAGCTGCCTCTGACGGTGCGGCTAGGCTGGTGGAGGAGGCATCCCTGCCACAGTCGGGAGTCGGACGTCCAGCAGGGGTGGCCACATCAACGACTGCACCCCAGCCAGCAGAAGATGTGCAGGCAGCAGGAGGCAGTGCACGGGCAGAGGCGCAGCAGCAGCAGCAACGTGGTGGGAGCCATGATGACTCGGGGCCTTCGACATCGGAGGGACAGGCATCGGCCGGAGGGCAGGAGGACCCAGGACGGGAAGTGTCTTCCGTGTGGCAGCGGTTGGGCCACGCCATAGATGCGGAGCGGCAGCGGGCGGAAGAGGCACGGCTCACGATGGTCAGGGCGGAGAACTCCATGCGGAGGGCCCGGAGGCGGGCCGAGTGCCTCGAGGCAATCCGCAGGGAGTTTGGGGTGAACATGTGGACGGCCCTGCGGACCCTCGGGGCCATGGAGGAGGACCGCCTCCGGGACATTGAGCAGGAGTTCGATGATGCCCTGGCCCGGAACATCCTGAAGTGAGCCGTCGGACTAGCTCGCTGCCCTTGTAAATAGTTCTGTAGTTAGTGTTAGGTTTCCTTTGGTTTTGCATTTTCTTTGGACCTTTTGGACAATGGGCCCCTTTTTTGTATATAGTTTTTTTTTTTAGGTAGTGTTATTAGATAGGTTTCATTTCTTCGGTTGGGATGAAGGACCCTGGATTGTTTATCTGTATATGGTTGACTTTTGGATTTTAAATTTTTTTTATGATTTCCCCATGGAGCAATGGTTTTCGATTTTAATTTTCCATTGGATTTACTTTTGTGGACTGGGACTTTGGACACCTTTCTTTTGCATTATGATTTGTGGTTTTGCATTATTTCACGGACCTGCTGTTTTTTTTTTTCAAATTTCCATTATTTGTTTATTTTTGATTCAATTTATGTTGCTTTTAATACATATTTTTTCTTCGAAGTTCAATGTGTAGTATCATCTCATTGGTTTCATGCATATCATGATATGGGTTTTGACATTCACTGACACCCATTGGGTGTATGTGAGGGACATGTGTTCATTTCCAAACTTGAAATTGGGGTTCTATCATGTTTTTGCCATTTCTGAGTGGGTGGATGCAATACTCAGGTGGGTGTTTGGCATTTGGAGGCTGACCATAAGGGCCAGGGATCTACATTGTGGTGACATGTTGGCTTGGGGACATGAGTGGGTGCCTGGTGGAGGATGCCCCTGGATGCTGGGGGGTGGGAGTGGTGGAAGACATGTGTGGGGGCCTGGTGGAGGGTGCCCCTGACTGGTTGGGGGTGGGGTGATGGGAGACATGAGTTGGACATGAGTGGGGGCCTGGTGGAGGCTGCCCCTGGATGCTGGGGGGTGGGGTGGTGGTAGACATGAGTGGGTGCCTGGTGGAGGCTGTCCCTGCACTGCTGGGGGGCGGGGGTGATGGTAGACATGAGTGGGGGTCTGGTGGAGGCTGCCCCTGCACTGCTGTGGGGTGGGGGTGGTGGGAGACATGAGTGGAGGCCTGGTGGAGGGTGCCCCTGCACTGCTGGGGGGTGGGGTGGTGGGAGATATGTGTGGGGGCCTGGTGGAGGGGGCCCCTGACTGCTGGGGGGTGGGGGTGATGGGAGACATGAGTTGGACATGAGTGGGGGCCTGGTGGAGGGTGCCCCTGCAATGCTGGGGGCTGGGGGTGGTGGGAGACATGTGTGGGGGCCTGGTGGAGGGTGCCCCTGACTGCTGGGGGGTGGGGGTGATGGGAGACATGAGTTGGACATGAGTGGGGGCCTGGTGGAGGGTGCCCCTGGATGCTGGGGGGTGGGGGTGGTGGTAGACATGAGTGGGGGCCTGGTGGAGGCTGATCCTGCACTGCTGGGGGTGGGGGTGATGGTAGACATGAGTGGGGGCCTGGTGGAGGCTGTCCCTGCACTGCTGTGGGGTGGGGGTGGTGGGAGACATGAGTGGGGGCCTGGTGGAGGCTGCCGCTGCACTGCTGGGGGGTGGGGGTGGTGGGAGACATGAGTGGGGGCCTGGTGGAGGTTGCCCCTGCACTGCTGGGGGGTGGGAGACATGTGTGGGGGCCTGGTGGAGGGTGCCCCTGGATGCTGGGGGGTGGGGGTGGTGGGAGACATGTGTGGGGGCCTGGTGGAGGGTGCCCCTGACTGCTGGGGGGTGGGGGTGATTGGAGACATGAGTTGGACATGAGTGGTGGCCTGGTGGAGGCTGCCCCTGCGCTGCTGGGGGGTGGGGGTGGTGGGAGACATGAGTGGGGGCCTGGTGGAGGCTGCCCCTGCACTGCTGGGGGGTGGGGGCGATGGTAGACATGAGTGGGGGCCTGGTGGAGGGTGCCCCTGGTGGCTGGGGGGTGGGAGGCATGAGTGGGGGCCTGGTGGAGGCTGCCCCTGCACTGCTGGGGGGTGGGGGTGATGGGAGACATGAGTGGGGGCCTGGTGGAGGCTGTCCCTGCACTGCTGGGGGGTGGGGGTGGTGGGAGACATGAGTGGGGGCCTGGTGGAGGCTGCCGCTGCACTGCTTGGGGGTGGGGGTGGTGGGAGACATGAGTGGGGGCCTGGTGGAGGTTGCCCCTGCACTGCTGGGGGGTGGGCGTGGTGGGAGACATGTGTGGGGGCCTGGTGGAGGGTGTCCCTGGATGCTGGGGGGTGGGGGTGGTGGTAGACATGAGTGGGGGCCTGGTGGAGGCTGCTCCTGCACTGCTGGGGGTGCTGGTAGACATGAGTGGGGGCCTGGTGGAGCCTGCCCCTGCACTGCAGGGGGTGGGAGTGGTGGGAGACATGTGTGGGGGCCTGGTGGAGGGTGCCCCTGACTGCTGGGGGGTGGGGGTGATGGGAGACATGAGTTGGACATAAGTGGGGGCCTGGTGGAGGCTGCTCCTGGATGCTGGGGGTGGTGGTAGACATGAGTGGGGGCCTGGTGGAGGGTGCCCCTGGATGCTGGGGGGTGGGGCTGGTGGGAGACATGTGTGGGGGCCTGGTGGAGGGTGCCCCTGACTGCTGGGGGGTGGGGGTGATTGGAGACATGAGTTGGACATGAGTGGTGGCCTGGTGGAGGCTGCCCCTGTGCTGCTGGGGGGTGGGGGTGGTGGGAGACATGAGTGGGTGCCTGGTGGAGGCTGCCCCTGCACTACTGGGGGGTGGGGGTGATGGTAGACATGAGTGGGGGCCTGGTGGAGGGTGCCCCTGGTGGCTGGGGGGTGGGAGACATAAGTGGGGGCCTGGTGGAGGCTGCCCCTGCACTGCTGGGGGGTGAGGGTGGTGGGAGACATGTGTGGGGGCCTGGTGGAGGGTGCCCCTGACTGCTGGGGGGTGGGGGTGATGGGAGACATCTCCGAGAAATAAAGTTGGTACCCTTTAGTGCGCTCCTTGGGAAGAATTACTCAATCACTTGGTTATGTTAATTCCAATTTGTTTATTTAGTATAGGTTCTGGATACTCCATACACTTAAAGTTTCAATAAACAAACTTTGTCTCCCAAATTGTCTCCCAACACGTGTTTCCCCATGACTTTAGCCACGGTTCCTCAGGGGTGATTCCTTGTCATGTTTCTCATAATTCTGATTCAGTATTGATTGGTATTCAATTTTCTCTCTCATCGGCTCTCTATTTGTCTTCCTTTTGTTCTTTTTCCCTTTTTTTTCCTTTTTTTTCTTTTTTTCCCTTGTGTGTAGATTCTTGTGGATTCAAAGATGTTCCTTTCTCTCGGTACGATTGCCTCTGTGCATCCGTGGAGGCTGCCCCTGGTGGCTGGGGGCGCAGGGGGACATGCGTTGGTGGGCAGTAGTGCAAGGTGACGTGGGTTGGCTGGGGGGCATGGCCATGGTGGATGGGGTGCCTGCGGGACATGTGCAGGGTAGGCCCCTGTGGTGTGGGCCACCTGCAGGGGCTATGGAGGGTGTAGAGGGAACACCTGGGAGGACTCACACGTGCAATTCACGTGTGGTGCTCCCCGCGCACCCCTGGAATACACGTACCCTGATGGAATCGCATGTGATACTTCCCGCGCACCCCTGAAATACACGTACCCTGCTGCTTTTGCGTGTGATACTTCCCGCACACCCCTGGAATAAATGTACCCTGCTGTTTTTGCGTGTGATACTTCACGCGCACCCCTGGAATACAAGTGCCCTGATGGAATCACGTGTGTTACTTCCCACGCACCCCTGATGTACACGTACCCAGGACAATCGCGTGTGGGACTTCCCGCGAACCACTGAAATACACGTTCCCCGCTTGGCGTTTGCTGTTTGCCAGCCCTGTGAACTGGTCCAGGGTTAGCGCAGCCCTTTGCGATGATTTGGGGATTTTGAAGGCTTTTCCTTGCGCGAGGGCGTTCTTGGGGGCGTAACTGGCGCTGCTGCAGGGTCGCTGCGCCACTCTGCGCCATGGCTGGTTTCAGAGGCTAAAATCCATGAATACGCTGTGCGATGAAAAGGATTTTTTCGCACGCGGCTGGCGCAGTCTATCGCACGGGGACACTGTGCACCAGCTGCGTGCGTCATTTTTGTGCGAATTTCTATGAATTACCCTGCAAGTATCACCTCAAGGTACACAATGTAAAACACAGCACAGGCGGTGAGAAGTCAATCCAGTGGTTGCAGGTAGGTGAAATGCAAACAAATGCAAAACACAACACAGGCTACAAGAGTCGAGCAAGTGTTACAGCTCAAAGCATGTTATGGAGCAACATCAGAGGGCTCCAGACAATACTAGTTGGCAGAGGCAGGGAGGGGTAGTGCCTAAAGGCAGGGAGAGCAACAGGATGAGAAGGCCCGAACGGACACAACAGCTGGGTATGCTAGAATAGAAGGCCAGGTAAGGCGAGCGGGCCACGGCAGTATAACTGAAAGGGGAGGCAGAATCCCAGATAGCCAGTGGAAGCCATGGCTTCACCCAGAGGGAGAGATTTGCACGGGAGGATAGCTCAGGGCCAGCTCGCCTTGGAGGCAAGACGACACGGAGCAACACAGGTTTGATCCCCGGGTCTGCGCTTAGAAAACCAATCGAAACCAATCGTATCATATCATATTAGAAACAGAGAGGCAGGGAATAGAAGGAGAGGTGGATGCAGGTGGAAAGTGAACAGACAGGACCAAATTTCAGCTGAAAGGAGGAAGCCAGCCAAGAGCAGCAGCGAGGGAGGTAGTAAGGAGAGACTGAAGGAGAGGGTAGGATAGCTAGGAAGTGCAGAAAGGGTAAAATAGGGTGAAAGGCCTCCTTATTTTAGGGGGAACGAGTGCAGCACCTCGAGTAGAAGACGGGAGCCAAACGTAGCGAGATGAGTACCAGAAAAGCATGGTAGCAGGCAACGGAGATGGGGATTTGGCTCCGCAGTGCTGTCCGCGTCCGTCAGGCCTAGATAGGGTTTGCCTTGAACCTTATAGGTGGCCCTGGAGGGGGCCGGCATCGCCTTTTGGCTCCCGGGCCTCAGGCAGTAAAAAACAAGCCCTAGCCAATCCGCAATCAGTAGAAGCGGGCTAAACAAGTATGAAGGTTTTAGTGGTCTTTGTGAAGCGTCGGGGGTGGCCATTTTAGAGAGCGCACAGCGCTTGTGGTTAGAAATAAGGAGCCTGTGCTGGGCTCATCAGAAAACAAGTCAGCACACAAGCATTATCAGGGACAGCCAGTAAGCCTGCACACGGTACTACCAATTTTGGCCAATAAAAATAGATTGAATGGTACAATTTGCCTGTTTTCGGCGAGTACCATTCGATAGATTTTTAAAAATACTAAACATGTGGAGTAGGGAATTGTGGGGGTGTTTCCTGCCCCCCCCCCATGTTCGCTATTTCTGGGCTTGGGGGTGCAGGGGTGTCCCACGCTTCCTCAAAATTGGAGGCGGGGGAACAACATTTAAAAAGAAAAGAAAAGTCAAAGGGACACTGCGGCATCAGATCCAACCAGCGTTAGATGGAACGGATCGGATGCCGCAGGTTGCAGGGGAATCTGTGACGAGTGAGCAGGTAAGTGGGGGAGGGGTGGGGGCGTGGTAAAAGGTACATTTTGGGTTGTTTGGCAGAAATGCAAATCAATTTGCTGCAAAATTGACTACGGTCAATTCCACTGCAAATAATTACACTTTGGTCAAACAACCCAGATCCCTGCACACAGCACTTTTAAAACATGAAAATAGGCCCCTTTACACCGATGGCACACAACCAGGATTTCACCCCGGGTAAAAGTGACAGATTCTGGACAAACTGGGAGCAAACACACCCGCTCCTCCTAAAAGAATTCTACCACGAAGGATCCCCATTACATTTCGACGAATGCAAATGGAAATTCGGCATAGGGGAAAGCGAGAGATTCAAATATATACAAATCAGGCATTGGATCTCCCAGGGAGAGGTGAAGAAGGCAGCCTCTAGGACTCCCATAGGGCTGGAACTTACTCTACACGAAGGCCAATTCCCCAAAGCAATAACAAGAATTTATAAGCTACTAGACAGTGCACGAATCGAGGACCGAATCTCATACAGAGACAATTGGGAGAAAGACCTGGGAACCCCTATCACGGAGGAGGAGTGGGGACACATTTGGAAGAGGGCCCAGAAAGCATCCAAATACACCACAATCAAAGAAACCTCATATAAACTACATACAAGATGGTACCTAACCCCACACAGACTAAATAAAATGAACCCGGCCTACCCCCCCCCCCCAACTGCTGGAGACAATGTGGTAACAGAGGGGACCTGTACCACATGTGGTGGACTTGACATAAAGCTGAAATATACTGGAAAGAAATACTGGGACACGTAAGGGAAATCACTGGGAGACAACTCCCCTACGACCCAAAGGTAATACTGTTCGGTGCCGCAGTGGAAGGCATCTATGCAGAGGCAGGTAACAACGCAGCCCTGATCATGCAGCTACTAAATGCAGAAAAGACAACCCTGGCCCAAGGATGGAAAAACTCTGAAAGCCCAATAGTCGCATGCTGGTGGGTCAAAATATGGCACATATTGGCAATGGAAATGGTAGGGGCCATAAAAGACAACAAATACTTGAAATTCAGGGAAGTGTGGGACCCATTCATAGACTATGTCACAGACAGGGAAGCCTACTTCCACAGACCTAACCTGCTGAGAGCGATCCTGAAGTAAGGCCCCTGATAAAACGGACACTCAAGGAGACCCACAGCAACCAAAGACCCAGGCAAATAAGGCCTGAACTACAAATGCATAACCCATCGGTGTAAGAAAACGGAACCAGCCTAGTTGAGGGGGAGGGAGGAACTAAAGGGGATACATGTTATTTACGTTACTACAGACTAAAAGGGGGAGGGGAGGGAGTTAGAAAGTTAAAACTCACGGACTTCCTACAGACTTGAAAAGAGGACTGGGGGGGGAATAAAAGTACAATGCAAAATTTCTGTATGTTCCTCCCACACGCATGTTTGTAACTTAAGTCCATGAGAAGAAAATAAAGTTGGTAAAAAAAAACATGAAAATAGGAGCTCGCCAAGTATTTGCCGGACGGATCCATGGTTCCAGAAATGGATTTTAAATCCCCTGCCTGCTGGATGAAACTGGAAACTCTTAAAAGTGGGAAACAAACCCCATGGCAACAATCCCTTCTAATGGCCAAGGAACAGTTTTTGCTGGTTGAAGTTACATATATTACACCTCCGCTCAATAAGACCTCAAGGCCCTACAAAACCAGAAGCGTGAAATAAAACCAAGGGTGTCGCCTAAGAGCAGCATTTGGAGGTTCTCGTGCACTTGACACATCACTTTCATCTTTGAGAGACCATCTGGGCATGGTAGTGCTATCAGGTACTCTTATCATGGAAAGAAGGCCATTACTTTTTACGTATTCGTAGCCATTGCATCAAGAGCCTATTGGCAAAGAGAGTAAGCAGTCACTCTTCCCAAATGAGTACAGCGGCAGGCGGTAGATAAAACGATACTTACAGTGTTCCACCAAATCATCCCTCCCTAAAATTCTACCGCAAGAGTGTGTCTCCCTTTCACTCAGAGACCATTATTCAGATTCTGTTGCCATTTGTCCATCCCTGTCCTTTTTCCCTGGGACCCATTGCAAGTGGCCTCAGTCTCCCTTACATTTAGAAGATAATCCAATGAAAACTGTTTACTCCATCAGGCCTCCAAGCTATGAATTGAATGGTTTAACAAATACCTTGTCTGATTAATTATTACTATTTTAATTATTATGCTTATTGTTACTACAATAGTTGGCTTAATGCGAGTGGGCAGGAAACAGACCCCGGTTATACTGAGCATTATGATTAAAAAGCAACTCATGGGCGCCCGTTGCAGCTCGCATCGAGGTATGTGCACCGTACCCACCCACTCACAGGAGAACATATCAAACAGACCCAAGCAGAACGAAAGGAACACGTTCTATAAGACCTGCTAAAACTAAGTTACAATATTCATCAGTCATACCTGGGAAGATAGCTTTCTTTTGCTTTCAAAGAGAAACAGACTATTTGATAACTACTGTGACAGGCTTCCAGAAACACGGGCTCCTTCTTACCAATAAGCCATTGCTTATGATACAAAGCCTTCAGACCTGATCCGGCAGCTTAACACACACCTTCCCTTGCTGCAAGGCATACAAGGATAACCGAAAATATTTTCTCCATTCAAGAATATGAATATGAAAAATGAATAAGCCTGGATGCTTGCGCAGTCTCATTAGGGCATGCTGGCTATTCAACGAAAGAACAATGAGCGACCTGTAGTTCAGGCATTGCTGGAAGATGCCATTAACAGACATTCAGTGCCAAGGCAAAACCCACCCAGAGTATGGCAAGGTTCTGCTTGCAAGTGCTCTACATACAGTTTTGATGTCTCTCTGAATGTGCAGAGGGAGCACACTGCATCTCATCCGTTGAAACATTGCACACTGTATTTGAGCCTGTTCAAATCTTCAAACAAGATCTGCTTCATTTCGAAATCCTTTGCAAGTTTTACAATTTAGATTTTCAATTCGGAAAAAAAGATTTGCACGATGCCATGTCCCTTTTCTATTGTTTACAGTTACTAGCTGGAAAGGAGCCAAGTCTCCTTTCTATTTCTTTCATTCTAGTGGGCTGCGTCCCACGCAATAACGTGAAGGCGGGGTTACCGCCTGAAGTTCAGTTACCCTTTAGAAGAAGAGTAAGACGCATCATTACAGTCTCTTATTGATATTTGCCTATTGTTGCTGTACTGTGAATCATCATGTCACCATCACTGAATTCAACATTGGCGATGTGGATCGTCGAAGGTGCAGTGACCGCGCGCCTGCCGTGAAAGCTCCGGAGGCCCTGCACTCAGTGAGAACCTTGAAGTGCCTGAGGCGAGCGAGCACAGCATGAACACAGCCACACATGCAGACATCTTTAACCCTAATGACTGATTTCATTCACGGCCATTCGTTTCATGTCAGAAGTTCCGCCACAGAGGAAAATCAACACGCGAGTGCCTGAAATATGCGCTACACATTTTCTATGGAGAGGGCCCATCCATCTCCGTCAACGACATAGAGGAGATACCACGGGAGCATTCCATTTCAATACGCTGCACGCGTGGTCACCCCAGGCAAGACTTTCTTCCCTTTACTTGCACAATCACAAAGTTACATCTCATTTCAAGCTCTGCTGCACCGGAAAGTGTGCCACAACGCTGATTGCAGCTAATTACACTGCTCTGTTTCATTAAGTGAATCATTCCTGCCTCTGCATCACACGATGTCGGAGGGCAACACAGACAGTGGCCTCCAAAGCCCACAATCCAGCTCCACACCACGTCATGCCAACCACAGAGAAGAAGGTTGTACGGAATCATTGCAACTTCAAGCTGTGCCTCATTTTGACATGTCTGATACTAGCAGTTTGGCTCCTAGGTGGGCCAGGTGGCTGAAAGAATTACACATCTACATTGATGCTTCCAGAGAAAGGGAAGAACGCTGACTAAGAGGTATTCTATTACACTCATTGGGCCCCACGGTACGTGATATCGTTTTTGAAATGCCAGAAACAGAAACTGACTCATTCCAAGGCATAAGTGACTCTTTGAACACCTACTTTGCTCCTTTGAGAAATATTGACTATGAAAGACACATTTTCCACACTACCACTCAAGAAAAAGGTGAAAACAAGGACAATTCCATAATGAGATTAAGGAAAATAGCTAAATATTGTGACTTTGATCGATACTCGACCGATAAACCCCTCAAATCCCAAGCCATAGCTGGCTGTGGCTCAGCAGACTTCTGCAAAAAACTCCTCCAGAAAAGTAAAACACTTGAAGAAATACTCCAACTAGCAAGGGCTGATCCAGCGTTGGTACTTCAGATGGAGTTGCTTGGCAACATCACAATTACGCAGTCCGCCACAGTTGCCACAGTGTGCCCCTTTCGCACTCTGGCAGATACCATGGAACAAAAGAAATGCTACAGGTGTGGATTCAAGTTTCCTCACGTTGGCCCCAGCCCTGCAATAGGACACCACTGCGACAAATGAAGTGGTGAAAATCATTTCAAGTCTGTGTGTAGAAATATTAAATGTTTCAGTCCCCAGAGTCCGGCAAGGAATCCCGCAGACAAGATGGCCGATATTTAAGGCGGGAAAGCCCAGGTACTCGCACAAATTATTTCTCTATTCCGAGCAGGCGCCGCTCTCATAGTTCATCACGTGACACATCACACTCTTCCAGACGACGTGAGGAGAGGGGAGACAGCCGCCACAAGAGCACACATGACTCACAACGAAGAAAACCAAGACAGAGAACCAGATACCTAAACAAATCACCCCAAGGAAGACGCCTCTCCAACTCATCATCGTCTAGAGGAGACCGCAAAAGAGCATATGTCCATGCTATTAGCAACAACACAGCGGTTGAATATAGCCCAACACTACTGCTTCAATTAAATGGACAAAATCAAGAATTTCTAATTGACACTGGTGCCATGGTGAATGTAATCAATGATGACATTTACAAATCCCTCACCATGAAGAAAGATCTGAAACAAGCAGACACACTAATATACCCATACGGCTCCAATAAACTGCTCAACTGTCAAGGCATGTTCAATGTGTGTTCCACATCAGTTCTAAAAGGGATAGGCGGACTTAGGTGTCCAACAACTAATGATACATAATATTTCAACCGGCCTGCTTTACCTGTTGGGAACGATCGTCAGTGTATCCTCTATAGCCAGGGGGATAGTAGGCTTCACCACCTAGTGCATGCCCCAGGGATCCCCCAAATTTCCTGAGAGCAGCAGAATAACTGCTGCTATGGCTACAGGCAACTGAACCATCCATCCCAGTGATGCAGACTATCACTGGAGCCAGGACTAGAAAATGAGGTCCATGCTCTTTAAAAACTAGACAGCCTGAGCCTAATGGAATGCATCATAGAATAATGGCGCTACTAGAGCACCAAGACGTACCTTTAATTTCCCTGGGTGCGCAGAGATTACAAAGAAGCAGGGTGAGATATGCACCCTGGTAAATAGGTTATGAACTCCTCCCTCTTCTATGAGGTCACTCAGCCAAAATCATTACACAAGATCAAATCCTGGTATAGAGACCAGCAAATCCTTGAAAGTTAGGGGAGGAGTGGAAAATAAATCAAAGAGACAGACCTTTCGCCGGGCCCTCATGACTTCTGAACCATTGCTTGTGCATGGATTCCTGACGCAAGTCACATTATCACGGCCACAAATTCTCGACTTGCCTTCAGGAGATGCTGAGATGCGCCAGTAAAGGCAGTGCAACTCCAGTCTACGGTGTAACATTGGCCTATCACTTCTCATGGAAATCTTTCAAGCCATACATTAATCCGTTGGCTCCTTCGAGGGCCACTAAGTGTTTTTTTGGGCTCAGACAGTTTGAGCACCTGGGGCATTCTGTCATACAAATAATGGTTCGTAAGCTTAAAATGGTACCATGCATGACCTGGCATTGGCGACTGCGGCATTACCGAGTATAGGCACAGTCAAGACTCAGTCAGTGCAGAAGAATGGGCCGTTTAAGTGAAATCAGGAAGAGGGAGGGGCTGGAGGCGCTGTGCTTACAGTGTTCAAACATTGGTTCTTCACCTGCAACATACTTCAGAGAATTCTATGCTTTTCAAAGTTTTACTTCAGCAAGACTGGATTCTGCAACTTGAAAAACATTTTTAATAAAAAAATTAGCGAACCCAAAATCTAATCAAAAGAACAGAGTGCACAGATAAAAGGATGCTGTAGAGGCATTTGCTTGTGAGGCCCACCCAAGACATCGCAGTAAATTTTTTCAATACATGTGCTAATCAGTATCTAATCTTTCTACTACATTTTTTTTCATTGCAGTAATTTTTTCACCATTGACTTCTTACCGTTAATCTTACCGTAAAATGCACCAGGGTGTTTGGGTCAAGAAATACAGGTATGGGGTATGGAAGGCTCAAAGGCCTGGCCTACCTACCCTGTTTGTCATACATACCCATCCACCTTTCCCACAGTCTAAGGAACACAGCCTGGCAAGCCATTACAAAAGGGGAAAGACCATATGCAAATCAGGTTTGATCCCACTCCAAAAGAGGCAGTCCAGCCCAAACTGCTAGGTCACATCCCTTCTGCATGAAACCACAAGCATCCCCAGACATGTTTCGACCTCACTGAGGGGATGTGACCTAGCAGTTGGGCTGGACTAGCCTTTTTGGGGTTGGACCAAGCCTGGTTTGCATTTGGTCTTTTCCCTTTCTGTAATGACTTGGCAAGTTGTGTTCCTTAGACTGTGGGAAAGGTGGATGGGGATGTATGACAAACAGGGTAGGTAGGCCAGGAATGTGAGCCTTCCATACCAGAAGGGTGTCAATATGAAGCTGGTTATGTTGAACCCATGTTTAAGGGAACAGTATGGCCTTTTACTGGATCCCAGGTTTATTTATTTTATTTATTTAACATTTGTATTGCGCGCCAAACCCTCAGGTTCTATAGAGAGAAAGGCTATGTGGAACTAGAAGCACTTCTAGGTGGGGGTGGATTAGGAACTGTTACTCCTCGGGAAGCAAAACCCGTGACCAGGCCTTTTCCTGAACCGTGTGCCACTGACATGTATTATTAATATATTTTGATGTTTTGTGCGGTGCTATCTGCCTCCTTATTGCTGCTTCAAAGCGCTTGACATTTGACATTGAATTGAAAAGGCATAACGAAACATGGCATAATACAACGTGACAGGACACGCAACATTCCATAAAACATGCAGGGCAGAGGACCTCTGCTACCAGGGTTAGGGTAGATATTTGCACAGTCTCTACTATACCCAGAATCTTTTGCATAATTATTGCACGTTTCGGTTTCATTCCAACATGAAGAAAACACACCTACACTACTTCACAGCGCATATATAAGTGTTCTCTCTTTCTAACACTGTTCGGATCTTTTTTTTTTTTTACTATAAAATTCCTGATAGTCACCCTATTATTGTTAGAGTCCTTCAAATATGTGCTCCTGAACAGTTACACAGGCACTTGTAACCAAACAGGAAATACTGGTCTGTCATAAGTGGTATGTTTTCCAAGTATTTGAATGACAAATACTTCCCCACCAGTGCTACTAATAATAGAGCAATACTCAAGATTGCACTAACAGTCGTGCCACTATAACTACTGCCAGTATCAATAGTGCTATTTATGATGCTTTCAGTAGTACTAATGCTGCTACTGGTAATACCAATCTCACTACTGCTAGTTTTGCTTGTAACCCTATTCTGGCTGGTAGTGTTACTACCTGCATTGGCGGTACAAGGGCTACTACCTCTACTGGTCATAGCAGAGATACAACTAGGGCTAACAGTACTCATGGTGGCAGTAGTTGCATTAGAGGTAGAAGTTCTATGAAACCCTTTTCTAGTAGTACTAATACTGATGCTGCTAACAGCATCCGGAAAAAAGACTACCGTCACTGAAAGGACTACGGCTTTAGTGGTACTATTACTATGACTAATACTGGTAGTAGTACTAATGAAATACTAATCATGCATGCAGTAGTGCTATAAGTAGTACTGCTAGTAATACTAAGGGTACTAAATATACTTCTACTGACAATAGCCGTAATGTTACTGAAATGGTAGTTGTGCACCTACTGCTGGTAGTAGTTGTATGACCAGTGATAGTACTACTAATACTACTTTTAACAGAAGCACTATTACTTCTGGTACTACTAACAATGGGTGGGCAGGATTAGAAGGTAAGTACACTTGGACTAAAGTACATGAAAAAAGCTACTTTTTATTTGGCCCCTTTGCCACTATAATGCCTCTGCAAAGAGCACATTCTGTTCTCCTGTGATGTTACTGCCTCCAAAAAGGTTTGCAGTCAGCGCTCAAAATGGAGGACAACCTAACAAGTAAAATGTTTACAAAAATGCGGAAAACGTGGTAGGCGGATCTTACTTGAGAGAAAATAGACAGGCGTTGGAAAATTGATAGTTAAGAACACCAACGTTATTTTTTAAAACACTTTCGCCGTTAAGCTTATTTTGAACTGTAATCATGTGTTTCATGTTCTGTTGGAACCACCAAAATCATACAAAAGTAGGATGCATTTTATTTTCTCCAGCTTGAGAATTTGAGCTCCATTTAGTTCAGTAACTATTTACTTTCAGCAAAACGAAATGGCAACATTTGTAGGGAACTTGTGAAACTTGGAAAAGGTGATTTATGAGCGGTCTTCCTTACTGAGGCACACCTTATTCAGTAACATGTAGTGCTATGTGGCATCCTCCGTACTACTGATCAGAGTGCATCCTGTGACCTGGCACCCAGCAGGTGGGGGATGGGCGGGGGTTCCTCCACCCTGAGGCTGGTGACATTCTGTGGTATGGAGTTCTGCTATGGCTTCTTCCCTCAGAGAGAGAAGGGGTATTCTGACATATGTGTTCCAATTGGAAAATCCTAAGAACTAGACCTCAAGCTTTCTGGGGCATGCATTTTGGAAAGGATCTGGAGAGGGTTCTTAGGGCGGGATCACAATTGGATTGAACTGCATTTTCTTTTACATGTAGTGTTATGGCGGCATCTGCACCCAATTCTGAAAGTGCATTTTGGGGCAAGCAGTCCTTTCTCTGCTGAATGGGGCAATGTGGCACCACAAGTGCAGAATGCACAAACGAAGAGCAGGGAACAGATATACTAAACCACTTTTAAATGAAATCAATGGGCCGGTTGTTGTTTGCTAAGGGGAACCTGTGGAAAGAGCGGGCGGGGGTCAGAAAAAATATGTTTATTCAGCACGATTGAGCTAAATGAGTAGACCAGACCACAAGTTAGTTCACGGTAGGGGCCATATTAAACATGAACTTTTCATCAGGTAAGCAGAATATGGACATAAGGGACATGATCAATTGCTAAAGTGGTCTTCACAGGTTCAGATCACAGTGATTTGCGGAGAGAAAAAAGCTATAGGTGTGGGGCACCTCCGGAGGCGCGTCTGCTGGGCACACAGGGCTGCTTCTTCTGATCAATGATGGAACCCAGGATTCGCAAGCAGCATTCTTATCATGTTGGTTTCCAGCTTGGTTTCTACAAGCTTAGTGTGTTCATTCTCAACATTGAAGACAGCAGCAGATGCAGCCACTGGACATATGCAGTGGCTCATCCGGGTTTTAAAAAGACTTATATCCGGAGCTCAGAAGGAAATGGGCACAAGCAGCGTCCAATGAGAATTTCACAGCCTTGAATGAAGTTTGCTGGAGCTCATGGCGAAGATTGGTTCTTGATTTGAAACAAGCTCAGATGAGGTACTGACACTGCCTGTTGTTGAATGGAGTGTGACTTCATCAGGTGCACACACAATTCTGCACCGCTGAGGTCTTGCACAGTGTAATCCGGCAACCTGAGTGCTACAGACAAATTGTGGTATTAAATGTAGGGCCTTCCACAAATCAGTTTTCCTTCAAGTTATACTGTGCACACATTTTCATTTCATTATCATAATAGACTGAGTCTGATCTGTGGGGCAAAAAGACAGCCCCTGAGCGACGGAGGTGGAGAGGCCATTCTAGGCCCCATTGTGAGAGTGAAGCTGGCTAAGTGTGGAGTTCCATTTGAAATTTAGAAGCCAGTACAAAACAGTGATTTTAGCATAAAGCCTAGTTAGTTAATGAGCGAGAATGGGCCTCCCTCCATTCTGTTAGAATGAACAGGCACTCAGCGGAAGAAAGTGCAACTTAGAACTGGAATATTGTTAACTGTGTCAAATGGGTTCCACAAGACACAGGGCACTTCAGATGCTGACTTTGTGCAAATGCCCACTTTGACAGATTCAAAACTGCAACAGTGCACATGGAAAGAAAAATACACTTGAAATACTGTGCATTTGGAAGCTAAAAAGGAGGAATGATACCTTACATTTGAAAAGTAAAGTCGAATGACAAATTGCCTGCATGTGGAATAATGAGACTTAATTTCAGCACATGAAATGACAACATTTATAAGGAAATGTACTATTTCGTTTTTGCATAAATGAACTCTGGTTTCTTATGTAACTGTGGCACATTTTGTTAAGAATACAGACAGTGAACATATTTCTGTTTATATGCTATATCAAGAAAGATTATAAGATTATATTGTGAACAACAGGCCCTGGTGCAGTACTGAAATTTACATGCACACGGTGGGTAAATGCAATATGCTAGCCTTTCAGAATTGTGAACTGCAACTTGTTTTTCTCTCTGAGCTGAGTCTTTGACCCCAAGACCTTTGGGGCTGGGCCCACCAAGGAAACAGATCTGGTTGTCAATTTAAATGCTAAGATATACAAAGAAGTATATTGAAATTGTGGGATTTCCAGATAACATGACCAACAGAAATTACCTTTAAGGCCGGGTTTCACATAAAATGGCATTAGCTCTGAACAAAGACCCTTTGAAGCTCAGGAGGAAAGGGTAGGATAAACATTGGCTTGAGCAGGTGGCTGGTCACATACTTATGGAATAGAAACGTAGGAACGGGATGGAGCCCCCTGAAACTGGGAGCACCTATTATAGTGCCATTGATTAAGCCTTGATCACATTTTCTCGAATAAAAAGTGCATTGTGTGTCCCATCAAACTCACCCCAGGTTAATTTTAAAGGGGATAAAAAGCCAATTGGGACTATGTAAACATGAAATGTTTGTGATGTACATAGCTTAAGTTATGATCAAAAGTATGATTCTGACATTTTCATAAATCTGAGGAATTGGAAATATTGATAGACTAATAGACTGTCAAATTAATGTTGGTAGTATGGAGTGTCAGATTTGTAACTATTTTGGTGCAGTAGCAAACAGTGGCTCCACCCAGGAAGGGAGTGCCAAAACAAAATGTGTATTTTCCAACTCACCATAAAATGTAGAATCCAAAAATATATAGATTTATGTAGTTATCTGAAAAAATAGCATAGCTGTCATGCTATGAGATTTTCAGAACACAACAAGGTTAAACCCACATGTCATTTTGGGATGACAAATCTTTCTCCTCACTCAGCCTACATCACACATATCTCCTAACTTCTATCAGCAGCCAGTGGGCGTCTTGGTGGGAGGTGAAGGGAGAGCGCTAGCCAATCCTTACTGTGGGAATGTTGTTAATGTTGGAGAGTCATCAGCCCTATAAGAGGGCATGTTTGCATCAGAGTAGGGTTTTTTCACTTTATTCCAGGAGATAGCCTGCTGACGGACTCTTGCGAGGAACAACTAGCAGAAAGACCTCCATCGTTGTATTGGAGACAGTGACAGGGAAAGCTAGATGCTAGGTGGGACCTAACTAGAGGAGCCAGAAGGAGTCTGGGTGCAGGAGAAAATCATTGACTCAAATCCCTTGACCAGATCTGCCCTGTCCTCCTCAGAGGAGCCCTGCTGTTTTCCCTGACCAATCCTCCCATCAATTGTGTGGGGAGCTACCCGACTTATCCCTTTACATTAGTGGTGGGGTGGGGTGAAACTGGTTAGGCCCTTGGCACATTGTATTAAATCCAATTCATATTAATTCCACTATAGAAAAACACCATATCCATTTAAATTGCATTGTGTTGGGAACAACTTGCCTTAATCCTTTCCATTAAATTGTGGGGAGGGGGAAGCTGTGTAGATCCTTAGCACATTGAATTGAAGTTTAATCAATTAATTCCCATATAGAAAATCACGGGATGAACATTGTTAGAATTCAAAACTAACAAAGTTCATGCCCAGTGTGTTAGAGTCGGTATAGAGCATAAAGACTTGGGTGATTGTCCTTCTGAAACCCCAGAGTCCTGTCCTGAATGGGGGTGTCCATAATCCCAAAATAAGTAGCACTAAAACACGGCTCTTCAAGTGAATGTGACGGTGCACAAAGAAATGCCCCATGTATTCCCTTGTATCCCAAACCAGAATAACCAAGCATTGCTTCTCATTTTAATGTGTGTTAAAACGATTTCCCTTTGAGTTCCTTTTCCCAACTGTGCCTTTCAAATGAAAGTCTAAACACAACATTCCCCATTGATTCCCTTGCCTCCCAAACCATAATCCCAAAGCACTGCATGTCCTTTGAATGCATGTTGCAAAATGATTTTTCTATTGTATTGTGATTGTTTTCTATTGGTTAATTTGAAATTGAATCTGTTGTAAATTGTGACTGCATGTTTAAAATTTTTACCTGTGTTGTTTTAGTAAGAAAAAGTAATTTGGAGTTGTGATATTGGGTGTTGTCACAGCATTGGTGGTTGATGCTAGTCTTCTTGGACAAATCTTAATTTAAAAAATAAATATATATTCTTACCATACACTGGCCTGGTTCCTAAATCCATTGGTGACACAGGGTATTTGTTGGGGTGGGTGTGAGACGGGTTGAAGGCCTCTCCAAAGTGAATCTGTAATAGCGCTTTACGGTGCACACCACCTTGTTGGGGGTAACGGAACTCCCTGAGTTGAGTGTGACCGCCTAATAATCTGCGACAACGTTGGGGGCTCATGGCAGGGTTTTGGTTGAGAGTCTTCACTTGTGACAGTGCAGTAGCAGCAGACTATTCATTTGGGTGTAATAACATTACAGTGGATGGAAAGTTGTGATGCATTGTGAAGGTGCCGATCAGACCTGTACCCTGGGTTCCAGGGCGATGTATAGATAAAACTGTTCATTTTGAGTTGCTATTGTGAGTGGAAACTAAGCAGGAACAGGGTTGAGATTTGTGCCCTTGCATAGAGAGTATATCAATATGGCCAGGAAGCACCTCCTATCCAAATTGTTTATTAAAAGTGAATGGGTAGAACAATAAGGTGAAACATGGCAAGCTAGAATGATGCAGGAGGGTACCTCTGCCAATGTTGATATGTGGCAGTATAATGGGCTGTTACATCATGCCCTGACCAACTTTTACATGACACAGTTCAGCAAAGATGAGCAAATTTAAGGGCTCAGCTCACAGCATATATGTACTTCCATATGTTGATCATGGAAGAAAGATACCAGGATAGTGTAGCATCTGTGCAAAACCAGTCTGAGCTTTTGAATCAAGCCCAGAGAGAATTGAAACAATTAGAAGAAAAAGTGCAACAGAGCCGAAATTCTAAGTCAAAATAAGAAAATATTCAACAGCTAAAAGATGAGTTTGGTGACACAACAGCAAGAGAATGTAAAGCGAGAGGCTCAATTGTCTACACTGCAAGGGGAGTATAAATAATGTGTTGAAAATCTGAGTGCAATCACCACAAATTAAATGATCAGTTGTTCACAATAGAGCCTGCTTAGAGGGCATTTTCACATTTCAAGCACAGCTGAAATGTGAACTGAAAGCAAGCACAGCTGAAATGTAAACTGAAAGCTGAGAACATCCAGTTAGTCGTTAAGGAGGTTCATTCTCAGGGTGAATTTGATCAGATGCACCAAGATCTGACACTTTGAAACAGCAGAGAGAGTCCATGAGGGGCAGAAGGTAAGACCCTGACCTCATTGAAAATCCCCCTTGTGGCTCCTACAGCTCCCAAGACATGGAATGCCGTTTTGGGGAGTTGTGAAGCAGGAGCAAAATTCTCACAAGTGCATTCTGGGACTGGGAGTCCAAAAACATACTTTGTAAGATTGTGAACTTAGTGCGAAGGGTCCCAGCCCGGCAGAGGGAAGCCCCTGTGAACTTTGTGAGAAGGGTCCGAGCCCGGCAGAGGGAAACCCCTGTGAACTTTTGTGAGAGAAACTGGCACCAGAGAGAGTGGTCCGGGGCCACGTGGGCGCTCATGCAAAGGTCTCTGACTGGTGCTCCTCTACAGAACCAGGAGAAACAACAAGTACAAAGAGGCCTTAGCGGAGGCCAGGATGTGGTGTCAGTGGTCATACGAGGGTCAAACCAAATCCCTTTAACAGTCAAACGTCTTTGAAAAATTGGGGAGGCAAATGTGAACCGACTGAGGGATGCCTGTGAATTGGAATGAACATTGTAAATGAACTCTGCGAAGCTTGACTGGGAGCTTTAGGGAAAGCCTGACTGGGGGCTTAAAGAGAAAGCCTGACTGGGGGCTGAGAGCCAGACTTAGGTAAAGGGAAGCACCCAAGGGGTCTAGAATGACTTTTTTATTTACTGAGAACTATGCGCAAATGTGAACCCCACAGAGGGATACTGAGAGAAAGCTAGGGGAAGGGAACCCTGCTTTCTATTGAGATTATGACATAGTGTTACTGTGGCAAATGTGAACCCGACTGAGGGATGCCTGCCAAGTAAGCTGAACAGTAATACTCCCGTGAACATAGTAACAACAAGGGTGAACCCGACCGAGGGATCTCCACAGTGAGTGGTTGGTCTGAGCCTGACTAAGCGAGGCTAACATTGAAAGAAGGATCAGAGCCTGGCTGAGGGGGATCCTAGGGTTAACAACAATCTCCCGATGTGAAAACTATCAGAAGGAACTTTCGTTTCGTAATTTTTTAAATATCAGTCCCTCCGAGGCAAGAAACTTTGCA
Organism: Ambystoma mexicanum; assembly: GCF_040938575.1. Taxonomy (NCBI): domain Eukaryota; kingdom Metazoa; phylum Chordata; class Amphibia; order Caudata; family Ambystomatidae; genus Ambystoma; species Ambystoma mexicanum. Next base: position 900,877,783 of record NC_090926.1, read on the forward strand.
TGAAAGAGGCCTGGGCACAGAAGGCCCTGATATCGAGGAAACTGAACTGTAAACTCGTACTGGAGCAGCACAGGAGTGTGCTGTGCTCAAGAATCCTGCCTTGTCTCGTGCTAAATAAATGGGGATGGGAGACCCCGGCCATAACATCCTGACTTATCATTTTGTGAACACATCTTTCTTTTCTGGTGAACATTATCCCACACTATTCTGTAGCATAGCGGTAAGGATTGGCAATCGTTTATTTTCAGTATAGGCCCTTTTTATTTGACTAGACTCCACTTGGCTGTATTATTATTATTTGATGGTCGTAGCTTGCCCCCATCTTAGATTTAGGTGTAGATTAGGCATTTATCTCACCAATTTGTACAGTTTAACAAACACCCTTGAACTGTGATCACTTGTGTCTGTCTTACTTTGATGCCATGCCTTCCTTACAGTATACCCATATATGTGTGTTTGCCCTAACTCCTCTGTCATGGGGTCCCAAAATGGCCTGCACTCTCCACGGAGCCACGCCACGCTTCAAAGAAATGACAGGAATTATGTAAAAATGGCTCCTGCACACCTCTGGGACTTAAGTGTCTGGGACTGGTCGCTGCAGGTTGGTGAGGCCTCTTCAGAGGGATCACATCAGGGTCACCAGGTGAAGGCACTCCCCTGTCTGCTCACACCAGAAAAATAAAACCCACTAGGGAAAAAGGCCCAAGTTACCACTTGCAAGGATAACACATTTTATTCATACACAAAAGAAGTGCATCAGCAAAGGACTCTGCTCTTGCGGAACGTTCTGCCCAAATTCTGCACGGACAGAAAGTTCTGAAGGTACAAGTCATCTGTGATGTCATTACATGCAGTGAAAAACCACACGGCTGATTGGTAGGACCCTATACATAGATAGCCCACTCCATAGGGTATGCTAGGCCATTTGTCCCAGCCTTCTTGTTCATCTCCGTCCACAAGGGTGCTGCTGGGCTCATCATCCGCAGAAAAACAGAACCTAATAAACAATTTGTTACTTTTTGAAAATAATGCTACTCTATCACTATAACAGGGCACCTGGCAAACACACATATGGGCCCAGAGGGAGAGCCGAGGTCATACTAACTTGCATACTTCACTCATTCCCAGATGTGCTAGCAACCTCCCAAGGTCTTCCACCCTCTTTTTAGGCTGTAATTTCATTCCTGCCTGCCACCTAGCAGCACAAATCACGTGACCCAAATGTGAAGGCAAGATAGCCTAGCTTTTTGATCTCTTTGATCGATAGGGGGTCTTACAGTTTTATGATTGGTGGTCTGGGCATGGCTGGCACTGTGCTATGTGTGCGTCTTGGGATCAAAGCATAGGGGGTCTGTAGTTCTGCTGCAAAGAGGTTGTTGGGTCTCAGGGGCCATGCTATCTGTATTGTGGGATGGTAACTGCCAAGAGGTGCCCTGCCTCTTTCGCGTGGCCTTGCAGATCACATTCCTCCCGGAGCACGAATGTCTGCAGCCTCTGAGACAATGAAAGCCTTGTAATTCCCTGAAGCTCGCTTGTGGTGTGGATTATGTCTGGGCCAATAATAACAGTCTAATGCTAACATATTAGGTTATTTCCCAGCGTGTGGGCCTACGTTCCAACATGGCAGCCAATAACTAGGATGGCGTTTACACTTGCCTCTGCTATGTAGCTCCTAATACATGAGCTACGCTATTGTGGACTCTACTGCGTGCATGACCCGTCCCCCCTGCTCTCCTGAAGTGCGGTTTATTATTTGTTTCTCACTCGGAATCGCCTAGGGGGTGCTAGGACCCTCTCTCCTTCTCAACACATGGCTGAAATGTTGTATTTCATTAGCTTAGATTTTACTGGCACATTTTATTGAATGGTGTGCTAACAGGGCTGACTAACATTAGGGAATGCTTTTCCTTCAAGGATTGCTCAATAAGATTGGTGAGGGAGGGGTGCTCAGGTTTCTGAGGTCACAGCAGACCATTACTGACATGAGTCAACCATTCTAATTCTGGACAGTTATGGTTCAAGCTTACTAAAGGGATTATTTGTCTATGAGTGGGGCACGTGTGTAGAGAGATTATGCGTATTGACAGTATATTTGTTTTGTGTGCTTGCCTATTTATTTATTTATAACATTTATGGAACGCCCAGACCCAGGGGTATCACAGCATTTGTACAGGTAGAAAGAATTGCAGAAAGCAGACAGTAAATTAAGCATATTTGTCAAACAACCAGGTTTTTAATGTTTTTTTAAAGGTTGTGTAACATTGTCAATTCCTCAAGGTTGGTGGTAAGGTGTTCGAGAGCTTAGGTGCAGTAACACAGAAGCTCAAAACGCGAGCTCATTTTTCTGTAGCATGAGATGTGAAGACTAGTATTAGATGCTGAGCGTAGGGTATGCACATGTTGTTTTGTCAAATGCAACAGTGTGCAATAGTCAGGGTATTGAAGTCAATGCAGACTTTCATAGGTAGCCAGTGGGCTTCCAGTCTGGTTGCGGAAATATGGTTGGTGTGGTGGATGGCAAGGGCGGCTCTTAGTGCTTTGTTCTGGAGCAGCTGTAGTCTGGTCAGGTTGGCAGTGGTGGTGCCCATGAGTAAGACATTGCAGTAGTCTAACTTGCTCAGGGTGAGAGCCTGGGCCAGATTGATGCAATTGCTGGGGAAGAGAAATTGTCTGCTGTGGACTATGAGTTTGGATGTATAAGCAGTGGATGATGCGAGCACATTAATGTGTTTGGTATGGGAAAGTTTAGCATCAGGGTAAACACCTAGAGTTTTTACATGTTTGAGGACAGTGATGTTGGAACTGTCAAGGCAAAAGGTGGAGAAAGAGATATCCAGGTTTTTTAGGAGGTGTGGGGAACCTATGATGAGCTCAGTTTTATCATCATTGAGGCAGAGGTTATGGGTGGCCATCCAATTTTGAATGATGCTGAATGTGTAGTTAATGGAATCCGAGTCATAGGTGCAATTGCCTGTGATGGGAATACAAATTTGAGTATCATCAGCGAAGTTGGTGTAGATGATACTAAGGGAGTCAATTAGATCGAAGAGAGGCTTCGTATGGGTATTACAGAGGGTGGGAGAGTGGCAGGAACCTTGGGGAATGCCAAGCGAAACAGGGATGGGATCCGCCGCTGGCTCACCAACGAAGACACAAAGTGTGATTACTGAGGAAAGATTTGATCCATGCTGTGGATTCTGGTGAGAAGTGGAAGTGGGTTCTGAGATGTTGACAGAGCAGGTCATGGTCAACTAAATCGAAAGCAGCATAGAGATCTAGAGGGATGAGGATGGCTAGTTTACGAGTCTCAGAATGTGGTCCATCTAGATTTTTAGATCAAGTAAAACTTGACCATGTTTGGGTCTAAAACCAGATCACTTAATGCCCAGCAAATGATGCTGTTCCAGGTGTGTTTGGACATGGGTATAGGCAACCCGATCTGGAATTGTTTGTAAGAAAGCGACTATAGTGATGGGGCAGCAATAAGTTGCGATGGCAGGGTCAAGTGATTGTTTTTCTAAGAGTGGTGAGACCCAAGCAGATCTGCGGTATGCTGATGCTGGAAGGAACTTCACTGGAGAGAAAGGAGGCATTAACAAAGTTGGTGATAAGGGGTGCCAAGTTAGGAGCGCAGAGTTTGACTATGTGTGCTGGACACCAGCCACCCTTGCAATTGGATGGTTTGAGGGCCAATATGGTGCATAGAATAGTATCTTCTGAGAAAGCAAAGGGGAGGGGCTGAGAGGAAGAGTTGAGAGGGGGCTCTAGAGTCGTGATAGTGGGGGCTTTTGTGGCAAGGAGTTTTTTTTTTTGTTGCTGGGATTGTACCTCGTAGTAAGTACATTTTGTCAGAGGGCAGCTTGGATGGTGGCACACCAAGTTTTGTCAGCAACAACCTGAGTTGTGGAGGGAGTGGGTTTTTCTAGTTCTGAAAGGATTTGAAAGAGTTCTTTGGCATTAGATTCAGCTTTAGAGATCCTATCTTCGTAGGAGTTCACTTTGATGGGACAAAATTGCTTTTTTGAAGCTCTTAGTAGCCATAGTGAGGTTTTGGAGGTTGTAACGGGAGGGTTGTCTACTGTGGAGGTGTTCAAGAGCTCTTTTATTGACATAGTGTGATCAGTTCTTTTGTGAACCAAATTTTTGTGGGGTTTGGGTATTTTAGGTTTTAGTGGGGCATGCTGGTCCATAGTGTGTAGAAGACTCTGGTGATAGCAATTGGCGAGGTGTTGTGGACTCATGTCACTAGACATGGACTGGGCCTCAGTTTGGGTGGTGAGGGTAGGCTTAAGGTTGTCAGGTGTCAACTTGCGCGTTTTCTGCACCAGGATTGGAGGGGCAAGTGGGCTGCAATAATAACTGGATAAGAAAGTGAGACTCAAAAGGTTATGGATGAATGGTCTGTCCACAGTACGGGGCTGATATAGGTGATGGTAATAGCCTCATTGGCCCAGAGGATCCAATCCAGTGAGTGACCTTGTGCATGAAGTGGGGGATGAGATCAGTTGCGTGAAGTTCATGTCACCGAGTGCTTGTATAAGGGCAACAACTGTGTTATCACTTGTATCATTAAAACCAAGGTTGAAGTCCCCCATGAGAGCACGTTGCACGTTTCAGGAAAGGGGTGGTGAGGAGGAGAATGTCCGAGTCAGGGTGACTAGGGAAATTGGGCTGGCAATAAATGAGAAGCAAGTTGTAAGTGGTCTGTGAGTCGGTAGTCAATTTTAGGAGGAGTGTTTTATAGCCTGGTGTGGGAGTGACTCTGAATTGGGGAGAATCTTTGGAATTGATGGTAATGCCACCACTAATGGTATTAGAGCGGTCAGCTCGAAGGATGGGGTAGTCAGGGGGCATAGTTAAGGAAAGCAATGGGCCTGAGCCCTGTGGAGCCAAGTTTCAGTAATGGCCATAAAATCCAGCAGGAGGTCTAAGCTGGTGTCATGGATCTCCCAGGGCCTGAGCTACTGGAGAGAGAGCTTTGATAGGTGCACCAATAAGAACAGGTGGTAGTGTGGTTGGTGGGTGTGGGTTTTAACCTCCGATGCTTCTGGGGGTCACTGGCAGGATGCGGTGGGTGGCACAGGAAGGTGGGTGGTGTAGAGTATGGGTTGGGCAGGTCTAGGCTCGCCTGGGGTGGGTAGCAGGGTGGAGGGAGGAGCTGTCCTGGATCAAGGTTTGTGCAGTCCTAGTGTACCTATGCACGGATCGGTGGTAGTCGCCGGTGGGCAAAAGGGCCTTCTAGACTTAGTGGATGGCAGTGATCTTATCTTTCAAGGGTTGGTTGTTTTGGATTGCTCAAAGGGTGCTTGGCCCTTTCTAGTGCCAGAGACTCTAATGTAGGTATTGTGGTGTGTGTGGGTCTGGGTGTTGTGGTAGTGAAGGGGTAAATTTGGGTATTGGCCATAGCCACATGAGGTGTGGGGGACTTCGTGGAGTGGTTTCCAGGGGTGTGTTTCCAACCTCTTTCGATGAGGGGTTTGAGGGGAAACTGAGTTTGAGGCTGTTGGGTGTGGGGCGGGCCCAGTGTGTTTGGTGTGAGAGCGTACTGCAGGCAAGAGGGCAGCATGTTCGTGGGCAGGAGGTGAGCGATGACGCAGTATAAAAAGGCACTGGTGGGCTTCTGCAGATGGTTTGTGCTGGCAGCAAGCAGATAGCAGCATCATTCTGTGGGTGCTGGCTGTATGGTGGACAGAAGGTAGGAGTTGGGGGAGCAGCGGAAGGAGTGTGCTGGCAATGTTGGATAGGTTGGGAAGGGGGGATAGGGGCAGTGTCGCTGTGCATACTGGTAAATTGACTGCCCACTACCAGGGTGCCTGGAAGGTGCGGGGGAAGGAGAGAGGGAATGTGTTTTGCGTGGGTTGGGGGATGTACAAGGATCGAGCTGGGATGCAAGTGCGAGGTATACTGAAAAGCTGGAAGTAGCTAGAGTGTAGGAAAACAGATTGGTGCGGGCAGTTTTTCAACAAAGTCAATGGGGGTCATTACGAGTATGGAGGTAGCCATGGTGCTATTAGCGCCATGGCTACCCCCATACCGCATACCGGCTCCGGGTTCCCTGAATGGGGAAATACCAGGCCATTCCAACCTTGGAGGACCCGTATTTCCCCATTCAGGGAACCCATCCCCATTCCCATTCGAGCCCCCATAGGGCTCAATGGGAATGGGGAGAAAGCTAACAACAGACCCGTTAATAACGGGCCCGTTATTAGCTCCCTGGTCCTTTAGCGGCTCCCATTAAGGGTGCCTGGTAAAACCAGCCGCCCTTAGCGGGACCCGCTAAAGGACCTCGTAATGCGTCGGTAAGGGGTTAACGGCACTGGCACCCTTACTGGCGCCGTTAACCCCTTACCGCCAACCTCGGAATGAGGCCCCATGTCTACAAAGGCATAATGGACATCAGGTCATGAGAGGGGGCGCACTCGTTACTTTGAATGGCATAGAGTAAGCACAGTAGATCCCCAGTACGGTTGCTGCATGATGAGAAGGAACCGTACGGTGAAGGTGCGGATTGAGGCGGACCACGTTTGATGCAGATGTGGTGCCTGCACCGCCGACAACGCCTGAACTATTCTGAGTGTGTATTGTGGTTATCAGTATTCAGAGCATATCCTGTCTGCATATGCATTTTCCACACACATTCTTCTGTGGGATGTGTGTGAGGGGGTGCCAGAGGGCTTGGCTTGAGGAAATGTCTGTGTCTGGGGAGTGAGTGTCGGTGTATATGCATGGCTTCAGAGTATGTGGCTGTATCATGTACACTTGGATTTCATCCATAATGTGTGTGCATATGCGAGAATATGTTTCATAGTCGTGTGTGTGAATGTGTGCATGCATGTGCATCAGTGATCCACACTCCTAACCGACTGCACACGTCCAAATGATAGATACTTTTTTTGCACTTTAAAAAGTGCATCTAAAGTTCAACTGATTCAATTTTTGTTACGTGATCTCAGCTACAGTGTCACTACTGTGACACTTTTATATTAACTACGTGATCTCAGCTACAGTGTCACTACAGTGTCTCTACTGTGACACTTTCATATTAACGTGTAAGTGTACACCCACATTCCTACCCCACAGCTTTCCTGTTTAGAATGACGCCCCTCTATGTTGCTGCTTGAGTGGTGAATGGATATGAGCAAGATAAAAGGGTGCCTGCACTAGGTGAAGTTTTGAAACAACGCTAGAAATCGTTAACAATTTGAGGGTGGCCACAACTGGGGCTGAAAGAATAAATGCCAGTAGTACTTATTAAACAAATACAGAAACATGACATGGGACATAACCGCCTTGTTGCCTAATCAATGGGCATGCAGGCAGCCAGAACTAAGCTTGTGGTTGCTTTGGTGGCCTGTAATGCAATGTGAAATTGAGGAATTTGTGAAATACAATTAAGCAATGTATTTTACTGAGAAACCATGTGAAGTGAATTTTCTGTAGCCATTTTCCCCTATACAGATCCATGATATACAGTAACAAGGATTCATTAAGATGTCCTTCTAAGTCACAGAACACTATGAATACATTGGTGTTCATAGCTTAGTTTTAAAGGTTTGGTTCCATTGCATTTGCTGCATTGTATTATCTTTAAGAATGGCACACTTGTTTCTGTAAGAAATGTATCAATTTGGAGTTCACTGAGACATTCTGATGAGAGGGAAGGTGCACAAAAGGGGCGTGGTAGTTGGTGTGAACAAAAGAATCTCTGTAATAGTATGTCCATTTTATAGGATGCCCCCTACTTTTGTCTGTGGCCCCCTCTGTGCCCCTCCTAAATTTGATTCCTGGCAACGCCACTGCCAATAAAACACTAGAGATGTTTCAGAGCGGTTTATTAACGAGCATGAAGATAATGCCAGCTTTCTCAAATGTGCAATTCGCCCTAAGTGGAACTCGACTCGCATTCTATCTGTGTTCCATAGCATGTCCTTTTTTGGAAGTTTGCTTACGTTAATTCCGAGTGCCTAGAGCAAAGAATGTGAAAATGCATTTACAACAAATTCATCGAAATCGGGAGATCGAATGAGAATTACTAAATATAGGAAGATGAGAATAGGAAACGTGTACATTATGGTTATGACTTTTTACTAGTAATGAGCAGTTTAATGGTCTTGCAAGGTGCATATAAAACACATTAATGAATATGATAAGATTTATTTATGGGATGCTAATTGACTTTGAGACCATATCACGAGAATATAAGCGTAGACGTTTTTTATGAACATTTTAGTATAGCTTTGGAATTGTGTATTTATATTGTCGGTGTTGATATTGCCTAGCGCTTTATGAAACTGTACCACAAATTAAAATATTCTGCCTATTCCCAAGTCTCGCAAAGGTATAACCCCAATTTTTCTGATAGTTTTAAGACTATGAAAGTGATCAGCCCTGATCGGCATGAGGACAGAAATGCACTAATAAGTGCCATGATATGATAGTTAATTATATAGCGCCTATACACAATGTGTTTCAAAGCGCTTCAAGGCAAAGGAGGGAACAAGGGAAAATACGACGACATTCTTACAGGCCATGAACAGTAAGGATGTGAAATTAACTATCGTCCTCGGCCTGACGACATTTCAGATAGTGCAAGAGCTAAGACATAGATAAGGCAGGGAGGGGGAGAGTGGGAAGGAAATGGAAACAGACAGGTGTAACAATTAGTTCATGGTTTAATAAATTGTTAAAGGTGCTATGTCATTTCATCGACACATGTTTTTCGACGGGTGTTTTTCCGCAGATTTATGCCGAAAAAATGTTTCAAAACGTTTTTTTAACTATTTTTGGAGTTTCCCCCATCATTTACCTATTTTTTTAATCCAGACCCCCAACCCTTTATAGGCCCTTTGCCACCCCCAAATAAATGTCAAAACTTTTTTTCCAGAAAAAATTCCACAGTAAAACACCTGTCGTAAAAACAGGGGTCGATGAAAGGGCGTCGTACCCTTGCAACAAGTGGCAAGCCCCTTCACTTTCAAATTCAGGAAATCATAGAGGCTGGAATTACATGCATTTGGTTATTTTAATCAATTCGTTGATAATCATTGGGTCTGCAGGGTTGTTCTGGGGAGTCAGTGGAGCAGAACGAGCTAGTCAGCAGTTCCATACTCGGACTCCTAATAAAACCTGTACGCACACCTTTCACAGTGTTTGAGGGGAGGTATACTGTTAGGGCGCAGGGTGGCAGGACTAGTTAAGTCACAAGGCGCCCACTGTCCAAGATACAGAAGAAAATAGATGAGGTTCAGTCTAGTGATAGGGCACTCTCTAATAAGACCTCTATATAAATAAACTCATGTGGTCAGCTGTGCATGCTGCCACACAAAGTCTGCATTGTACGCACATTCTGATATCTATTGAAAAAATACAACATGATGGCTTCAACGGGCCCTTACAAGATCATTTTTATTTGAAAACACTGAAGTAATTAAGGTGATGCCTTGGAGAACACAGACTCGTGGAAAAGTAGCTCTTTAGATGGTTTTCAGGGGCAGATATCTTACTAACCTCGCTGGATGGTGGCAGGGCCCGTCATTAAAATTATTAAAAATAGACCTTGAAACCACAAAGCACAGTTTAGAGGCAGTGGCTTCAAAGGATCAATAATGGCACTGACTGTAGGAAACATTTTCCAACTCTCAAGGGCAATGGTGCATTTCTGAAACTGACTAATTGACTAGTAGTACATGCACAATGCTATTTGTCAAAGATATTTTGACCCTATTTTCGCCAGCGTTTCTTTCTTTTTTCTTCTCCTTTTATATTCTTTATCTTTTTATTCTCTTTCCTTCTTTTTTCCTTTTGCCATTTTATTTTTGATTTCCTTTCTTTCAATCTATCAGTGCCTTCATCATGTCTTTCCATCTTTCATTCTTATTCCATCTTTCAATTTTCTTTCTTTCGTGTTAATTTTCTTTCATGTTTCTTTACATTTTGCTTCTCTCTCATCTTCGTTTATGCTTCAACAATTGTTTCCTCATTCCTTCAATCATTTACTCCTATTCTGTGTTCCTTCAGTCATTTTTTCTTTAGCTTTCTTTCCTTCCATATTTTTTCAGTCTTTCATTCATTCGATATTTTTTTCGTTCCTTCTTTCTATCTTTTCTCCATGACACCTTCTTCCACCTAATATTTCCTTATTTCCTTTATTACTGTTTATTTATTTATTTATTAATGTGTTATAGCTTAACATAAGCTTTTCACATTTCATAAATCAATACAAATTACAAAAATAAGTATCATTGTAACTTAATAAAACATGTAGAAAAATACATTAAGAATGAAAATTAAAAAGAAGCAAGAGCAATAATAAGTAAGAGGATTTTCGATATACCAAGAATGAAGAAAATTCAATCTAAATGATGTATGAACAGTACATGGGCATTGATCTGTGTTTACCTATGTTCAATTCTTTTTCATGGCAATTTCACGTTCTAAAAAGTTATAAAAGACAAATTGGTAGTACCAACACTTATTGATTCGTAAGTGAAGCTTTAACGCACCGATGGATCAAAGCATCTATATAGTTATACCCAGTAGTTTCTCTACAGTCAACCATACGTTATACATTGCAATGTAAAGTTTCATCCCAATTGCATTGATCACCCTTAACCAGAAGTCATTGCTGCTTATATGGTCCATACTATGGACAAAATCAACATAACATGTTGAGTAAATTTTTAACATGGCAGGACACCGAGTTAGGACATGTTTACCAGATTTAGTCTCAGATCTGTTCATACAGAGCCGGCAGGAGCGTTTCCTTTATTACATTTTTCTTTCTTTCTCTTTTCACCTGACAACCACAAGCTCCCCGAAGTTTAACTTTATTCCAGTTGTTATCTGTGCAATACTCCAGAGGATGAGGCATTAAAACTCCTGCCAGATTGAACTAAAATCTTTGCCAATCTTTTTCCAATATTGGAAGACCGCCCTTAACTACAGCCACCAAATATCATAATCACAGCACCAACCTATGAAAGTTTTGTATGATGGGCAGCAACATCTTTGCAACTCTCCAGCCTTGAATATATAATGTCAGGAAGATGTATTTCTGGAGAGAGCCTATTCCATAGGGAATTAGATCACACTGTAACACAATCCTTTCCTTTTGGCTAATGCGCCCTGCTTGTTAGTTATTGCTTCCTTTCTCCCGTGTATGCATCAAATAACATATAGTTTGTGATGTGTTATACAAATCGTCACTATACCATTCCTGTGTGGTGATCATCAAAATGAAAGTGAGTGATGAAAAATTGTTGTACCTGTGTTGGGCTGTAACGCCAACAGCACCACATACATTATTCAAATCTAGCCCTTCAATGGTGAAGGACTTTGATAATTGGAGTATGAGTTCTGGTGGAACAAACTCTATATAGATTTTTTGAATTAGAAAGATCCTCAGTGCCCCCCAACTATGAACAATATGAGGAAACTGTGTCTCATGTCTAATCAAGTACTTATCAAAGTTGAGCGTATGCAGTGATTATAACGAATCACAAAATAACAAATCCCATTACAACAAATCGAAAATAACAAATTCTAAAATAACGAATTTGGAGAAAAAAACTAAAAAAGGGTTGCGAGTGGGAATAGTGGTTTTGGGGGGTGGGTGAAAGTATTAGGAACATAAACAAGGGGGGATTTGGGGAACCCCCCGCCCAAAAAAACTAAAGGAATATGTTATTTTGGAATTCGTTATTATGGTATTAGTTGTAATGGGATTAGTTATTTTGTATTCAATAAAATCTCATGTAACCAAAGATGATTAATATTGCTTATACAGATGATATTATTTACCATGAACCAGAAACAGCCAAGCCCATTCAATCTACTTCTTTCAATCAATATTATGGTACGAGACACTGTTATTTAATTTTAGTTGCGATTTTTACCATGATCAATTTGCTACGTGGTCTTCTACTTTGACTCTTACATGTTGACCTTTTACATTTTATTTCTTTGGGGGGGACCATCCTTCCACCCTGCCCCTACACCCCACCCCCACCTTTACCCCTTCCCAGAGAGCAGGAAGTGAGTGGAGAAACATGGTTAGAGAGTGGAGAGAGAAAAAAGGGGGGAGACAAATAAGGTTAACATTTGATGGCAGAGGAAAGATAGAACAGAGACGGGATAGACAAGTGAGAAAGTATAGAATGAGCGTGATACAACGAAGATGAGTGAGAGGGGAGATAGAGGTAGGGAGAGTGAGCGGAGGGAGAAGCACAATGCTAGCAGGAGGAGCGATACGTAGGAGTGATCATCTAAAGCACAAATATAGACTAGTACAGATCTAAACGGGACAATAAAGGTGACCAGGGAGAGGGAAAATAAGCAGAGCTAGAAAGAAGGATCAGCAATGTGAGGGCGAAAGCACATAATAAGAGAGAAACGCAGAGCAGGCATGTGTAGTGCAGGTCAGATAGGAATGTGAAAGAGCAGAGACGGTGGAGAGATGTATGAGAAAGGTGGGTGAGAAAGACTTTAAGGTGTGAAAGAAGGGTGAAATCGGGTTTCTGAAAGACATCTAAAGCTTTACTTAAAGTTAGGAAAGTCATTTTGTATTATCTCCACTTTTATAGTGTCAGTGATGAAAAACCAAGCATGTGTACTTATGGTGAGAAACATGGAGACATATATCTGCCTCACTGAAACAATTATGGACAACAGAACATATGATATAATTTTCAGTGTTCTGTTCTTCAATTGATTAACAGGGCAACCAAGGCAATTAAGACAATTTGGGCAGATCTTGTGACACGTGAGCAATGCAAACGTGCACTGCACACGAGGATGTCGTTTTGGGAAAGGTCTTTACCCCACAGGGTCCCACCCTGGCAGTAGGGTATCCGAGAAGGACTGGGGCAGCGGCACATCTATTTAGAGTGCACATTCTGAAACCTAACACACTGTGAAATCTACTCCCATTAAAGCTCTGCTAATGGATACGAGAGGACATCATCCAGCTTCATGCAGCACACCACATGCAGCAAGTTGACTTCAACAAATGAGTTCAGCTCAATTTTCAATATATTAAGGATGAAAGGTTGAGTCAGACCACCCGGAATCGAATGAATGGTCATCATACTGTGCAACAAGATCTCTCTCGGTAGCGTTTTGTTGGCTGGCTATTACAGAGAATGGAAAACTTGGTTTCTGCCTTAATAAATGGCACTGGTGTATTTTGCCACCGAATGGGGCAATCGGTTGCATAGCTGTATAATTTTGTCGGAATCCCATTTGATTTCAGCATTGTTTTTCTTACCTCTACAAAACTTCAACTGGAAAAGTTATTAACATCGGAGTCTTGCTGGTCGCACAGTGGGCCTCACCTCGGACCAGATTGTGTGCTGGACCACAGCACACAGGATTCTCCAGAAAATAGACACCGAATTCCAGCCAAACTCATGTACTGTTTCCACCACTCAGTCCTGTGTGTTGACCATGGGATTAGGTATCTTGAGGGGTGTTCTGAATTCACAGCTTTCTATTCCACAGGACTCCATGAGGATTATGGCAGAGCAACCCGAGCTCTGCGAGCTATTGGTCTGCTCTGCTATTCCTAAGGCCAGCTAACGATCAGAGCCCTGGTCCCAGCAGGAACCAATTGACTGAAAAAGATGAAGAGCAAGTCAAGCATAGACCTAGGCTTACATTGATTGCAGTTTATAAAAAAAATGCACAGGACCTATACCTCCATTCGAGATAGCTAGGCCCAGTGCGATCTTATACAGTGCAGAGCAAGCCAGGTGAAGTTATGCTTCTACACATTAAGCTCAGCATCAAGGCCCAGTCAACCACTTGCAGTCAAATACCTCTCTGCATCAGACAAGTTTGCTGCACCCTACAAAGGAAAGGAAACTTGGTCAGTTAAAGGGCAAGGACACATTACTGCCAAGCTCTGGTGGGACACTTCTGCTTTGGGGAGAAATGTCGGTCTCCCCACTTGTTCACAAATATAGGGGTTACCTGAAATCCCTGGTCCTATAGGTAAAGATACAAGAAATGTAGCACACAATGGACCAGTGGATTGAGGATGACAATATTCTCTTATTTGTTCCAAAAACATAATTTATTCCAAAGTACAAACAATGTACAATCTATTTAATATGAATATATACATACAATATTTCTACAAAAATATATTCTGGCTCACAAACCATTTATCCCATCATACATTCACACTCACACTTTCATATATGAAATATAACTTGATTTTCATAAAGGTGATCTCACATGTGTCACCATCTACAGAACAATCAATTAACACAATGTGTTTTCAGCCTTTCTTCACTACAGGTGTAAATGTCTGCATATCTGTTTTACAGACAGTATTATAGGTTGACACATGTTTCTGTTGTCTAGAGCGGGCACTACCAATCTTTCCCCTTTGTTGCTTCAACCTTCATCAGGACGCACAGCAAAGTACTCATTGTGTCTTGCTTCTGCCACACCATCTATAAAACATTTGATAAATAAAAACCGTGTTTCATTTTTCTTGTCATCCTCATTTATTTATTCACTGTTATTGTGTCACAGTAACTCTCCTCATAGTTACATACATCCCACTCACCTCCACATTTAGTTGTTGGAGGGGGTGTAAATGTTGTGGACTAAATCCTTAGCAGGCTCTCAATATGTTCCTATATCTTGGCCTGTAAAAACAAAGAACCCAGATATTGTTATTTCTTCTGGGTACATAGTTTACATACTCACTCTCACTTCAGGAGTGGGTGGCAAGGTCTCTGATCCATTTGCATTTCTTTTGTGGGTGGGTGATCTTGTGTACAGGGTCACCTACATTGGGAAAGACCACTATTTAGATTACACAGAATCAACCCCTCTGGTGTCCTAATGTTTTCTCTATGTGTATATCTTGAGCGTATTTCATGCTTAACACTTTCATGGGCAATATCTCTTCACTCTCTGTTCTCAGATTCCTATGTCGGTACTGATGAACATCGTATTTTTTGTCACCCCCATTTGTTTCTGTTCGGTTCCGGAATACAATTCCACGGATCCCTGACTCGTTCGCACACACAATGTGCATATGGTCTGCAAGTAAAAATTACGTCGCTCGGTATTTTCAGAGTAGTATTTATGTCTATCGCCTATATTTGCTAAATCATTTTGACCCTCAAAATGCTTTTATTATTTTCTCATATTCGCACTTTGAGCTTTTCAAACCACTTGTAATGCAGGGCATAAAACGACCTCATTTCTTGCACCGCTTACTGTGGTGGCTATATATTCCCATTCAACATTGACTCGCATATATACAATTAGGCAATCATTTTCGAGGTCAGAAAGCGCCACTATTAAAGTGGGGACAAACTGTCACCTGGATGTTCACCAACTCGTTTGTATTTACATTATCTTTCCGTGGTGCCTAAACACTTGCAATGGCTTTTTCTTAATCCGATTGTGTTCGTGCTCCGAAATACAGAAATGCCTCATTCACATCCTCCCTGCATGTCATAAGTATATATGCTTATAGTCTGCATATCTTAACGTTCTACAAAATAGTTACACTATTGCTTACCTTGAGTTGATCCTTGATCCTCGCGGGCTCGCTATGTTCTGGCAGTCTCACGGGAGCGTCGGAAAACACCTTCTCACTTGTTCTTTCTCTTTGTAATTCAATGAACATAGAGAGGGGACAGGGACTTTCCACACTTGTTCGTAGAGTTATCTCATTCCTTGATTCACAACAAGTATATAAGACTCGTTTTTTGGATTATTTCATCTTGTCTACTCACATCAGCCAGATACAGTAGACATTGTTATATTATGTGATCATGATTGAGTCAGTTGTCATGGTAATGTTCTGGGACTCCTCCTTTCCAGGCATGCTAAGGTTATCTCAGGTCACCTACCCACAAAAGGATCAGAGACATTGCCCCTACTCCTGCAGTGAGAGTGAGTATGTAACCTATGTACCCAGATGAAATAACATTATTTTGCAGTCAAGGTTGAGATGTTTGGAACTAGAACCAAAGGGAATGAAAAATCGGGGTTCTCTGTTTTTACAGGCCAAGATATAGCAACATATTGAGAGCCTGCTAAGGATTTAGTCCACAACATCTACACCCCGTCCAACAACTAAATGTGGAGGTGAGTGGAATGTATGTAACTTTGAGGAGAGTTACTGTGATACAATAACAGTGAATAAATAAATGAGGATGACAAGAAAAATGAAACACGGTTTTTATTTACCATATGTTTTATAGATGGTGTGGCTCACCCCAGTCTATCAGAAGCAAGACACAATGAGTACTTTGCTGTGCGTCCTGATGAAGGGTGAAGCAATAGGGGCAAGATTGGTAGTACCCGCTCTAGACAAATGAAACACGTGCGACCTATAATACTGTCTGTAAAACAGATATGCAACATTTACACCTGTAGTGAAGAAAGGCTGAAAACACATTGTGTTATTTGATTGTTCTGTAGATGGTGACAGATGTGACATCACCTTTATGAAAAATTATATTTAAGATATGAAAGTGTGAGTGTAAATGTATGATGGGATGAATGGTTTGTGAGCCAGAATATATTTTTGAAGACATATTGTATGTATAAATTCAGATTAAATAAATTGTATGTGTTTTGTACTTTGGATTAAATTATGTTTTTGGAACAAATAAGAGAATAGCAGAATATTGTCATCCTCAATCGACTGGTCCATTTTTTGGTCACCCCACTTGAAAGGTGGGGCACATTTGTTAACCCACAAAGACATCACTGCTCTTAGTTTCCCTAAAAATAATTGTCTGTGAATGGTACCAATCGCGTTTAACGTCAATCTCCTGCAGAGACTTTTGTTAAGCATATGAAAATAGGTCTACAGGAGACCATCAAGGGCAGCTCCCATGTTTCAGCTCTATCATGTCGGGATTTCCCGCCGGTTTACAATGCCAGAGTGAAGAGGGTACCAGCCCGGATTACACAGCCATCTATCCCAAGCCCCTGCGTGTTTCAGCCACTTTCAGCCCAATCCAAAATGAGGATACATATGTCCTGGTCCTGCCGTGCACTATCATTTAATTCTTGCTTTAATCTGCTTCATCGTCAGTACACTCTTCCCCCGCTCGAGCTGCTTCTCTCCACTTTGACGTCCTTCATACTGCTAACAAGGTTAGATGCCTTTGAGGAAATGTGATTATGTCACATCTGGTTCAAAGCAACTCCCCTGGCTTCTATTGTCAACACAAACTCCATTAAAAAGCACATGTGGGTCCTAGGTTATCTTTGAGACAAATTAATAATCTCTGGCGTGCCCTGGCTGTAAATTAAATGTGCCCTGGCTGGAAATCCAATGTGCCCTGGCTGGAAAGTCAATGTGCCCTGGCTGGAAATCAAATGTACCCTGGCTGGAAATCAAATGTACCCTGGCTGGAAATCAAATGTGCCCTGGTGGGAAATCCAATGTGCACTGGCTGGAAATCCATTGTGTCCTGGCGGTAATCCAATGTGCCCTGGCTGGAAATCCAATGTGCCCTGGCTGGAAATCCAATGTGCCCTGGCTGGAAATCCAATGTGCCCTGGTTGGAAGGTCAATGTGCAGTGGCTGGAAATCCAATGTGCCCTGGCTGGAAATCCAATTTGCCCTGGCTGGAAATCCATTGTGCCCTGGTGGGAAATCCAATGTGCCCTGGCTGGAAAGCCAATGTGCCCTGGTTGGAAAGTCAATGTGCACTGGCTGGAAAGTCAATGTGCACTGGCTGGAAATCCATTGTGCCCTGGCTGGAAATCCACTGTGCCCTGGCTGGATATGTTATGAAGTATCCAGATTTTAAAATGTAGCTAGTTTATCTTGCTTTTTTTCTTTTGATACATTTCCTGCTTGCAATAACTTACCTTTGCAACAGAGAACTCATGTATATTTTCATCAGTACATGAAATACTAAATATGTTTCTGTGATTTTAGCTTCTATCTGAATGAACATGTTTCTTTACTCCTATATTAATGGTATGATAGTTCTATCCTTTATGTATATTTTAGGACATATCCTCCTCCTTTTGCAGAATGATGGTCCACCTAATGGCACTGCTATGCAACCCTGCTAAACATTCCTCCTTGCATACGCCCCTCTCTGATATTTTTAGCATCTTGTTCCTGCTTCCCTATACTTTTATCTCCCCCTTTCTCATTTTCTTTCCTTCCAGCAGACTATGGTCTGGAAAGCCCTGGCAGGTGCACAGACTATGGTCTGGAAAGCCCTGGCAGGTGCAGAGAAGGCCGATCTACGGACAAGGCTCGGCGCTCTGAATCTTTTACGGTGGTGATTTGGTGCAGTATTAAAGCATATTAACATAAAATCAGAAATACACATACTTTTCATTGGTCAAACCCCCATTATCTAAAGAATTACTTTCAATACGAAATAATGATTGAAACACATTAATATAACGTAACTGACAATAAACCAACCAAGAGTGAATCTCCATTACACAGCACCGCACAGGATAGTTTGTGCAATGCTGTACAGCACTCTACTCCAAAAAGAGAAACTAATGACTAGACAGAGATGCAGATAGAGAAACATCTAGAGAGGTGGATAGAAAGATGGATGTGGCTGTTGAAGAGACGCAGACAATCAAGCAGACAGACAGACGGATGGATATGTCAAACTAGAAATTATATCGTGCCTCCTATTGCTATGAATATATGTATATTGGCCTACGCCAAGCTGCTAACAAGCTGCTTATAAACTACATGTGAATAAACTCGCATTGCAAGGTCCTGACCTTAGAAACCATGTAAACTGTCATTTTGGGTCAAGCCGCCATTTTAGGTTTTCTTGCTCTATAAAGTCACCATGTGAGCTAAAATGGTAGCCTATGTTATTCAGAACAGAACTCGATTGTCATGACCTCTGTACAGCTAATGTACAACTTGCCTGCAGGCCACTTGTTAGGGTCATGAGCTGAGACCTTGTCCTGCTGCTGACCTGTGTGCAATGGATTACCTGTATCACCGAAACTAATCTATAATTGAATGAGAACACCTGCTTAACTATATGGTATAAATTAAGTCCCGCATTGTAATGTTAGGCCTAGAGCATACATTATTACCATTTCTTCTTGTTAATGTATAAACCTAAGATGAACTAGATTTGACCTGGCAAGGGACCCTAGAGCAGTAACTTATTTATGGAATGGTTAACCCAAAGGAGGGCTGAACAGCAGGCTTGAAATGTATAAAAGCCTGACTGTTTCAATGAATATTTGCACTCACTGAGCACACCGAACCACGCCGGAGTTCGCTGTGTTGTACTGAGGGTCGATAGCTATCTGAATTTTGTTCTGTTCTTTTGTAACTGGATTCAGTATAAAATAAAGTACTTTGTATGTTCCTTTGTAACCTGTGTTTGGTGTGTTTCCTTTTTGGTTACCCTGCCTCATATTATTTCCTTGTTTTCACAGTTGGCGCCCGGTATAGGGACCCTCAAGATTGATGCCGGATTATTGAAGGTTGACGCACGCTATCGGACCGGGATCGGACGGTGTGACATAACGGGCCCGACTGAACGAGACGCGACACCTCAACAGCGCTGCACGATCCGTTCCCTGGACGATAGCCGTGTGGTCTGAGACGGCATCTTGACGAGGGTCAATTTTTTGAGGCGGGCAGATTTGCCGAAATCACCATACACAAGGTAAAATTTGTTAGGTAAGTCCTTTGTAAACCGATCGGTCCCCCTCAGGTTTGGTCAGGTGAGTCATTACCCAACTCTTAATTCAACCCTGACAATCTGAATTTGGCGCATTGTATCTGCAGACACAATTATTGACCAGGTAACACCGAGTATTTGAGAAATGCCTGGGAAATTGTCTAGCTGCTTTAGGGCATTATTCCGCAGCGATAGACAATCTTTGGAATTTAGCCGCCCGGCACCACAGGAGGGGTCGTCGGCATGTACTATGTACTGTAAGCATGGCATTGGAAGTGTAGTATTTAATAAAATTTGGCACAGACAAACCAGACATGCCTCCGAACTTCAGTGGCCAGTCAATGGTAGTTTTGAGATCCCTCGTATTGAATATTTAGAGTCAGTCTTGTTAAAAAAGAAGGCCAGATCTGCAGCATTTGATGTTTTGCAAAATTAGAAAAGAGAAGCGTTGCAGCAGCTTAAAAGTAGGGAAAAACATGTGCGCCGTCATAAAACAAATGCTGAAAAGGCGTTGTTATATAAACAGTCTGAGTCGGTTAGGAATATGGACAGGGCTTTCTCACTCGGTATTCAGAAAATCTATCCTTCTAAAGATCTTCATGTTTCTGATGAGTTTATCGACAAATTGTTAAATGAACGAAGGCCTGGTGCCTCTGCACCACCTCCGTATGTTCCTCTTCCTCCTGCTGTACCTCTTCCTGCTGTTATTCCTGCTCTTCCTGCTCAACCTGTTGTTCCTATTCCTCCGGTTGTTGGTCCTCCACCTGCTCGAGGATTGTTACTCGTAATACTGTTCCTACAGAAAAGAAACAGGATTTGTTTGCATAGGCTAAGCATTGTATGGAGAGAGATGATCGAGCTAATGTTCTTGCCACACTTTCTAATATGGATAATTTTCCTGAGAAAAATGTTTTCATTGAAGGTTTAGGGATTTATTTATGTGTAATGTGGGGTAAATTAAATAATGCAGACCTCCCACAAGGGTTGAGGGACCTGAATACTTTAGCGTTTTCAAGAGACACTGTGGAGAAGGTACATGAGCATGTTGAGAGGATATTTGAGTATAGAAAGGAGTTGGAAAGGTTACGGAATGAGGATGACGAAGAAGAAAGTATGTATGTACAGAAACGATTTCTTCCGTGTCGTAAATCGACATCTGAGGAGGCGCAAATTTGTACAAAAGATGCGATTAGATGGATTTCAGACATATCGATAACTCCAGTTGAGGTATATGACACATACAGTCAATATACGCTAGAAATGCAGAGGAAAGTGATACAGGTAATCATAGAGTACCTGCAGGATGAATGTTTAAAGAGAAAGGTTAGTTGTCCCACAGAGTTATTGAGCATTTATAAGAGAGCTTTTTCACTTGACACTTCTTCAACTGCTTTAGCGCTCGACTTAGCTCTGTTGCTTAGTAAGCGTTCAGAGTTGCCTACATCTCAGTTGCCTATGAGAGAGGTTCCTCCGACATTTGTCCCAAAGGTTGAGATTCCTGCTAATGCTGCAGCAGCTACACCTGCTGTGGACATTCCTGCACATTATGTATCACAGTTTGTTCACGTCCCGTTTTCACGACAGGAAGTGAATACTATTAGACAAACTATTCCTGACATTAGGAAAAATCCGACAGGGTTCTATAAAGAGATAGAGTCCGTTTTGCAGTCCTCAGTGTTTACCCTAGGCGACATTGATTTGCTATTCCCTGTACTCCTGCCTGTAGATTTGTGGAAACAAGTTAGAACTATAGACGATGTATCAGGGTTGGGAGATACATGGGCTAACATAGTTAGGCTTGATGGGGAAAGGCCAGCTGGTGAGAGACCACCTCAGGTGATACTAACTTTGCCTGACAGAATCATTGCAAAACTGAAAACTATAATCCCCGAAAAGGGAGTTATTTAGGACAAGCTTACGGCCTGTGTCCAAGGTAAATCTGAGGGTGCTACCGAGTTCTTTATTCGGTTCGAACAGGTATTCTCGGATTTCAGTGGACAAGACTTAGGCACAGAGTCTGGGAAAAGATTATTTGTGGACAAATTTGTACGTGGATTGCTGCCTGACAACCAGTCACAAATTATGTCTTCTGAGAGCGCTTGGCAGGCGAAATCCCAATCAGAAGTACTGCACATGGCTCAGTACTACGAGAACCGTGTCAATAATGAAAAAGATAGAGTCGAGAAGAGGAAAGGTGATTTGAAGACTAAAGTATTGTTACAGCAAATTGTTAGAGGCCCCAGAGGGGGTAGTTCGCAGATTAGAGGTCAGTATGTTCCACAAGGGAATGTGCCCTTGGGTCCTGTGAATATTAACCAGTGTGCCTATTGTCGCCAGGAGGGTCATTGGCGTGCACAATGCCCCGTCCTTCGACAGAGGTCGAATAACACATTTGGAAATATGGGTAGACGATCCAGAGGTCGCCCGGGTGTAGGGGGCCCTGGGAGAGGCCAGTTTTCGCAGGATCCCCAACAACCTTTTTCACAGGATAATCAGACTTCCAGTGTGGATACTAGAAACATATTTGATCATCCTTCTGCTGCATATCTATTTGAAGAGCTTCCTTTTGATGATATTTTGTTTCGTTAGGATTGCCCGAAGCAGGGTTTGGAACCTACACCTATTCCAGTTAATCAGAAAGGTCCCTACGTTGAAATGGTAGTGGGAAATAGGAAACATCAAATTTTGATAGACACTGGAGCACAGAAGTGCTCCATTGATCATTCTCGGGTTCCAAACATTCCACTGTCAGGGCAAACCAATGTTTCTGTAGGGTTTTCTGGCACACCAGTTGTTTGTCCGGTTTCTTCACCGGTACCTATTTCTTTGGCTCCCTTTACGGACCACTGTCCATTTCTCTTGACTTCGAATTGTGGAGAGAATTTGCTGGGGTTGAATCTGTTGAAGGAATTAAATGCGGTAATTCATTGTTGTTCTGATGGAGTGCGTTTGACGATTTCACCACAGCAATGTTCTGTTTCACAATTCTTGACTAGACCTTTGCCGCCAGAATTCAGTAATGTACCAGAGTGTTTGTGGGCAGTTGATGTCAATGATGTCGGTGTTTTGCAGATTGAGCCTGTTAAAATAGTTTTGAAACATGGAATTAAGCTGCCCCGTATTCCACAGTATAAGATCTCAGTTGAAGGCGAACGAGCATTGAAGAGCATTGTTTCCGATTTTGTGCATCGTGGGGTGATTGAGGAGATTGCAGGAAGTTTGTGCAATAGTCCGATTTTACCCGTGTACAAAAAAGGTGATAATGCAATTCCATTTAGTTTTATAATTGATTTACGTGCCATTAATAAAGTCGTCGCTCCGCAATTTCCAATTGTGCCTGATGTGACGACAATATTAACCATGATTCCAGCTACGGCTACTCACTTCAGTGTTGTGGACCTAAAGAATGCTTTCTTCAGTATTCCTAAACATGAGGATAGTAGATACTTGTTCGCGTTCACCTTAGGGGGACGCTCATTCACATTTACTCGTGCACCTCAAGGTTATACTGAGAGTCCTAGTATTTATAGTAGGGCTTTGAAAGAGCAGCTTGATACCCTTGGATTGCCCCCTACTTGTGCGTTGCTTCAATATGTTGATGATTTGCTTTTAGCCGCTGACTCAGAGCTCTTGTAAAGAGGGCACTGTGTTGTTGCTCATCCATCTAGCTAAGCATGGTCACAAAGCTTCGCTTAAAAAGTTTCAATATTGTTGCCAGGAGGTCGCCTATTTAGGCTATCTCCTGTCAAAGGAGGGAAGAAGATTGACACCTGAAAGAATAAAACACATTTCTGGCATGTCTGTCCCAAATACACAAAAGGAAGTTAGAGCCTTGATAGGTATGGCTTCTTACTGTAGGTTATGGATCCCAAACTTCTCACTAGTGATAAAACCGATGTTGGCCTTGACGAAGAAGGGTATTTCTTTGCCATTGCCATGGAATACGGAACAACAACATTCATTCGAGTTGCTCAAGACTGCATTATGTTCGGCGCCAGTTTTGGGCACACCGAACTATGAGAAGGCCTTTGTGTTGTTTCTGCATGAATGTGATGGATGTGCTTTTGCTGTATTAACGCAGGAACATGGAGGGAAGAATAGGCCATGCGGTTACTACTCTTCCGCCCTTGATCCTGTTGCATGCGCTTTGCCAAGATGTTTGCGCGCTGTCGCTGCTGCTGCTGCGTCTGTAAAACGGAGTGAGGGAATGGTCCTAGGCCATGATTTAACCCTGATGGTGCCTCACTCTGTAGATATTCTATTGAACAAAACCCAAACGCAACACCTCACTTCCGCACGACTGACAAGATATGAATTAATCTTGTTTGCTCCCCACATTCAAATTAGGAGGTGCTGTGTTCTTAATCCGGCTGAACTCCTACCTTTCCCGCAAAATACTGTTTGCGGTGACGAAGAGTCACATGACTGCCTGTATACTACTGAACAAGATACAAAAGGCAGAGTTGATTTGAGGGACACTTCTTTGGATAACCCACAAGGGGAGCTGTTTTGTGATGGCTCCTGCGTCAAACTACTGGATGGTACATCCACAGCTGCTTATGCAATCACTACATTGAGTACGGTTGTGGAGACCAAGAGAATTACGCATATCTCTGCGCAGGCCGCAGAGATTATAGCATTGACTCGAGCTTGTGATCTTTCCGAAGGGCTAACAGTAAACATATATACTGATAGCCAGTATGCCTTTGGGGTGGCTCACAACTTTGGGAGACTTTGGTCAGAGAGAGGGTGTTTAACTTCGCATGGCACCAAGATCCAGCATGGCTCCCTGATAGTACAATTGCTTTCAGCGCTGGCCCTCCCTAGTCAGTTAGCAATCATTAAGTGCACGGCACATCGCAAGATTATAGATTATGTAGGGAAAGGGAATGCTTTTGCTGATCAAACAGCTAGACAAACTGCCTCTGATCTCTTCACGGAGATGTATGTTTCAAGGGAGACTGCACATGCCTATGCAATGGATGAAGGTGTTGGGTCTGTACAGGATATCCAAGCCGATGCCACATTAGAAGAATCCAAGAGGTGGGCTGAGGGCTTGGGGAAACTCGATGATGATGGGTGTTGGGTGGACATGGTTGAAGGGAAATGGTTGCTTCCTAATGCCTATATAGTAATGATGGTTACCATGGCACACGGTCCCACACATGTGTGCGCTCAACAGATCACGAGAATGTTAGAAAAAGTCTGGCTAAATGATAAGATTTCAAAAATTGCCCAGCATTATGTCCAAAATTGCATGATTTGCCTACAACACAATGTGGGAAAGGGGACAGCAACGCCAAGAGGTAGCTTTGGGCCTCCTTCTGTCCCGTTTGAAGTGATTCACTTTGACTTTATTGAAATGGAGCGATGTAGCAATCTAAAATATGTTGTTGTGGTCATTTGCGCCTTTAGTAAGTGGGTAGAGGCTTTCCCTGTTAAAGACGCTACAGCCATGACCACTGCAAAGACCATGTTAAAGGAATGCTTCCCACGGTTCTTTTTGCCGAAAGTTATCTGGTCGGATAATGGTCCGCATTTTATCGCTGCTGTAATTCTACAGATATGTACGGCATTGCAAATTGACAAACGATTCCATTCGGCCAGACATGCTCAGAGCGCCGGATTAGTGGAAAGACACTATGGTATCATAAAAAACAAGCTCGCTAAGACGTGTGCCGGCACCAAACTAAAATGGCCGGACGCTTTACCGATCGTGTTACTTTCAATGCGGACAACCCCTCAAACTAAGACTGGGCTCTCTCCCTTTGAGGTGGTAATGGGGAGACCTGCTAATATTTGGGGTTTGCCTAAAAGCTGCGCATTGCGCGATGTAGAAAATGTACTTCTCTCCGACTATTGTAACCAATTGACTAAAAACCTGTTTTCAATTTATCACCAGGTGCGAGAGGCATTGCCGGTGAGGTACGAGGGCCCCGGTCACAGTCTACGACCAGGGGATTGGATCCTCGTTAAATCCTTCGATAGAGCGTCTTGCCTCGCACCACGTTGGAGGGGCCCCTACCAGGTGCTCCTGGTCACTCAGACTGCGGTGCGGGTAGGAGGACATCGCCACTGGATCCACGGCAGCCACACCAAACGGATCCCACACCCAGTGCCATACGATACAGAAGACGCAGAACCCCTTTCCGACATTCAAACCAACGTACCCGAAACGGCAGACGGTGGAGAGAGAGTATCGGAGGCCGTTCCGGAAGTTGTAAGGCCCGACAAAACGGCCATCTTGCCTCCTTGCTCTCCCACTGCATCGTTTGTGGATCATCCATCTTCTGATCCAACTTCCGTTCACTCGCCACCTCCTGTGGGAATTGACGACATCCCGTCTGCTGATTCTTTTGCACCGGAAACTGTGAAGTATAATCTCCGCTCAAGGAGATAGGTTTGCAATACGGCTCTTGCTGTACAATTGAAAGAATTTGAGGGCTTGCCTTTTTTTGGCCCAATTGCATAAAGGGTTCTGCTGTCTAAGGGTTGTGTGAAAAGACATTAAGAAGACGCGCGACCGGAGTCGCCAGCAAACGAACAATTGGTGTTTCTCGATTGAAGACGACAATGCCCGCATCCGCTACCGTTCGTACTGAACTTTTGGACAAAAATGTGACTAGGAGAGACAATGAGCAGATATGTATGGGGCCCCGAAAACGTTTTGTTGTCTACTGGTGATAATCACGGGACTTTTAGTAACTGTTGGTTGTGGGTTTTGGTATTTGGAGAGAATGTACCCCTTGAATGATTTCTTACCTGTTGAAAATATAACTGTTGTTCCCACTCCTTCTGTGCAACTACATACCTTGTCACCTAGAGATCTTTTGCATAGACGGAATTATCAAAATAACACTCTACTTCTAATTATGAATGCTACCCATGCAATCTTTAACAGAACCAATTGTTGGATCTGCTCGCATTTACCGCAACATGGGGATAAGGGGCTAGGTTGGTATATTCACCCTTTACCTTTGACAACTGCTTGTTATGCTTCACTTAGAGCACTGTTCTTTGGCCGATGGAACGATAGCATCTCGGGGAACTTTGATGGAACTAATTTGAATAGTTTTGAGAAACGTGTTCTGACCCCCCTGGGATGCTCGCTTTTCGCAAATAGGAGTAAGCTCAATATTGCTTCTATTAGGCCTTCTGATAGACTGTCTCGTCCTTTCCAATCTTTGATTTCCTTTAAAATGGCTCTGATAGGCAATAAGGATGGCGTGCCTCCTTCTTATACTGTTAACCAGAGCCCCGATTCAGTTTCTTTCTGCATACAGAGGAATGGCACCCGGTCAATGGGAGATTTTAAAGGTTGTGCCAACGTTGCAAATTTGACTGGGGAAGACAGACCTTTGTATGTAGGCGAACCTATCTATTTTGTTTGCGGTAATGTAGCATTTCCATGGTTGCCCAGGGATTGGCAGGGAACTTGTTATCTAGGAATCCTGTTACCTGGGGTGTTTATAGCAAGTACTGTAGAGGTTTCGAAGGCTCGTCCACGGCAGGACGAGAATGGCGACACTCCAGCACACGTTCTAGGAGCGAAATCATTCCTTCCATTCTTTGGGCAGATAGCGAATTCCGAGGATATCAGGAAACTAGCGAGAGTACTGGAGAGAACCATCAACCGGACCACAGATATACTCTATAATATGACTTTAGAGCAGAAAGCGATCAGATTGGTAGTGCTTCAGAACCGGATGGCATTAGATGTCATTCTGGCTGAACGTGGTGGAGTATGTAAACTAGTGGGGTCCGCTTGCTGTGTTTTCGTACCGGATTCCTCCCCAACTATTTTTAAGGCAATACAGAATCTGCACATTCTTAGTTCAGAAGTGCATGTTCCCGAGGGAAATTGGGATCTTAGCGCTTGGTTCTGGGACCTCTTGCGGTCTTGGGGTTGGAAAGTGCTTTCAGTCTTGCTGATTATTTTGGGAATTCTGCTATTTCTTTGTTGTTGTATCCAATGTCTACCAAGTATATGTTCAAAGCTAGGGGGATGTTGTGCTCAGCCGATAGCTACAATAGGACATAAAGTGTATGCCCCGGATAAAACCTCTAAGGAGTATGTACTGAAAGAGATCTTAGTAAAAGATCTAACGGCAATAGATATTTCTGACAGCTATTCAGGGTGTATGGACGATGACACATGGAGTTATTTGCAGGGAGATCAGAAGTAGTTTAGCACTTGGCATAGGCCAAAAGGAGGGTTTGTCAAACTAGAAATTATATCGTGCCTCCTATTGCTATGAATATATGTATATTGGCCTACGCCAAGCTGCTAACAAGCTGCTTATAAACTACATGTGAATAAACTCGCATTGCAAGGTCCTGACCTTAGAAACCATGTAAACTGTCATTTTGGGTCAAGCCGCCATTTTAGGTTTTCTTGGTCTATAAAGTCACCATGTGAGCTAAAATGGTAGCCTATGTTATTCAGAACAGAACTCGATTGTCATGTCCTCTGTACAGCTAATGTATAACTTGCCTGCAGGCCACTTGTTAGGGTCATGAGCTGAGACCTTGTCCTTCTGCTGACTTGTGTGCAATGGATTACCTGTATCACTGAAACTGATCTATAATTGAATGAGAAACCCTGCTTAACTATATTGTATAAATTAAGTCCCGCATTGTAATGTTAGGCCTAGAGCATACATTATTACCATTTCTTCTTGTTAATGTATAAACCTAAGATGAACTAGATTTGACCTGGCAAGGGACCCCAGAGCAGTAACTTATTTATGGAATGGTTAACCCAAAGGAGGGCTGAACAGCAGGCTTGAAATGTATAAAAGCCTGACTGTTTCAATGAATATTTGCACTCACTAAGCACACCGAACCACGCCAGAGTTCGCTGTGTTGTACTGAGGGTCGATAGCTATCTGAATTTTGTTCTGTTCTTTTGTAACTGGATTCAGTATAAAATAAAGTACTTTGTATGTTCCTTTGTAACCTGTGTTTGGTGTGTTTCCTTTTTGGTTACCCTGCCTCATATTATTTCCTTGTTTTCACAGATACAACAGACACATGCATAGGTTAGCGAAGGTCTGATAGGTGCCGGATCATTTGAACTCCTCAAGGGATGATCACTTTGAAAACCATGACTCAAGTAGACTCTCCACAAGTAAAACCCAGGCAACAATTGAAAAAACAATCTTAACTGAAGCATGATCGCAATATTGTTCACGCAAAACACAGCTTCATACTGGTATTAGCATAAATGACCTAACAACATTTGACCTAAAACATTTGATCGAATTTATTTGACCTTTTTTTTCAGTCAAATTTAATTAAATATATATATGGAGGTGGGTAAGGGTATAGATTCGGTTGAGGGGGACTAGGGGTTGTGGGGGGTCTCCCCCCGCATTTTAGACAGAAAAAAAGCTGAAATATATTCGACTAAATGTGATTAGGTGAAATGTTTTAGGTCAAATAGACCCAAACACTTCATACTACATGTACTTTTGCAATTGCCTAGCAGTAAAGATTTCCCCTTTCTGCACCCTTTTCCTCTGTGAAATCAGGATTCTGAGTCAAATGGGGGTCTCCCCACATTGTGACAATAGGTCAGTGGCCCCATCTTTCTCCCCACCTTTCAGGGTGATCATGCTGCACGCACACGCACGTGGCAAAGTAATGTTTCCCAAAGATGACCAAATGCAGGCATGCTTGTGATGTGCCATGAGGCCTAGCGTGGTGCTGTGCAGGTGTCATGCACTATACCCAAAAGAGCAGTTCATATTCTACTGAATAAATATCTCAACTCTTTACTTGAGCATTTGGCTTCGAGAATGGATAACCCCTCCTAAGAACTTCCTAAGGAGAAGGCTTGAATTCCTTTTTTAAATATGTACACATTCATCGGAATGTATGGGAAGGCCAGATTAAGACTGCCTACATGTTTGCACCGTGCCCAACAATTTCTGGCTTTCCAGTGTATACTTTACTGTAATCACATAACAAATGACAATATATACCACTTTAAAGGGATAACTTACTCCAAAGTGCACTTTTGGCATGGTGGGTGATAGACATGTATTCTTGTATCTCTATATGTTTGTAAGTGTTGTGGAACTGAAGCACTGCATACAAGAGGAACCATCAATTCGCACAAAGGAATTCCAGTATCACTCCCATCACTGAAATCACTCCCATCACTGAAATCACTCCCATCACTGAAAGTATTCCAACATGGAAGGTGCTGCTCCCAGCGGCTCAAGAGCAGTGATTTACCAGAAGCAACATCCAACTTCTCAAACTTAAATGCTGCTACAAACGCTTGCAGACGTAGCCATTACACGATGTGCAAAAAGACCATCGTTCGTGGCCTTGACTGCCTTTTCCACAACCACATATATACATTTACTTGTTTCACAAGTGGAATGAGTGAAAAGACTCTGATATGTGATTGGTTGGCCACATTCTCGTTTTACTTCGGTGAGATCTTGCAGGTCCATATAACAGCCAGCAGGCCTCCTGACTCCATTCAGTGAATAGCTCGCCATCGTGCGATTCGGCCCGGCTCTTTTCCTCTGCTCCTGGAGGAGCAATGTGTTGCAGGGCTTGTTTCATACTATCCTTTTCGATGAGGACATGGAAGATAACAAACCTGCATGTGTCACACGTTCCCACTAAACTCTGCCACCAAGAAGTGGGTCTACCAGTTGCACAAACACCAAAGAAAAACCTCATGCAGTGAATAGAGCAAACAGGCGGGGTGGGGGCGGGGTGGGAGGGGCAATTCTCTAGGAATGTTTCAGGCAGTGCACACTGAAAGACCCGAGTGTGTTTCCACTAACTCCATGTAAGGGCAAGGGCAGGGCACAGATTATAAGGGTGTGCTGAGCCACAATCAGTAGGTTGAATTTGATGCCAGAGGTCATTGCAGTGCTTTCATTGTCCAGTGAGCAAAAGTTACCAAACAGCACCCATCCAGGTAAGCACAAGGTGCCCATGAATTTCAACACTTTGCATTTTTCTTATTTTCTCTCCCTCTCCCAAGAAGCAATTTGTGCAGCAAATGTTGTGATCGGCAAATCAGCTTGCAGCAAAGGCACGTCAAAAGCAGCAGTTCAAAAGCGGTGAACACCCCGCAATCACAGCACACTGGTCATTCTCAAGAAGACACACAGAGGCATGCCAACCACCTTACTTCCTCTGGTTTGGACGCACCTTATCTCGGCCGTGTCGTTTACCCTGCAACCATAGGTGAGATAGGCGTTCAATGTTTACAGCTGGTTTACTGTTAACATCCATCATGCATGCGAGAAACGTGACAGCGGCAGTGTGAGCTCACAGGCGGTCTTACTGACTACAAATTAGACGGCAAGGCGGTCCAATTTGCAAAGCACAAGTGGCAGGAATGCACATAGCAAAAACATCATGGCACATCAATAGAATGACAAAGGTTTCCATTTTGACCTAAGCAATGTCATTATCAGTCATTTGGCATCCATGCAAAACATTGTTTACAACAGTGAGAGTTGACCAGAAGATGTAACATTATAATGTCCTGTATTTCATGGAATGAAGGTCTAATTGTGTGGTTCATCCTATACACTACTGTTACTATTGCGGCCTAGATGCTGATGCCGCTATTAAACTCCATTTTGGATAGAGAATTATAATGATGGGTGCAGATTCTTAGAATTCTGGTCCGCAAAGTGACATTGCTTATCACATTTAGCACTTTTCTGTCGCGAGCATTCGCTCTGTTTTATCACTTTGCCATATTTGCATATTTTGTCATCATCATTTGTGTAATTGACATATTATTGAATTTTCTACTGTAGAGAAATACAAGCTCCGGCCCTAAGGAACACGTATAGAACATGAGTCCGTGACCAGCTATTACAAAAGGCAATTTAGTATTCAATTTTGCAGGGCTATGTGTAGTTGTTTAATTTCTCTACATATAGATTAGATATCGCTGTTCCATGCAGGATCAAATTGAGATGTCTTTTACAAATGTTATACTTTTGGACACATTTTATGATGAATAATGTGTCTATTTTTTAATAATTGTGTACATTGTAACAATAAAATATGAATATATCATTCTCACTGACCGAGCCTATCCCCTCTTTCCACACAGTTGAGTCTATTCAATTAGTAAATAATGTTCTTATCCACGTGACCATCTCTTCTGGTTCAATGCTTATCACCTTAACATTTCTCTTTGATGATACATGCTTACAGAGCGGATCACTGAGGGCTCCTTGAACACTGTGTGGTAGGTCTGGAGCATTTTGGGGAAATCCCTGCAGTACCTACCAGCTCACAAGATATGCTCACAGCAGGCAAGGACGGTGACTCCCTTTAACTCCTTACGGCGGCCATATTACTCCAGTCCTACGTTCCCTCCACTGGCTTCCTGTCGCTAGGCGTATAGAATGTAAGGCCCTTTGCTTCGTTCATTGGGCCTTCTATCGCCAAGGTGCAGATTACCTATGGGACAAATTCTCCCCATATCTTCCAACCCAAGCTCTTCGATTGGCAAATGCCGGCTTGATTTCTATTCCCAGAGTCTGCCTCAAGAGCTGGTGGCCGCGCCTTTTCGGTGGCAATTCCCAAACTATGGAATGCACTTCCTTTCGCCTTGAGAGTTAATCCGAACCATCTACAATTCAGGCGTCTCTTGAAAACGCTCCTCTTCGGACGTATAGCGGACTGTGTAGTTGTGCTTGATGCTTTAGTGCCAAGATGCCTTTGGGCCTACGAGCGCTCTATAAAACTTTTTAACATAACATATAACGGGGCAGTTCCTTAACAAATGGGCAGAATTATTCATGAGGGTTTGCAAGGACAAGCACTTGCGCATGAAACAATAAGAACTCTTTATATTACATAAGTGCAAGAGCTACAGTTAGTGTTACTGCTCCTAAAGGTGTAAAAAGGCCCAATCGTCTTGGAACATACTTTAGAACATGGTTTGTCGTATGCACTTTGTTGTGGCGAGTCATTGCATTTGTAAAAGATTGTCGGTATGCCTTTTCACCAGCAGTGAAGTTAATTTTTCAATTTTTTATTAAGTCAGATAAAAGCAAACCATTTGAAAGAAGGGGAGGGATGATGAAAAAAGAAATACATGGAGGGTCCAGAGTTTCCCACTGTGCTGTTAAAAAACAAAATAAACAATACGAATAAAGCCTTACATTAAAACCAATGGAAAGAACTTTTGCTGTCTGGGCATCTGTGTAATGTCATGGACCCGACCTTTGATCACATTGAGGTAACTCTACACATTTCAACTGTTTGGAATTAGAAATTGACTGAAATGAAAGAGATGGTCTAAAGCTCCAAACATAATATTACATCAGAGAGCAAATACTCATCAGGAGTTGTTATTCAAACAAGGTTCAGTGAAGTGACTGCCTTCGCCAACCATTAACTCTTCTTAACACCTTTGTTATACAATAGCCATTAAAAGGCTCTGCAACCTCACGGGGTACCACCATGTACAGCTCTAAAATAGAAAATCAGGGACACAATATTCCCCTTCTCTGGTGGAGTGAACAGCTGACCCCAACCTCTCCTCTGGACGGGCCAGTGTACTACATACACAGGTGGGCAGGGAGAGTTCTTCACATTAAGAGAAAAGCAGGGGCCATGCAAGTCCCTTACACCTAGATTGACTGATGCGAAACACATCAACTCATAGCACGTCTCACTAGTCACAGACACAGATCTTGGTCCAAGCATTCATCACAGACTTAGATGCCTTGGACTCTGATATTAACTTCCATGGCTATTAAATGATATGTTTAGAAGATCTTAAGCAAAATGAAAGCCCCCAATGGTAGGCTCGTTGAGTGGCTGCATGATCAGCTGAGATATAGGGGCTTGAACAAGTGAGACTAAGCACCAAGTGGCCATATGCATGCTGAGTGCCCGGCGCTACAGGTCAATAACATATAACACAAGGCTGTCAACTGGAAAAGCTTCTTGTCTGAGAGATGACTATATCTACAACATTATGCAACCTTTCAGCTATGGTCAACATATCTGGGTCACCGAAGGGGACATCTGTGAATCCCTCGGCTCAGGCCAGTGATGACCTTTGTCTAATTCTGGTAACTCTGTGCCTTTTCTCCCAGACTGAATAATTCTCTGGTGTCCAGCGGTCTGTCGAGTACATAAATGCATGCTCTTTTGCAGTGGAGCAATACTTCCGAGTACTGTGGATAAACTCAGAGACTTCAAGCCCCACCCCTCTACAGCTAATGAGATATGTATGAATGTTTCAGATTAAAAGTAGATAAACACACAAATAGAGATAACACAAGTAACATCTACATGCATATGGAAAATTGTAGCACAAGTCCAGAATATCTTTATAACGTACATTCTATGAAACCGTAACCCTTTATTTTAATAAAGGTAATAAACAGAGATTGATCCCAATCTATTTGTAAACCAGAAAGAAAGTTAGAAGAAAAGCACCTTCTTATTCCTACATATAGGCCTGGGAGTATAACATTATCCCTGACTGGAGACCCACTCAGGACCCGTATTCTGAAATGTTTCGAACAGAGGGAGAGGGAAAACTTGACAATGTAACCAGAGTGATTGCAATCAGACTCCAAAAGCCCGAGACCTTTCCACACTGGTCAAGATGAACCTAGCTCAGCAAGTGTACATGAGCAGCTCTAATACCATAACATAGAACAGAGGGTAGGGGGAGAGCAGAGTGAGAAAGTGAAAAACGAAGCCACCAGAGACCAGTGGGGGGAGTGTGGGGGAGACTGTGGTAGATGGAGCAGAGGAGGATGGATTGCAAAGTAGCCAAAAGGGAGAGAAGAGCAAGGACTCAATGTCGCCTTCTTTCCTAAGCATGTTTAAAATGTCTTAAAATGTTCATCGTGTTAATTGTATTCACTCTTACTGCTGGTTACTGCTCCGGTGAAACAATGGTTAAGTAAGTCATGCAGGACATCTTTTTATGCCTTCCTCATACCAGGATATAGACGTCCACTCCAGAGCATTGATCTGGAATTGCAGAGTCTCAACCATGGACGGGCAGACCCCTGGGGAGGACCTTCCTCCATGACTGTACACCTCCACGCAAATAAAGTAGGCCAGCTGCCCAGCACTAACCAGGAACCTCACCCGCCAGCAGGTAGGATTTGGGAACGCCTGTACGTACCAGACCATTCTGCAAAGGCTGCTCGCTTCACTGACCCAACCGGCCTATAAAGCGAAGAAAGGACGAGACTGCAGGAGAAGATACCAGAACATTCATTCCCCAGGCTTATCTTGCTGAAGGCTAATGTTCTCTAGATGGACAGGCTCTTGTAGGATCTATGTGATCACTGTGACCACACATAATTGAGACGGCCGGAAATGGCGACTTTAAAAACAATAATTATTAAACCCCCTTTACACCACATAGAAATGCGGGGGGGGAGGCCCCGCACAGCCCGCCTATATTACTATAATATCCCATACCTCCCCACATATATATGTGGTGTAAAGGGGGTGTTTAAACAAAAAAGGTCAGGAATTTCGGCCGTCGAAATTGTGAGGGTGAAATTTTGAGCCATTTCCACGCTTATATGTCAGCGTGCACATATGTATAAAACAGGGAGTGCTTTTAGCTAATACTGAGAGCAGTGATTTATGTCATTACAGTAACAATTACCATTTTTCTCGTTAACTTCAATGGCACACATTGCATTGCAGGCATCTGGATGTCAACACTTTATGCAAGGCTTGTTCTGTAATACTCAGAAACCCTATTTTATTGCGTTACATTTTTCTCTTCTTAATTAGGATATTATATTTGATGTATTCTCTTCTCGTGGCAATTGCTGAAGAAAAACCTTTATCATAAAATACCACAAATGGGACTCTTAATTTCTCTGCTGGTAGCCATTACGTTAAATAAATACAAAATCGTATATCTGCAAAAATGAAACTGAACATTACAAATGTCAGCTCTATGTACTCATCCCTTATTTTTATTCAATTGCAAACACACCTTAATTGTGCAAGCATCTAACATAGCAAAGCAATATGAGTTTATAGCTCAGCCTTCTCAGCCTCCCCATCACATTTGCAGGCATTGGGGCCCTGCTATCCGCAGATCCTATAGCACTGCTCTTCCTTAACCAAACAGTGACAACATATGCATCTAGTGTCTATACAAAACATGGACTTTAGGCGCCTAAAACTCAGGTCCTCAAGGCACGTTGTCATATGTTTTTCTGCCAGTCCATCTACTGTTGAGAGATACATAGACAATTGATTACATGTACTCCTCTTTTAAGCATGCCGGAAGCATGATGCAATATGCAGAGTGTGAACAGCATCATCTGATCAGTTTCATTAACACAGGTTTCATCATATACAACCCGCAGCTGTGTGTTTTTAGAGGGATGGGCTACAAATGCAATTGCATCGCTGCCCAGACCTCCCAGCACATGGCAGTGTCTGCCATTCTCAGGACTGTAAGCTCCACAACGTCTTCTGGCCACACTTAAGGCACCACCAGTAATTCTGGAAATTGCAGAGAGTCCTAAAAACAAACTATTCCAAAGTCCACTGAACACTCTGGCACTTCAAGAGGGTCCCACACAGGACTGGGTACCGGGCCAAGGTAGCAGATGATGGGGGCGATGGGGGATCCACGTGCCACCCTCCATTGGTCCCGATTCTGTTGCAGGGAACAGTCACAGGAGGATCCAAACAGACCTCCCCCAAATTAAAGTGCCTGAAGGTCACACAAGCCAGTCCCAGACCTCTTCCTGAGAGGAAATACAAACAAACCAACTCGACAGTCATCTTCATAGACAAGATACTTTGAATGCCCTTCCAGTTACTGTTACTAAACATCACAGAGCAGAGAATATCTCACTTCAAGGGCCCAGAGAAACTCTCTCCAAGCTCTCGTGGATGATACAATGTTGCCAGTTTGCAGTTTTCCGGCAGCATTTTGTCACACATGACTGATATAATCATACCCATCCTTTGCATGTAATATGTAGTTGGAATTTTCAGAAAGAAAAGCATTTCTTTTGCATTCAGACGGAATAACGAGTCTGTTAAGGGGTTTTCTAGCATCAGGTTCACACAATGAGGGTTAAGGGGAAACGGAGTCCTGCCCGAGCAGTGCTCTGAAGTTACAGGAATTGGGAACTGGATTTCAAGATGGCGGATAAAGGCTTGGTCTTGAGTAAGCTCCAGTACAATTATGAAGGGCAGCCAATCCCAGTCCCTCACCAATTCAGGACACAGGTGCGGACACTCACAAAAAAGGCCAGCCCTGCAGGAGGGATCACAGGGTTATAAAAGCCCCCAAACTCAGTCTGGCAGTGTAGGTGTTTGGAGGAATGGGGTCGTACAGTGGAGTCAGAGCTGGAGAAAGGAGTATTGAAGCAGGTTGAAGGAGAGATTGGACACAGAGTGAGGGGGTGATCGGTGACAGTAAGGAGCTGGGGAGTATCAGGTGAATATTGGTGAGAAAGAACAGTAGGTTGGGGGAAGTGAAGTGGAGGTTGGTGAGACAGAGCAGGAAGTTGGTGGGGGTGTGCATCTTTTATACTTGGATGGGAAACATTACCCTATGGCTATTTTTTGTGTTGTTGAGGATTACTTTTACAAACTGTCAAATACTAATTTGACGTGTGCACTTCCTTCCATGATGTGAGGCAAATTGAACACATTTGAATATTTCATCTTAGATATTTTCACTTCTAGTGACATCGCTACCCACTGCACATTGTAATGAGTCCCTCC
The DNA here is from genome assembly GCF_040938575.1 of Ambystoma mexicanum. Taxonomy (NCBI): domain Eukaryota; kingdom Metazoa; phylum Chordata; class Amphibia; order Caudata; family Ambystomatidae; genus Ambystoma; species Ambystoma mexicanum. Next base: position 900,915,201 of record NC_090926.1, read on the forward strand.
ACTTTATTTGTTAGGTTTTGTGGCCTGCTGTTAAATGCTTGGAATACTCATTCTAGAATGGCTGTGCCAAAGAGAAGACCCCATGTAGCCAAAGCCCTACCTCTCTATACCACTGTTCTCACCCAACCATTTACCCCCTTCCTCCCGCCCACTTATTCCTGGGGTGGGATGGGGTGGGGTGTCTCAGGCCATTCGCCCCCCATCCACCACCTGCCAGCTTCGTTCTCTCTGCTGCGCCCCATGCTAAATGCTGCATGTCTCGTCCTCCTACTGTGGCGTCCCCCAGTCCACTCCTGCCATCTTTAGCAGGACAATGCTGCAGGGGAGTCACACTTCTCTCAATCTATCTTTTGGGGCTGTCATCCCATGCCCTCATTGGTGCACTGCAGCCTTCCTAAACTACCCTTGCTTGGTTCGAGCCAGTAAGATGGGTTTTCCTGGGGATCCCCCCCCATGAGCACTAATGCTTAAATAGAAGGCCTTAGGTTTCTCTCCCAACAATCCTCATCAAAGCTCAGTGTCTTCCTTAGACAACATTCCACTGAGACAATGCAAACTCTAAGGTTCCAAGCACACACTTGAACTGTTCAATTTTGTTTTTAAACCTAATTAACACCCGTGGCAGGGGGAGCCAGCCAATCAGGGGGCTAGAAGCGCAGGCTTGAACCGCCAGTTCAAGCCTGTGTTCCAAGCCGAATGACGGCCGGCTCTCCGCGCTGCCATGTTCCCCACACCCTCCGTCCCATTTTTTTTTCTCCATCCACCCCCCATCTTACCTTATTTCGGCAGCTGCCACCGCCGCATCTGCTTCTTCCCTTTGCCTCCCGCAGCCCCCATTGAAAGGGAAGAGGGGCTTCTTACGGAGACCCGCCTTCCCTTTCCATGGCAGCCATCTTGGAAAAGGATTTTCCTTCCTACAGCAGGACGCCGCCCACATCCCGTTGTAGGAAGAAACATCCTTTTTTTTAGCACCCCGGATTACTGCTTTGCCAATTTCGGGTGCTAATGGCCTTCATCCCTGTTCCAGAGGCTGGAACGGGGATAACGGCCCAGAGCCCTTGTTATCCACCCACACTTCGCTTGGGCTGATAACTTGGGTTGTCGGGCTGTTACATCCATACTTGGCTAGAAACATCCCGGTTAGGTAACTACACGGAGGACCATAGGCAGCGGGCTTTCGGGTAATAGACTCCAGCAACACTAGGGGTCCTCCACTTCCATGTATTGGGGTACACCACTACTGGCGATTCTCATCAATTCAAAAAGGGAAAGCACCAAGGTAGGGGTCAAAAAGTGCAGACAAGACATGCATGCACGTGCAAGGCGCGTGCCATAAAACAATGAAGAGAATATTATGTGTTTATATACATTGTATTTTGATAAAGTGCTCATTATAGAACAGGATGAGGGCCTCCTAGTGGTAAGGGACAGGTTACCAAACAGCTGGCACGAGTGCTCATACTGGGCTTCCGGCAGTAAGGCTGGGCTTGCATCAGGGCATCTGGGCTGAAGGCTCAGGTTAGGAATGCAGTGACTTTTCAGGCTTTCACCATTCATTGGGATGATTATGCTGTGTCCCTGCATACGCTTCACTTTTCTCAGGCTTTACCCACTCACTGGGACGAGTATGTAGTGTGCTTGAATACTCTTCACGCCTCTCTGATTTTACCCATTTACTGGGATGAGTAGGCTGTCTTCTATCATTATGCTTGTATCTCAGTCTAAGACTGATATGATGCTGCCCCTCACTATCTGTGCCTGCTTGGCCGGGTCGCCCGCTCTCCCTGTTACCTGTGGTGTAATAGGGTTGTATCACCAGGGCGCACTTGCCTTCTGAGTTTCTGTGTCTTGTCAGGGTGGCTCCTGTGCTTTTTTCTTCTATTTCCTTTGACACGCTCTGTGTCTTCCTCTCTGTGTGGTTTCGTCATCGGAAGGGAGTTTGACTCTTTCTCCTTTCCCACCATCACTTTTCTGTTGCGACTCGCTCCGAGGACTTCTTTCAGGCAGGTAGGCTCTCTCTGTGGTTTGCTGCAGTCTGGGCACTTCCCAGCCACGGCTTTCCCTGGAGTCTCTCCTGAGCCTCCCTCCTGTATCCGTTCTCAAACTTGCAGACTTCCCCATGTCTGCAGCTTACACAGTGTGACTTGGGCACCCTCTTCCTCCCGCTATCCACTTGTGTGGCATACAGCTTTTCCTCCGGGTTCCCAGCGTCTCGTGACCAGCTGATTTGAATTTTCCGGGTCTCTCTCCATCTCTGTCTCTGGCTCCACCCCTCCTTATGTTGATGCTCTTGGGCTTCCCCAGTTTCTCATCATAAACCTTTTTGGTGTCAGTGATATAATCGTTATATCTACTTTGAGTGTCTTCATCCCAGTACCTGCGAGGTACTTATTCTTCATCATCCTTGGGGATTTACTCATCTCAGTATTTGACAAGTACTTATCTTCTGTAATGACTTCATAATAACAGATGTTGGAGGATTCTGGTTTTCTATCAACTGATGTAGATTGATCAGACTTTTGTGTGAGATGAAAAGGGAGTTCCTCATCGGGATGAGAGTCCTAGTCTCCAGGGGGGAGTCCTTGTCTCTCCCTGTGAGGTCCCACTTGCTGCCACCCCTAGGGGGAACGTTGGGTAGCAAGCTCACCTCCCTAGCCTCATAAGGAAAGGCTTACCCCGTGGGGAGGAGTGACTAAATCCCCCGATTCGTCAAACACCCAACTGAATTCATTACCCAAGATTAGGGTTGTTAAGTCATTGACCACCTCCTGTGGTGCACAAGGAACATTAAAAGTACTGAAACATGGGGGGAAACATAATAAAAATTAGCATGGGTAAATTAGGTATTACCCATGTTGCATTCCTCGGGAGGCTTTACTGACGTCGCCTGATTAGAAGAAACATTACAACCACATTAAATGATAAGCAACAAATGTTAACAATGAATGCAATGCAAGTTTTATTTTGCACATTTGATATTGTGAAAAATAATCAGGCAAGACTTATTTCTTGCAAAATTGACGATTCTACCCACATTTCTCTGATGAGATCAAGCATCACTGGTAATGAGCCAAACATAATGGAAGATCATTGTCCAGAGTACATCCAGCAGTGGAACCCATGGACCTTCTACATAAGAAGCTGGCACACTCCCGCTGGAAACGTCATGGGAATCGTACCAGTATTACGGCCTGGTACTAAAACTGCACCTTTGCGCATTACACAAATGCTGACCCCCATTACTGCTACTAAGGGAAGCAGGGGTTGCAGGGTGTCCCTGCTTCCATTAAATGGAGAGCAGGGGACACGAAATTATAAAAATTAAAAAAAGGACCCTGCGGCGCCAGCGCTGACCCACGTAAGTGGGTGGGAAATTACGCTGCGGGGATCGAGGGAGGTCGGCGGCACACTTCCATGTGTGCTGCCATAAAGGTAAGTGACCAAGGGGGTAGTGGAGTGGGGGGATGTGGGGTACAGTGGTCTATCTGATCACTGCACCGCGCCGTAATGGTCGGCAACATTTTTGTTTGAATTACGGGCGGCGCAGTGATTACATAGTTTCATGTTATGTACTAAGGCAGGGGAGAGACATCTTTGTCAGCTCATATATTTTTCCAATTGCTGTCCTGGTCTAGTCAAACGGCTCAAGGTGGGTACGGAAGGTCTCAAACCCTGAACTCCCTTACCACACTTAACCCTAAGATAATCATACCTCTTAAAGGCTTCCCTCCTTTACACGCCAATCAATGCAGCCCTTCTGATGTTTAACAAATGGAGATTTTCCACTGCTTCAATTACAGAAGAACTCCATCCCAGAAGTACTAATTCTTGATCTAGATCAACTTCATAACAAATCTTAGGGAGAACAATTGGCTGGGGTCTAAGGATCCTCCACAGACATCATAAAATAAGGACGATGAAAAACTGGAGAGCCCAACGAGATTACCGGTTATATGAAAACCACTCCAAACCTGCTTCTTGAAGAGGCTCAAAAGAAGCAGCCTGCAACGATGTAGCACCAATGGTAGGCCCCTAGGACACTTGTCATCAACCTTCTTTCGAACTCTGGTGGACTCAGGACTTGGGACTCAGGACTCTCACCAGAATATAGATCATATCCTTCAGCAGTCTTGTTTTCCTGTTGCTTTTCAGTCATCTCCGCCTCTATGGCTTCTGGGTCATGGTTTCTCTAAACTCCTTTTGGGCCTGAGCTATTTGGCTTAACCATCTATTATTCACTCTCAATCTTCCTGCTACATTTGCTGCTAACAGATCGACTCTCTGAAATGCCGTCCATACTCCCAAACTGATGTCTTCCCTTTCCCTTCTGTTAGATTGTGGCATTGGGAGTTCAGTGCTTCATTAATGACATTGATTGGATGAGCTCTTTCACCCCAAACTCAGGGTTGTGACATTAGTTGGTGGCGTTTGGTCCGACCTCTCACTTTCCTTGTCATCTTATTGCTTACATATGTAGTGCATTTGTGATTCTGTCTCTGCAGTCGAGGGCTGGGAAGCACTGACGCCCACCCCCATCTTGAAATAGGTGGAATCAGTGTGCTGGGCCAACAGACCGTCGCTCTGATCTCCTACTGATACTGCTGGTGATTGTGTTCTCTTCATCATAATGTTAGCTCACTTCACGTATCAAGCCGTCTACTTTCCATAGTCAGTGAACATCTGATTTCTCTTGGACTCTGCACCACTTTCCATTAAGTGCCCCCATTCATGTTGTGGGGCACAGTACAGAGTTCGTCAGAGCACACGAAGAGAGGCAGGATCTCCTTTAATATTTAGTAGTTCACAATTTCCGACTGATGTTGGGGTGCCATGTTTTTCTTTCTCCCTTCTTCCCTGATGTTTCATATGCATTTGGTAGTCATAATTCATGAGCGGCCCTGCTCTCCACATAACACATCTTGAAAGAGGTCTCCACAGGTGGACTTTTCCTCTCAGAGGGATCCCCCCATTTGCTCCCTTCCAGGTGTTGTGTCATACGGTCGTGGCTGCCCCTGGTTGCCAGAGTCCTGCAGACTCCCTATATGGCCCCTCAAAAGTGACTGTCCCAGTACACTTCGAAGGGAAAGAACCAAATCCGAGATCATCCCTGAAGACAGTGGTAGATTCACCAGCACCAGAAACCAAGGATGCCTGACCCAAAATGGTACCACTACCAGCAGGTCTGACCTACTCCCCCAAATATCTCCTACACTTTGGTAATGAGTGGAAATGGAGGTAATGCATACAGCAGGGCGAGGAGAGAGAGAGAATGCCCACATCCCATGACATGGGCTCTGGTTACCTGGTGCATAACGGCCGATCCAGAGCATGCTCACAAGGGGAAAACAAGAATGCCATGGGTTAACCAATCTCTGACAGATCTGCAGAAATGCGTCATGAGAGAGACATAACTCCAGGGTGGGTGAAAAACACTAAGCTTAGTCTGCCTCCTGATTGTTCACCCCCTTAATATGCACCACAAACAGGGATAGAACATTCTTCTCTCGCCACTAAAACATTTGGTCTCCTGGTCAAGGATTTGAACTTTTCCCACCTTGGCGCTTGGCGTACATTTTTGACACCATGGGTTTGGCTTGACTAACACTATTCTCCCTCTTGATGACTTACAGAAGCATCTGCAGTATGTTGAGAATTTTAATCCCCTGTAGCTTTCTCCATTTGGAGGAATTCAGGGAATGAATGCTCGACTACCTTCCCAGACTAGATAGATCTTGACAGATGGCTCCTCAACTCAAATTGCTGCTTTTTGAGTCATTACACAATGTCTGCTTCCGGAAATCCCTGTTTCAGCCAAAATGGAGGTTTCATCCACATCCCTTGTTAAACAAAAATCTTCACATCGAAATTGGTTGGTGGATTGCAAATAGACAACAGAAAGGAGATGAGATGTGTTAAGTGAAACCTGGCCCGAGATCCAAGAACACTGTAGTAACCCATTCTCCCTCGGAGGTCAGACATGGTCCGGCTCAAGCCTTCTGAGGGGGTAGAATGCACAATATGTGCTTCCTAACTTTTATATCCTCTTTGGAGTATAGTGTCCTGCTCCCATGGGAACATGGACACAGAGGAATTTATATCACATATGATATTTATTATATGTATACAAGTGACAGTATTAAGCCCTGCTTCCTTCATCCTGTCCTCCAACTGTTGTCCATTCTCTCGTTCCCCACAAAGGGGTCTCAAATCCCTCACCTCCGATGTCATCGGGTGATGACACGACACTACACATCCCCTTTTCATCACAAATACTTTTCCGTATCCCCGCTCATCACTGTGCGTTGTGTGATGAATCTTCTGATGTCGTCTCTTCTCCCCTAGTGGGAGCCCCTCCCCATGAGTCTAGGGAGGTGAGAATGCTAATCTATAGTCCTATGGGGGGTGGTACTCAGCGGGAGGAGCTCATGAGGACGGATCCCGCCCTATGGGACAAGGGACAACTATCTGAAGAGAATGCGGTATTCCTGCCAATCACCTGACCCTAGACCCCTTTTCTACAATCCTAACAACCCCTTTCTTAATAGGGTCATGAGCAATTGTCACACTATCATTCCCCTAGAAAGTACTGGGACAAGGAAGAATAGGAATTACCCAAGTGAAGATCCCTTTCCCAGTATTGTGATGAAGAAAAACTCCATTGACTCACAAGGTAACCGCAAGATCAGTACTCGGACAAGGGAGAAGTACGGAAGCATGAAAATTATCTATGGGAACCACATTGAACAGTTTAGTGGTTATAGACTTCGCATTGATCCAAAAGCAGTTGAAATGGGGGAGGGAAACCAGGTGTTGCCAAACCCTCCCTCGAGGAGAAAAGAGCAAGGAAGCAGTGCCCTGTTAAGAGGGGCATGTGGGCCAGTTTGCCCACCAGACACACTGGGGACCTTTGCCAGTCGGCAAGGGAAAGAGAAATGGAGAAAGCCAACAAGCTCTTCACTGGAGGAACCAAGGAGAGAAAATCTCCAAGGAGGGGTGAAGGCCCACCGAGCCATCAGGTCTGGAAGGATGAAAGGACCAGGGACAGTCTGCAACCAGCAGATGTGCAAGAGGGGCGGAGAGCCAGACTTCCCAACTGTGGAGGGGCTGCTGGGGAAGCCAAACTGAAGAGGAGGTGGGCAGAGACCGAAGCAGAGCTGCAGGAGCAGTTTGTGGGTGAGGCCACATTTCCCAACTGTGGATTCAAGGAGAAACCAGTGGCGGGTAGAGAAATCAGCAAGCAGAGCTACGCCACAGGACCACGTGGTCTGGCCGAGCCGCTCACAGAGCAGAGGGAGAGATACTGCAGAGTCATGTCGGCAAACCCAAAACACGTCCAACTTGTCAAGGGAGCCGGGCAAGGCATTGGAGACTTTGTGAGAAGCTGCCAAGGCCAAGACCAAACAGATACATGGGTGGCTAATACAGTGGTTGGGGCTCTGAAATGGGTGTGGCAAACCCACATACCTTTGAGAAGGGATACAGAGAGAAACCCATTGATAAACAGAGACTTTTGAGGAAACCTGCAAGAGTGAAGCGGGTTTAATTGAGTAATACTATGAGTCTGAAAGAAGGGTTGAGCCCCATATTTTGAAACTAATGATGATCTTTGTGTGAGAAGCAGTACTTGGCAGGCAAGTAAACCAAATATGCATGTGAAATCAAGATACTGCAAAGGGAACTGAGTGCAATGCATATGGAGACAGTACTTGGCAGGCAAGTAAATAATGTCTGAGTTTGGGAATAAGAGACCGGGAGTAAAAGGGAACCAGGTCTGCCAGCCAGGGTCAATGACCCAATTGAGTTTGGAAAAACATCCTACTGAGTCGCAGTACCTGGTGGAAGGAAACCAGGACTGCCAATCAGGGTCATGAACCCCACAACCAGAGAAGAAGCCCTGGAAGGGGCAGTTGAGAAAGAGAGACATTTCCCCGTCAATTGCTGAGGTGTCTTGTAAGCCTAAGGAAGACTGGGTAAGGGAAGAACTATATGAGAAGCCTGATTGAACCGGGAGAAGGGAGCCATTCCCCGTGGCATGTGGTAATTTGTTTGAGACATTGTGAACTGTCAAGAGGAGGGAAATACTCCTGAACTTTGGTTTAGGATCTTCTTTTGGGCACCTGAGTTTTGGAACTTTGTTTTTCTACTGAATGAAGGCAAGTACAGACAATCCCTTTTTACCTTATCCTTAGTTATTAGTGTGAGGGTTAGAAGTAGGTTTTTGGACACAACAGTGGACTTTTTAGTTGACATCCTGACGGATCCCTTAGAAACACCTCTTAGTATTACGGATAGGTAGGCGTTTACCCAAACTTCATTTCTTTAACAAACTTTTGTATCAATCAATAATACTACCTATGTGTCCGAGTCTTACTTCTGCACGCTTACAGTAGTCTTTCAGATACACAGGCCTGAAACCTCGAGGTAGACCGTGACATTTCTGTTTTGTGGTATCCGTACAAAAAGTCAGGAGAAGTATTTCGAATGTAGAAATAACTGCATCTTTTTTGCGATTATATCTTCAAATATGGGGACATTTTTACAAAATGTACGTGTGGGGGAGGGCTGAGGGGAATAGTTAAGGTGGGGGGGTACTCCACGACATTTTAACCCCCCAAAAAGATAGTCATTTTTTACATTCAAAATGTTAACATATATCCTGTTTTGTTTGGCAAGGCCATTTCTCCATCACTGTTTCTTCTACCAACACTAACCTCCCCTCTATCACACACCATACAACTGGACCTTACTTTAAACAAGATTACCTCTTCTAAATTCCATACTCTTCAATCCTCCATCCTCACTGCAATATCCGTCTGATCAGCTTTGACCACTGACATCCACCACTTCTCAGTGTAGTGGGCAACTTGACCCTGACCCAGTTTCCCACCCCCAGAGACATAGTCTTCTTAAAGCATATTTTATCACATGGCATATTATTTTTACTTTGCCTCCAGACAGGTTTTCTTTTGCACCAGTCCATAGCCACGTCCATACTAGCTACATTTCCCATCGAGTCTGGAAATAGCTTAGTATTAGCTTCTCTCCCCCAACTGTCCTCAAAAGGGCATACTCCAGTAGTACTGTGCGGCATGTGCTATGGGCTACAACCGTTTTCTTGACTGCATCCTTTCAATCTCTCCCATTTGCCCCGGCCCATGTAACAGACTCTTTGATCCCTCTATCAAATCTCTCCACTACCCCATTAGTTTGGAGATGATGTAGGGCACTGGTCTTAAGTTTAATGGCATGCTTCATAAAATACCTCTCAATCTCTCGCAATTTGAATTGTGATCAATCATCTGTGAGACTTACGCTAGGATAACCCTCGCTGCCACATATTTCTTCCAAAAAAAACAAACACTCTCCCCAGAAGTTACGCATGGTGTCATCAACACTTCTGCCTAACGGGTTAATAAATCTATCATTACTACACAATGGGCCTCATTACACGAACGGCGGTAACCATGGCGCTATAAGCGCCATGGTTGCCACCGGTATTTTACAGAGTCTGCCATGGTGAATGGCGGAATTACCGTCCTATTCCAAGGTGTGTGGGGGCGGTAATTCCCCATTCACCATGGCACTTCCCCATTCCCATTTTTGCCCCCATAGGGCTCAATGGGAATGGGAAGGCGGTAATTACGGTACCGCAAATTGCGGTACCGTAATTACCTCTAAGGTCCCTTTGCGGGTCCCATCCTTAACGGCTGGTAAAAACAGCCGTTAAGGTAGGGTCCCACAAAGGGACCTCGTAGTAAGGCGGGAAGGGTTAACCGGCACTGGTACCCTTACCGGTACCGGTAAACCCTTACCGCCATCCGTGTAATGAGGCCCAATGTGTCTGACAACCACCACTTCATACCGGGCCAATCACATCAATTGACATTTTCTCCCACAGTCTTTCAGGAATATCTGTGATATCGATTGGATGCTTCTCACTCACACAGACCTTACTGCTATTCTCACAAAGGATATCGTTCATTATGATCCCCTCAATTTGCATATCACACACCAGCCACCAATAGCTTTTCCTTATTGTGCGTTTTGTCTTTACTATTCCTTGGTGGCCTTCATGACCAAGGTTAATTAACTTCTCCCTGATACTTTCCCGTGGTACCAATTTGTTACCCCTTATCAGCATTCCATTTTGGACACACATTTCACGTCTTATGCTCCATAAAGCTCTCTGATAATCATGTGCAAATTCTCATCTTTCAACATTTCCTCCTTCCATTCTTGTTCAGAGATCGATGATTCGGATGCCTCCAGGATTACATGTTGGTCTTCATACTCATTATTTGCTTCCTCATCTGTTGTCATCCGGGACAGAACATCTGCTGCATCATTTTTTACTCATGGCTTGTATGTTACAGTAAAATTGAATTCCTGTAATCAGGACACCATATTCTAAGTCTTTCATAGTAAATACCTCAACTAAGGGTTTGTGGTCAGTGTGTATTTCGAATTCTGTCCCCCATACAAAACTCCTGCATTTTTCCATAGCCCATCTAATGGCTACCGCTTCCTTTTCAATGGAGGCATACACCTTCTCCGGCCCCTTTAGCAGTCATGAGGCAAACGCTACAATGTGATCCTTTCCCTCATCTGTTTGAGTTAAAACAGCACTTAATCCAATATCACTTGCATTTTTAGTGATCACTGTCTTTCTTCCTCTTTGGTAATTCTGCAATGCTGGCACTTCTGCTAGTGCACTCTTTATGTAATTACATTCTCTTTCTCAGCCTTCATTCCATGCAAATTTCGTGCCCATTTTCATCACTCCTCTGAAAGCCACTGTGTGGTCTGCAAATCCACAAATGAGCTTTGAATAGTACTCAGACATTCCTAAGAAAGTCCTAATGTGATCCTTTCAGCTTGATTTGGCCATGTGCTCAATAGCTCCAACTAGATGCTTCTTCAGCTACATTCCCTTCTTGGAGATCGCATAGCCTAAATACTACATCTCTTTCCTGTGGATTTTTTATTATTCCTTGCTCAATGTCATCCCAACATCACGTAGTTTCCTGAGAATGCCCTCCAAACTCTTGCTGTGAATCTCCCTGTTCTCCGCATACATCAAAATGTTATCTTTGAATAAGATAATCCCTTCTTCCCCATCAAATATCCTGTACATAATCTTTTGGAACACTGAAGCCATAGGTATGGGGCCAATTGGGATTTTGTAGTACTGAAATAACCCTTCCGGCATTATAAGCGGAATAAAATGCCTAGATGTAGTTTGACTTTATGGTATGCCAACGTGAGATCAAGTGTCAAAAACACTTTCGCTGGGCCCATCGTCGATATCAGTTCTTGAATGTTGGCCAGAGGGTGCCTCTATGGAATCACACATTTATTGAGCTCCCTCAAATCAACACAGATTCTGACCTTCCCCATATTCTTTCTTACTACGAAGAAGGGTAACACCCACTCTGAGGCATTGATACTTTCGATGATCCCTTGTTCTTCAAGCTTTTTTAGTTCCATTTTACCTTCATTCCTCATGGATAACGGATTATTGCACAGTTTTATGAGAGACTGGTTTACAACCTTGCATGAGCGTTATACAATGAGTGAAACCCCATAGGCAGCCTATCTCACCCTTTAATACTTCATCCTGGATTAGTTGGATGCTTTTCTCCAAGCCCTTTACTGCAAATACAGACTCTCTCGTGTTGGGATCAAGTTTAACTTTTGGCATCTTCTGATGTGCCCAGTTCAAGAGCGGAGAGGATCCCTTTTTTGACAAATGAATTCTCCCAGTAGCTTCTCTCTCACTGAAATGCAACAACACTCTGAACCAACAAGGTATAGTGGTGAAGTGAGTGCACACCTAAGTAAAGGCGAATGTTTGAAAATATTATTTTGAAAACCACAAAAAGCGGTGTTAATATTCTTAGGAGGTGCAGAGGAGGAAAGGAGGGTTTTGGCACAAAAACCCTATAGTAAACAGGAACAAAGGAAGAGGACCCAAATTTGGAGTCCTCCCGTCCCCTGCACACTCTAGGGCTACGCGACAAGGGCGTAGATTCTTTAGGATATATTTCCACTCCACCTCCGGGATGAGGGTGTATTTTGCTCCAGAGTCAACCATAATTACAATAGGTACACTGTTAACATGGACAACAGATGTTGGGCTGTCTAATTCTTCTTCTTCATTCCACACAGCCGAAATGCATTCTTCTCTGTCTTCATCACTGTATTCTTCTACAATCTTACAGCACCTAGCTAGGTGTCCTCTTCCTTTGGAGATCCTGCAAATGATTCTCAGTGCTGGACACACCAGGCTGTTAGCCCAATGCGAGGGACTATCATCTGTAACACGTCCCTGGATTAGCCTGTCCCTTCGAGTGATATCTACCTCTCCCTCTCTGGGTCTCTCTTCCAAAACCCCTTTTATTATCTTGGTTATTATTGCTCAACCTTCTTCTCACAGCCTGCTGGCTCACGGCCGCAATTGGCTCCATTATGGGCTGAGCTGGGATAGCATCCGGAGCAACCTTGATGGCGACAACCTTCAGCCTGTTTTCCAATGTTTTAACACATTTTTCAGTATGCTCGACCTCCTTGGCGATACATAGGACTGTTTCTAGAGGCGGATAATCTTCCGCCCATAACTTATCTCTAACCTTGCTCCTCCTACATTCTAACATAAACTGGTCTCTCAATCTCTCATACAATTTACAAGTCCTTGCTAATTTCTGTCGAGCTGCAATGTTTTTCTTTACACTCTCCCCTTCTTCCTGTTTGAGAAAATGACAGTAACAAGCCCTGCTTCCATCCTCCCACCCTCCAACCATTCTCCGTTCTCTCGTTCCCCGTACAGGGTTCTCAAATCTCTGGATTCCGATGTCATCAGGTGAGGACACAACACTACAGTTTTCTGTTGCCCCACCATTCACCTTGGGTATGTGTGGGGTTGGTAGGTTTATTGCTGGTTGTCTCATCTCTGTTTGACAGGAGAAATCCCAGTTCATTCCATTTCTGTTCTGGACTCCATTAACCTGATTCTGCTCTGTGTTTCCTTGGTGGCGCCAGGTTTATTTTGGGAGCTGTAGTTTTGAATTAAACAAAAGCGATCTCCCACCAGAAAACTGGTTTGAAGGTATCATAAAACAGAGGGTGGTACTACTGTCAGCAAGCATGGCACGTGAGGGAGGTCAAGGACTGGCCACTCCAAACTTCCCCTCACCACCTCTGGGGCAGGATTCACTCAGGATTTTACCCAGCTAGGCCCCTTGCCCGGTCAAGAGGGTTCCTTGACTCCCACTGACAGGGTCATGTCCCTGACCCTGTGCCACTACTCAAACCATTGGTCTCATCTCCTGGCTACTCCACATCTGTAGGAAAATCCACACTTTTCCACACACAAGCTAGTACTTCTGGTATTTCTCCTCTGTAATGTATTAGCTATTTGAGTTTTCATCCTCTGCATCTCGGCAACCCTTGTGTGCAGTAGAATTTCTTTTGTGATACTCACCCAAAGCAGAAACCACAGAAATGATTCATTAGCTTCTGCAGGTCACCCATCACTTTTATACGCCCCGGACATTGGGATCTATAACTGGGAGGAATGTGATGGGAGCTGCCTAGGTCTTTTGCCCTTACGCTCAGAAACGGCCTTGTCATGAGACCCGCTTGTATGACACTGCTACTTTGGGGAGGGAGTTCATTAACGGGAGGACCTTCACGCCCTCACCATGAAACCTCTCCCTGTGGGAATTGTCCAGCAGTATTTACTCATAGGTGCTTTCAACAGAACACAACGTTCTTGCTGCAGTGGGCAACTGTTATAAGTCTATGTCGGCCTTCGACCCTCTGTGGCACTCCTTGGTGAAGTCTTCATGAAGCGGCATAGAACAAATTCCTCATGCCCTGAAACCAGCCCAGCTGGCATGCTCAGCATTAGGGATGGCATCCTCTTGTGCTATGAACCCGGGACCACCCGATGTGCATGTCATGAACCAGATCACAAACATTCATTCTGCATTCGGAAGCTCCGGTGCCCTCTGTCAGCATAAAAAAAGACAGGCATTTGGCTGGCAAAATAGGAGTCGGGACACAAATCAGGTAGGTACTGTGCCTTTTACTTAGTTACTCTGCAAGAGCATGCGGCCGAGGCCAACCCTCCTTGAGCCTCAAACTCACCATCTGCAACTACTCCAGTCCAAGTTCAAAATGGAGCTCTCATTTACATTTAAACACAACAGCCTTATGGGCTTGTGTAAGAGGTCAGCCAAGTGGGGATAACTGCGTTGCTAAATGTTATATTAAAAAGGTAATCAATGTCATCGGGAGTCAAGAACGCCTCATTTGGTCAGGAGCAACATTACCCTGAGTGGCGCCAACTCATTGGAAGGGAGGAGGCAGATGGTATCACTCCGCTGTGACACCCAGCCCACGGCTTTGCCAATTTCTCACCTCGGAGAGCATGTATTTATTTATGCTTAAACAATAATTAAACCAATGCTTAGCATCTTTATGAAACGAAATAGCCTCTGAATTGGGGTGAACGATGCATCTGACGGGTAAAAGGAGGGTGTAATAGCAATGCAGTCTCCTGGGCTCAGAGGAAGGGGGAAGTCGACAACGCAAAGGCTTTATTGGCGCAACTCACTAACAGCTTTCAAAACTGCCAGGCAGCACCCCTCCCCCAGACCCAATATTTTGAGGCTGGTTCTGTGTAGTGACCTAGCACCTGTCAGGATGATCTGTGTGAGTGAAGTGGGGCATGGAATGTGGTGAGGAGCCCGGAACTCAGGAGTCTCCGAGGTTCCAGGGATGACGGTTAAGGTGAGAAAGAGATAGAGAGCCAGAAGGAGTAGAAGCTTGTTAACTGCTCTCACTACTCACCTTCCTCCCTGTAACTGGAACAATAAAGCAAGCTCACCTTTTATACATATATGGCTCTGGAGTGGTTCCTGCTTACAGCCTGAGGATTCATGCCACCCCAAGATACTACATTTTGGTGACAAGGAAGCTTAAAGAGAACCCAGATGAGGAAGGTGGAGAGCAACTGCTGCAGGAATTGAAGAAAAGTCATGTGTTGTTGAGCAGCTGCAGACCTTGAGGATGTGGGAAGCAGTAGAAAATTTACCCACGGTTTCAAATGCCCAGGAGAGAGTCAGCTGATGGAAGATTGAAGAAATTGTCGTGGGACATTGCAGAGACTGGCAGAAGTGATGCATGATGAGATGCTCAGCAGGAGAATGTGCCGTGAGCAGAGGTAACTAAAACTGCTGCAACATTGTGTGCCGTAGTGCTCCGAGAAGTAGCAGAGTAGGTACAGAGGACTCTGGGACTTGCGGTCTGTCCAAAGGCAGGCCAAAGTGAAATTAATGGAAGCGGAGACCCAGTGAGTGAATTTAGGAGCCTAGCTGAGGTCCTGGAGTCCGTTGGGCAGCGCGCGCCCAGCAGAGCCTCTGCATTACAACCATGCCGTTGGGCTGGAGCGCATGCTGCTTTCCCCGTGCCACATGGCTTGCCTTCATCGAATGCTGTGGAGCACATTAGAGGAAACGTCTCCTTAACGCTAATCCAGCGCGATGACGTGGGCTAAAGACATTTGATTTGAGCATTCTAAACTGGAAGTTGTACAAACCGCACCGGTCGCAGTTCTGTTAAAGCCAGTATTGCAGCTGAGAACATATGAAATGTTATGGAACGCAGTGCCTAAAGGAGCCTTTGTGACCCCTGTGAATGTGCTTGTTATGAGGATAGAGGTATCATATTGGTATTAATGCTGCGGCTCAGGGACATGGGAAAGTTTGACAGTTTCCTTCTACAAGGTTCAATCGAAACCTGGATTTATGCGGTGGAGCTTAATGTTTCTCTCACATGCTGTGATGGGGGAAATAACTCTGTGTGACTTTGCAGGCGGTGCAGAGCAGCGTTAAGAAATTGACTGTTTTAGTTGGAGATCGAACAGTTCCCGCAAGGTCGAGGCTACAGCACCTAAAGGAACAATTTTATTTTGTTGTCATCAATGGGGTAAAGTAATATTTACACATTTTCGTTTTCCAACGGCCCCTTAAAGAAAAAGGTGAATTACTATATTTAAAGCATACACTGAGAGGTTTAGGCAACCGTACTGCATACTTGCACGGCAACGCTGTTGACGAGTTACTAAGATGTGGTTTAACAAACATCTAACTTGAAATGATGATGTGCACAGTACATTTTAAAACTTAAGTAAGTTGACGTTGCAATTTCAATGTGTGTCCGAGGAGCCACAGTGGCGGTGGTGTCAAATGTTTTTGTAGGTTATTTGCAATCAGAGTTTATGAAAAGCAGAGATTTCATTGAATAAGGTTGCAGTTTGCAAATTTGACGATGCTTACATGCACTATATTTAGAAAAGTTAAATGTTGTCAAAGGTCACATAAAATATTTTCTTAAATGTTGGAATTAATCATTTCAGGAGAGATATTTCAGAAATGTATTTGAAATTGAAGTTTTTTGCACAGAATATTTCTTTAATGATGTTTTCTTAAATGATGAGATTAGTGATATTTTCTTAAATTATGTTTTTTTCTTTTTCTTAAATGATGAAATGAGTGATTTTGGTGGGATGTTTAGAAATGTATTTTAGAACTGTATTTAGTGGGCACTTTCAGAATGGTGCTTGATCATCACAATTTTTGCTTAGTGCTGTACATCCAGAGATCATTCTAGTTGTTTTAATGCATATGTATCTATGCAGAGTGATGTGTATGGTTTAACGCTGTTGTGGCGTTACGTGCATGAAGTATTTTGAGGGATTGATGTGAGTGTGTATGTGCATGTGATGGTGGACATGTGCACGTTTGGTTATAGTAATCATGTGCTTGTTTAGGAGGTAGCACGCATGGAGTTCTAGGTTGTGGGTCACATTTTGGCTTGGTGTGGCACCATGGTTTAAACTTGTGGTTTTATTAATCAAGTTGTGGAACATTTTGGAACGCAAGTGCATTTGTAGCGTTCTAGTCAGTTGAATCCTAGGTGGAGAGTTTAGTGAGTTACATGGGACACTAGGGCAAAGTGTCTGCTATGATTTCTTGAAGACTGATTATATGTTTGTGGTTTACACGTCATGCGTGGGGATGGGCCCCACAGAAAGGTAGGGTGTGAGGCAGGAAGTAGAGTAGGTGCCCACATTTGTCTCCAGTGAAGTTTGTTGATTCGCTTAAAGAGGTGTTTTAGGAGCAATGGTTGTAGCTCCTAGCTTAAGGTCTGTGTTGCCAGTTTGTGCCTTTTGAGTGTAGGTTAGTAGTTTCTTTTGAGACACTTTATTTTGACTTTTAGCTGAGCAGTTTTGTTGGGGCACACAGAGTTATATGCCATTGTAGTTGTGTGTTTTGAGTTTGAATACGTAGCACGTAGTCATGGTATGACCTGTTGAAGCATCAGACACTGTCAAGTGATTTAGTGGAATATATATTTATTTACCAATTTGAAATATAATTATTTTAGCACGCACTTTATTTACAATCTTTTTGTGCTTGCGTGCAGTCTTCGCACAGTAGTTAGTTTGTGCATACCCTACGCACCACGCCTTTTGTGGTTGCGTTGCTGTTTTATGTGATCTTTGTTTGTGAGTCACTTTCCTATTTTTCCATTGCTTTTGTGTGTTTGAGAGAGGTGGTGTTAGTGGTAATTAGTGGTGGTGTTAATTGGTCCTGTGTAAAGGAGTGTGAGTTATTCACGTTACCTCCATGTGTTGTTATGAGTTGTTTGTGAAAACTCTAAGGATTTCTGGACGCCAGTGTGGTTGCTCGCACTGCAGAGACTGGGTTGCTCTGTACTGTGGGTGAGGTTGTGCCTAGACGTGGCAAGTCTAGGGATTGGGTGTGGCAGGCCCTTTTGGAAGGAGCAAGGTTCTGTATTGGTGGTTGCAAGTGTTAGTGAGGTCTATTTTCTCCCAGAGAGCAGTCTCTGCTTGGGGGTGGCAGCCCTGAGGTTCTGGGGGGCAGACCAGGACAGGAGGAGTTTTTAGTACCTCAGTATGTTGGTTATCCTTATGTACATGAAAAAAGTCTTTTGTTTTCTTCTTTTGAGGAAGGAGATGTGTAGTGATCTAGCACCTGTCAGGATGAGCTGTGTGAGTGAAGCAAAGCTTGGAATGTGGTGAGGAGCCTAGAACCCAGGGGTCTCCGAGGTTCCAGGGATGATGGTTAAGGTGAGAAAAAGATAGATAGCCAGAAGGAGTAGAAGCTTGTTACCTGCTCTCGTTACTTACCTTCCTCCCTGTAACTGGAATATTAAAGCAAGCTTACCTTTTATACATATCTGGCTCTGGAGTTGTTCCTGTGTCCTGCTTGATGATTCATGCCTTCACCTTAACCCATTCCATTCAGGACACTCCAATCCAGACCTGGTTTTAACTTTGCATTCTGGGACTTGTCGTCCTGGCTTTATAATCGGGAAATCCCGGACTATAAATACCAGATGACAAAGTTAAAACTAAGACTGGTCTAGTGTCTCTCAAATGCTGGCATGAACACTGTGCTTACCCTAACAGTCAAAATACAGGTGTAGAAACGTGAATATGCCCTGCAATGCCCATGCCATACACACAGCGACGTGAAGGTGCTCAAAGAAGTCAGACATGAAACATGCCGGGTTTGCATCGGGCGCTGTCCAGCAGTAAGGACTGGCAGTGCACACACACCTCAGTAAGCACATGGCTAAACGAAATAGAGATACAATTAACATTGGGTTTGCCACACCCTCTGGCCACTACATCACAACCTTAACACATCCTGCCTGTGTGAGCATAGGGTTGGTTCAGAACACACACAGAACAAATAACACGAGCATCTGTGCTTTGTGAATACAGACATACAAAGTTCAACCATTTATTTTCAACTTGGGCATGCACAGGACGCAGTCACTTTGTGGATCGCCGCACATATTTTTTTTAGCTTTTTCACAAAGCAGACAAGACAGGTTAGGAAACAGTAATTTCTCATAACTTAAGCGACGCAGAAGACAGTCTTTTCTCATCATCATAGTTACAAAAAGCTGGACAAGCTGTGTAGGACAAAGAGAATATAGCTCTTTACAAGCCTTTCTCTCTAACAATGGGTATTAAACACAAAGACGCGCGTTGAGGGGCGCGCAAGAGACCACAAAGTCAAACTCTGACCACTTGATCCGAGGAAACTAGAGCAGAAATAGAATATGACAATTTCATTAACATTTAAGTAAATTGCTTTCAGAGCTGTTACTCATTAATTTAGCAAAACCTAACTGCTGGCTATATTTACGCAAACATAGGATTAAGAAATTGGAAATATATTATTTTGAGGCTCACGTAAGATTAACGTGAAGGTTTACTTAAATTATCTCGTGGGTTCAGTGCGTTTTTTTAAACTGCATGGCATCACTGGCCATGCTTCCAAAAATTGGATGGAGGTATGGGTCTGGAAATAAGCCCTCTCCTACGCATACCCACAGAAAATGGGCTTGGTGGTATCAGGGGGTGGGAGGGATGCAGGGGAGGTTGATGCCAATAATTGCAGAGATAGCATCAAAAAGTCTCCAAATTAAATCTGCAGTTTGCAATACAATTACAAAGTATAGCTATGCGCCTCATACTTTCTGAATTCCAAGCTGTCCTCTGAAGACAAGATACATTTTGCACCAAACAGAGGCAAACATTTCTGGACTCTATTGCTGATGCAATCCTTGGCTTTTATCCTGGGTGGCATTCCAACCAGCCACACAAAGGTGATTATTCCCCATTAGAATGTTTCTGAATGTGTCATACTTGTATCTGAACACATGGTCGCAACCTAGAGTAATTATTGTGGCTTGCACACATGGACACTAAATATGTAGTGTTCTTCAGCCTTGCATAAAGGTTTCCAAAATTTCCTCCAAGCTTTCCAACTTCCTTGACGTTCTCCAGAAGGAGGAATCGACCCACTATTTCCGGTGAACTTTATGTCATTCAAATATCATTGCTGATTAATACTGTATTTTGCGGTTAGGCTTTCACTCCTCCTTTGTTAGCATTTACCGCTTAATAACACAAAGAGTCCTGCTTGAGGCCTTCAGTGCCTGAAGAATCACCAAATAATGAATAACTAATTCATGAACATTGCTTTAAATGGAAGGTCCACTTGTCAATGGCAGAATTCCCAATGTTCTTTCAGAAAGGAAGACCACCACCAATGTGTTGCCTAGGATGTCGCACAAGGGGGCTAGAAGAGACTCCATTGCCAGCTCCACTGACTTCCTTCACCTTCGTGAAGCACTGCGTCTGTATTTGGGATCCAAGACTTCAGAAAAAAATCTAAATGAGCAATTTCGGGCATGAGACAGTCTTGTGAGAACCTATCTGCAGGTCCTATTGGGTCAACCCTTTACTGGCCACTGTGCCATTGTTCACGCCATAACATTCATTTGCTAACCCCTTTCTATTTACATTTTTCAATTACAGCTGACTCAAGTTTACATTTGCATGTTGACAATTTATCCCCATTTCGCTAATTATGCAAATTGTGTTACCCCATTTCCCACAATGACACCCCACAACAGATATTAAGGTTCTGCTCAAGAATCATCCCAAACGGTTTAATGGTGGGTGGAGTGTGGGGAGGTTCTGGAGCGAAGGCAAGGGAGCAGCTACTCACATTTGATGGGATGCAATAGACCCAACCCTGGATACGCCATCCGCACGGGTTCGAAATTGAGTGGAGGTGGGAGCTATATTGCCCCTGCTTCTAGCCTAGGAGAGCCTGGTTAGCTTGACACCAACAGCTGCCAGGAGCTAGCTTTGCCTCCATAGGCTAAATGATGCCGAACAAATATCAAATACAACTATTTGAATTTAACTGTGCGCATTTGGCACAATCTATAAGACACGAGGACACATCTGTACAACATTTAAAGAATAAGGGATCATAAATAATTTTAAAAATGATCATTTTTCATTTTGCAATGTATGTGGAAGTTAGATTTGCTGAACGCTATGTACTATCTCCTTATCCAAGTATCATTTCGATCTATTCATCCCCCTTCAAACATCCGATAGTAGCGTGCCAACAGAATGTCAGGTTACCACATAAAACACGCTGAGGCCCTTTCTCGCCCGGCGTCTATTCTCACAATTGTTTACTGAGGCCCTTTCTAGGCTCGTGTCTATTCTCACATTTGTTTACTGAGGCCCTTTCTAGGCTCGTGTCTATTCTCACATTTGTTTACTGAGGCCCTTTCTAGGCTTGCGTCTGTTCTCACATTTGTTCACTATCTAAGATCATTGATCGTCAAGTCTTATCTCATTTCCTCCTGTAGAAATTCCTGGCCCCCGCCATAAGAATGAAATGGGAGGATTTGCACTCTTGAAGGCCCTGAGGCTGCTGGCCACATCATACTGTACTCGCTTGAATCTCCATTCTTAGAATATATTGCCCCATGCCAGCAAGGCTCTCCTCTTGAGCAATATTTCAGGCCTTAAATCGGAAATAGCAAAAATGAGCCGCCTTAACACAGCCTCCCTCGGATTGGTAACCTCCCTTTGTGCCCTTCTCGCTTAAAATGCAGCACCAATCCAGCACAGCTTTCCTCATCAGCTGCTCTTTTTGACAGGAGAAGACATGCCCCAGCAATCCCTGAAGCAGCAACTCACTTGTTTTCAGAACCCCCTCCCCCCATAAGAGTATCTTTGAGGGTTGCACAGCATGTCCCTCCTCCGTGTTTGCATTTTCTCTGTGCTACTGGGATGTCGCTTAAGGCTGAACAGAACCCCAAGACAAACTAAGTTCGTCTTTTCAGAGTGATATTTGAAGGCACCTATTGGCCCCACATGCCTTTGGTAGAAATGCACCTTTCTGTTGTCTTGTGCAGGTGAGCGTCTGGCTTTGCCCTCTGGCACATCACTGGCACTGCTGGGCCTACCCGGCCTATGGTACGAATCCAGTGGCACATGGTTCTGTCCACTGACCGTCATTGCCGAGAACAGCAGCTAGTCACGTCACCCAACTTCTCGCATGGTGCTCACTGTTGGGCTTCCAGGCCTCCTCCAGATCCTCCTTTGATAACCCACCACGCGGGGGGTCAGCAGACACACCAGGGCCCATTATCGGAAATGGTATTCCCCGCACCATGCCCCGCAGTGGTCTTTATCTTCAGATCCTTGTTATCGTAGGAGGAAGAAGAAGAAAGACTGAACCAGCTTCAGCCCTAAAGAGAAAAGCGGTTCCCTACTGGGGGGATTATATTACACTGTCGATTCTGCAGAAAGGAATCACTTAAATGAGAGCTGCGTCTCTATTCTTAGGGTCACGGCGGGCCAGAGAGGGGGTCGCTGATGTTGGAGCTCGCAGGAAACTTCCATCTCCCAATTAACCCCTTGTCAAAGAAAATGACTTTTAATCTTCTGTAATATGCCAAGTGTTAGACTTTTGGTAGACTACCTTGGCCTGTAAACTCCAGGCACGTGTGGAAAGTGGTGCCACGTAGCTCTCTACAGCCTACATCATGAAACAGGATCTCCTCTCCAGTTCATCACTTTACCACAGCAGATCACACTCCTTGTCTATGTTAATTGTACTTTTGCTTCCTAATTCCTTTTGCACGGTAGTCCATATTATACCGCTTCAGTGCAAAGAGAAAAGAGGCTTGGAAAACAAAGTCCTCCATTAGTGTGAGGCCCACCAGATGAACTTGTCACAGATGCTCGTCAACATTTGTGTGAAACCTCACACAAACCTGCTCCGAGGCAACCATCTGTATTTTCATGCCTGCCCTTATTATCCTGATGTGGACTAATTGTACACCAGGCCAAAGGCCTCATGGTGGTGGAAGGCTGGGTATGATATGATAGGTTATTTATAACATGCTTAATACCCAGAGGTTTCTAAGCGTGGACCCGGGGATCGAACCTGTGTGGCTCAGTGTCGTCTTGCTTCCAAGGCGAGCACGTTGCAGCTGAGCTATCCTCCCGAGACTAAAATGATGTCGCGATGACGAGAAATAGCCTTAAACTTGATGTCACTGAGAGCATAGTTATTGGAATGAGGAAAAGGCTTGTGTGGTTTTGGGGTGCGGACCTAAGCATACATGTAGAGCTAGGATAGAGTACTATATCTATGAACATAACGCGCTGTCAGATTTGGCCATTTTCCTCCCTTTTGAGAACAATGCGGTTAGGGCAGGTGTTTGCTTAATTATTCCTTGGGCCATTCAAATATCTTATGATTGCTGCCCATCTTAAATGTACATATAATAGTCCCCGTCTGCTCTCGGGTTCTTTTAAAGATGAAACGCCGGGTGTACAAGTGTGTACGCAGTGTTGCTGCCGGTCATAAGGGAAACCATCTATTGCTCTTGTTTGGCCCCATTGTTAGTGACCTGGGGATCTGGGTTTGTTGCAGGCTCCAACTTTGCAGACAAAGTTAATATGCAACCTTGCACTACAATATCTGAACTATGGGCCCATTGCCCACTGCACCTTCATTTTACTTCTTGGGGTATGTCTTCTCGTATAGCTTTGAAATGCCCACAATAATTTGGTTAAGTTGCTCCAGGTTTAGAAATGTTTTCTGTCGGATCCTTGATTTTAGAGGCTATTAAACGTGCAACATTTGCTAAACAAAAAGAATGCCAAAAGACTCCCAACGACACCCAGAGCTAAAGCCAACCACCGAGAAAGACTGCCACAGACACAGTTACAAAGTGAGAGCACATCAGAGGGAAAGATCCGAGTCACTAGAATGAAAAAGAGGGAATGTCAGCGAGACACCATGCAACACACACCAACAGCCAAAGTGACACAGAGAGATCGTGCCCTAGACAGTGTTAGAAGTATACCGAAAAAAGTAGTGGAACTGTGGTCTCGGCAGGGGAGAGGGTAGGTGGAAGCATAGTGCAGCATGTGACAAGGTGTTGCAGTGGGGCATTGCAATAGTCTAGGTGACTAGTAATTAATGTTTCTATTGTAACTTTACACTTGCACAGGGACATGAATGGACAAGTCCTCTATGTAGAATGGTGAATATGGTCGTAAAAGGTAGAGGAATGGTTAGCAGAAAAACATAAATGTAGTGGAACACCGCTCCCGACCGTTCCCGCTCACGTCGATCTCGTGCCCTAGACATACAATGCTTAGTTGATAATTAGGTATTTCCTCTTGCAAGACAGAACAGCATACGATTTTTCAATACATGATATGGCCGTCTACAGGGGTGGACTGAAAACCAAAACCGACCATGGAAATGATGTTCAAAGTTGCCTCACAATACACATTTTTCAGCAAGCCCAACCTTTTTCCTTTGAGCAAAATTACACCAAGGCGGCCAATGGTGCAGAAGCCTACTGGGACATCTCCAGAGTTCCCTATAGGGGAACTCGGGGACCTTCTATACAAGGTATTGGCATCATAGAAACTAAGTGACTTGACATCCAGAGTCATCAGACAAATCCTTTCTTAATTTGAAGCACAAAACGCAACCTACTATTTGCCAGTGACTATTAACCGTGATTTGAAAGACATTTGTTATGATGCAAATCACGTTGTCTACATTTTCAGACAAGAAGTTGTATTGTTCACCTTATAAGCAGGTAGGCTTACTGTCAGATGTGACATACAGTCAGTTGTTTATAAATCCCTTGATCTGCACACCAATATACCACCGGTGGGGTTTTCAGAAACACAGCAGTTAAAAGTGCTATGTGAGAATCTACATTCCGGACAGACCAGTGGACAGGATAGGTGAGCCACGGTGGAGAGGTAGTGAAATTATATGTGAAAAGGTCTTATAACAGAAAACTAGATTGTTTATCTGAGAACACTAGTACAGTGCATAGGTAAATCTACTCTTCATGCCATACTACCATATATACTACAAGCATATGGACATATGCAGTATACATGTTACATTATGCCATTATGATGCACATAACAAGTGAACATGTTTTTTTTTTCTATAAACCATGGAATTTACAAAAATTCCACAAAGAAGAAAAAAATGCAGGAAAAGAGACTGTTAAGTTAAAGATGCACTATTGTTGTTTTAGGAGAAAAAAAACAAAATCGTCTAAAGTTGGCCGAGCCCACGAAGCAAAATGAATAAGCACAGAATCATAAAATCACTTTCAAAATCGGTACCCAGAGGGGTTAATGAATTTATGCAAAAAATGATTTCTTTCTACGTATATTTTCTAAGCACACTTTGAAAGGTAGGAATCTATGACATTGGAACAAATAGTGCATCCTTAAGTTTCTAGGAATGATAGCAATTTGGATTAAAAAACCCAAAAAAAGCAAAAGAAAAAGGAAGTGTGTGTGACAATGGCATGTGCTAGAGAGCACTAAGAAGGACGAACTACCTTGGAGAAGTGGATATTTTTTATTTGACAGCCCTGGAAGAGATAGGAAAAAAAGAAAAAAACTGTATTGTTAGTAAGAGAAAAGCAAAAATTGAAAACAATTAGTTGAGGTCGCAGTCACAGAAATAAAGATAAAGTTAAGCACATCTCATCTGCAATGCTATATTACAGAAGGGAAAGGTGTGCTATGCAGAGGTGTGCAGGGTGCAGAGAAAAACACTCTGGGGCTCCTTAGCAAGCCTATCATAGTGGGACAGGGCACTTCATTCAAAGTAAACTAGTGTACACTGGTGCGTTGGAAAACCAGAAACAGAGGGAGGAAATCTTGCAGTAGAAACCATCTTGATTTGGATATTTTAATTTAAAAAATGTAAGGCAAATTGAAATAAACTTTTACAAAGAAAAACACTGTATTCAGACACAAAAATTAAATCCTATCCCAATGTTATCTTTAACAAAAACAGTCCAGACTTCACTGGTACTCTGATATAAACGATCCAAAGAGTATCTGCTTTTATAGATCAAAAGCTATTACAATTAGAACATTTCTACTTAAATATCTGAGCAGATGCATTACTGTCTAATGACATTTCTACCTCTTCAGGATGGAGTTTCCTCATTGCTTAGCACCAGAAGTGCACCAAATGGTGTATTTAGTATTCAGCTGAATACTAACTAGTTCGCCAATTATTCTTCTGGAGCCCGAGCCGGAACCAAAACGATGCTATATTTGGCAACCCTGGGATACAAGTCTCCAAAGGGACATGAGGAAATCACAAGTCACATGAGTTTAATCAAATAAGCAAATGACAGGCAGCCAGGCCAAGCAACTACCCCTCTTAGTGACTGGGCTTCATCTGCATGTGTGTCTGTCTCCACTGCTAAATAGATGAGACGAGCAGGCCGCCGCAACCCAACAACCTCAAAACACGGAGCATTCAAAGCCGCCCCTTAACCTGCATTAAGAACATCTGACTGTACATTGGCAAGAATACAACTTTGGCAGATAAGGGAGCGAGAAAATGGACTGGCTCACAATCAAATACTTATGGTCAAGACGGGAAGCCGAAATACGGATCCTTTGTTTCTGTGTTCAAGGTCTTCATTGTGGCATTTCACAACATCCCCATGATTTATCGCTGCATCACTGCGTGCTACACTGGCATTCTGTTCATCTCCAAGCACGCCCCCCCCCCTTGCCCACATTCAGCAGGTAAGAACACTGAAGCAGAGGGATTGATCAGGATCACATACTTCTGTGCAGCTGAGGAAAGCAGGAAGAGAACCCATGGTCTTCCTTCCCCAAAATCACAAGGTTTGTGGAAGTAGCATTGCACAATAGTTGACCCCCAATCAGTGCTTTGCACAGGAAATAGCTGGACACGTTCTGCATTTGTAGTGCACTGAGCACACTTTTGGTGGCTACCTAATTTAACAGATGTGGAAATACTTACGCAGACTTTTCTTAAAACTGTTGGTGATGTGCCGCAGACAGACATTCTAGGTAGATTGCTGCTCAATGACATCACAAGGAAGAACTTCACATGATCTCCAAACCCAATGACTGACTAGTCTATGCTTTTTAAACAATATTTATTGCAAACCTGAGGCTGCAGCATGTTAATAAACAGTGATTGATGAAGGGCATAATTGAGCTGCTCAAACGCAATGGGCCTCATTATGAGGTTGGCGGAAAGGGGTTAACGGCTACGGTAAGGGTGTCGTTGCCGTTAACCCCTTACTGCTCGCATTACGAGGTCCCTATTAGCTGTTAGCGGGCCCGTCATTAGCTCCATCCCCATACCCATTGAGCCCTATGGGGGCTCGAATGGGAATGGGGAATGGTTCTCAGAATGGGCACTTACCGGGTCCTCCAAGGTTGGAATGACCCGGTAAGGGAATAGTTTCTTACCTGTAACTCCATTTCTCCAGCATTGGTATCTTTCATGGATTCACATGCTTAGAATATTCCCCGTCGTCAGACTGGGACCCCTCGGTACACATATATAGCCTTTTCCAAAGGAAAACTTTCGAAGCTTTTGTGTCCTATCTACGTCCTTCTAGGACCCGCCTACGCATGCTCCGCAGGCCGTGCTAGTATAAGAGGCCCGCCCCCGCGGCTCCCCTTCAGATTTCGGCCCCTCCAAAGTAGGAAGGGTTAAATTTATCACATACATTACATAGGGGGAGGTTGGCGGGCGCATGTGAATCCATGAAAGATACCAATGCTGGAGAAACGGAGTTACAGGTAAGAAACTATTCCCTTCTCCAGCATTGGATCTTTCATGGATTCACATGCTTAGAATAGATTGTATAGCAGTAACACTTGAGACGGCGGTGAGAATGTAATGTAACAATATATATCCTCACCCTACTACACAATGCATATCTACCGTAGGGATAAGTTAAGTCATATAACGTTGCCCACATAAAGTATATCGCCCTTAAGAGGGTAGACGACAGAATCTCCACAGTGAGGAGCTTACCTTACTGAAACAGATGGCGCAGGACAGCTCTTCCCATCTGCACCTCGTCTGCATGCTGCCTGGCAAGGCAGTAGTGGCGGGTAAACGTGTGGGGCACTAACCATGCCGCAGCTTGGCATATGTCCGTCAGCGGAATTCCAGCCCATAACGCTGTTGAGGAGGACATCGACCTTGTAGAATGAGCTCTAGGATGTCCTTGCAGTGGCCTTCCGGCCTTAGAGTGACAAAAAGCAATCGTCGACGAGACCCATCTAGCCAATCCCTGTTTAGAGATTGCTTTTCCTCTCGTCGACGGACCATATGCGACGAACAGTTGCCGAGTAGCCCTGATGTCTTGTGTACGATGTAGGTAGAATTTCAGAGCCCTCTTAACGTCCAGGGTATGAAGAGTTTTTTCTGCTGCCGATGATGGAGTGGCGAAGAAAGTAGGCAGAACCACGGATGAGTGTTTGTGATATACCGTCGGAACCTTCAGGACGAACATAGGGATAGTTGCCAGGACTACCTTGTCCTTAAAGAATCTTAGGTAGGGCGGGTCCACGACCAGCGCTTGTAGTTCCGAGATACGTCTGGCTGATGTGATAGCTATCAAGAATGCCAACTTCCACGAAATGAATTTTATGTCGGACGTGGCCATAGGCTCGAAAGGCGGTTTCATCAAGCCTGCCAACACTGTGTTGAGGCTCCACGTCGGGGGAAAACGTTTCACCGGGGGAAAAGCTCGAAATAAACCCCGCATGAAGTGTTTTACCAGTCTGTCACTGAATAGAGGAGACGACTGCCTCTTCCTTGTGAACCTCGAGATGGCTGCTAGGTGTACCTTTATCGATGAGGGGGACAATCCCTTTTCTGCCAAGAGGAGCAGGTAAGGTAGAACTTGTTCCGGCGTCACCAACAATGGTTGTAGGCCCCGTTGTCCTCTACACCATTCACAGAATCTCTGCCACTTATAGGAGTAAGATTTGTTAGTAGAAGGGGCTCTAGCCGCCTGTAGAATTTTTTGCCAATCCTCTGAAATGTCTAAAGCGCCGAACTCCGAGAAGTCAGGAGCCAGGACGTAAGGTTGAGACTGTCCGGGTCGTGATGCCACACCGTGCCTCTGTCCCGGGATAGAAGGTACGGGACCTTCGGAAACGCTATGGGATGTTCCAGCGATAGATGGAGGAGGTCTGAGAACCATGGTTGCCTCGGCCAGTATGGTGTCACTAGAATCACCCGGCAATTGTATCTGCGTATCCACTGTATTGTTTTCCGTATGAGGGGAAACGGGGGAAAAGCATAGAGGAACATGTCCGTCCATGGGAAGGAGAACGCCTCCCCCACCGAACCCTCTTGGGGCCATCTGCTTGCAAATTGCTCGCATTTCTTGTTGTCTTTGGTCGCGAAGGCGTCCAGAGGGGGGTGACCCCATTTCTCGAACACTTTCCTCAAGTGACCCGTGTCCATTTCCCACTCGTGTATCTGGGCCATGCTTCTGCTGAGAGAGTCGGCTTGGCCGTTCCTCACTCCTGGAAGGTGATGAGCCACGAGGGAAATTTCGTGCTTCGATGCCCAATGCCATGTTTTCTGGGCTTCTATGGAAAGAGTCCTTGATCGTGTCCCTCCTTGTTTCCTCAGATAAAACATGGCTGTTGTATTGTCGGTCAGTATTCGCACTCGCGAACTCTTGATGTGTGGTAGGAACGCCTTCAAAGCCCATCGTACCGCTCTGAGTTCCAGTACGTTTATGTGTAGGAGTGATTCCGTTGGAGACCAGCGACCTTGCGTTTGGAGAGCACCCATGTGCGCTCCCCATCCGGTTAGGGACGCATCCGTAACTATGGTGCTCTGAAACTCCGGCTCCTGTAGGGGCACACCGTTGTTCAGATTGTGGGAACTCTGCCACCACTAAAGGGTCCGACGTAGCTTGTCGTCGTCGATGGATATCCTGTCCGACCACGATCCCTGAGCCTGTGTCCATCGGTCCGCGAGGAATTCTTGGACTGGCCTCATGAATAGTCGACAGTTTCTCACCAGATGGATGCAGGATGCCATGGCCCCTAGGACCGAAACATACTTTCTCACTGAGATCCTGGTGTTTCGCCGTAGCCGGGCCGCTTGTTGAATGAGTCGAGAGAAGGTTTCACCAGCCCTAACTGAGTCTCAAACTGTGCCCCCAAGAATACCAGCGTTCTCGATGGCCGCAGAGAGGATTTCTCGAAGTTTATGGTGAATCCTAGCCGTTGTAGAAGCTGCATGGTGGCTTGCAGACTTGTGTTGGTCGATGCTGGGGAGGATCCCCTTACCAGCCAGTCATCGAGGTATGGGTATACATGGTGGCTTTGCTTCCTTAGCCAGGCAGCCACTGGAGCCAGGCATTTTGTGAACTTTCTGGGGGAGGTCTTGAGCCCGAAAGGAAGAAACGTGAATTGGTAGTGAGTTCGCCCTATTACAAAACGTAGGAATTTCCTGTGTTTCTGACACATTGGAATATGGAAATACGCGTCCTGTAAATCCAGGGACGCCAGGAAATCTCCCTTTTGAACTGCGCGGATCACTTCCTGCAGAGTGATTTCAGGCTCTTTAAGGACTTGTTGAGATCGCGTAAGTCTAGAATGGGACGCCATTTGCCGTTCGGCTTTTTTACGACGAAGTATCTTGAGTAGACTAAACTAATTCTATCACGCCCTTCGCTAACATGAGTGTAACCTCTTGTTGCAGTACCTTCATATGGGACTGAGCGGTGAACGCAGGTGGGATTTGCGGAGGGTTGTGTTTGAATTGCAGAGAGTGTCCGTTTCTTATAGTGTCTAACACCTATTGGTCCGTCGTTATCCTTTCCCATTCATCGACATATGCTGAAACTCTTCCCCCCAGAACGGTTCGTGGTATGTCACTGCTGATCTTTATTTTGCTTGTCTCTCGACGACGATGGGTATGATGGTCGTTTTCTGGCAGACTGGAAGTTTCGTCGACGGTTAGCCGATTGTGAGGCACGTCGGTATCCCTGGGAGGGGTAAGCCGATCTGGCAAAGGATCTGTCTCCAGAAGAGAATCTTGAATTACCTGAAGCCCCTCTAAAGGGACGAAAAGACTTGTAACTTCTGCCACTCTGGAGGGCACCCAATGAACGGGCCGTGTCCGAATCTTCTTTCATTCCTTTTAGGGCCTCGTCCACCTTCTCACCAAAAAAAAGGTCTCCCTCAAAGGGCATATCTAAGACCTTGTATTGCACTTCTGGCCTGAAGTAGGTACACTTAAGCCATGACTGTCGACGCAATACCACCCCATTGTTGACTTGCTTGAAGCCTGACTCAGCGAGATCCACCGCAATGTTTATTGCGTGATTTGAGGCTTCCTCACCCTCTCGGACCAGTACCATCGCCGCTTTCCTCTGTTCTTCTGGAAGATGATCAAGCAGCGGAGCTAGTCTGTGCCACATCTCCCTATCGTATCTTGTCACAATTGCCAGAGAGTTTACGGCCTTTACTCTGGTCGCTCCCACAGAGAGCACTTTCTTGCCAAAGGCATCTTGGCGTCTCGCTTCGTTCTCGGGAGGAGTCGTGCACTTGTGCTGTGCCTTTGCCTTCCTCGCTGCTGCCGCCGACACCACCGAGTCCGGTGTTGGTTGGGAGGATAAACACTTGGGGGTAGACTCTGGAGCCTTAAACTTTTTTTCTAGGCGTCCTTTCACTGCTGGTTCTGAGAATGGGTGTCTCATTGTCTGCAACCCCTCTTTCCATACATGGTCTAGTATTGGTATCGAGAAGACCGACCTCCTTCTCTTGCCCATGTGGTCGAACAAAAAGCAGTCCTTTTTCTGTTCTTCCTGGGACAGACCAAATTCTTTGCATGCCTTCTCCATCATAGAATGGAATGACGCAATGTCGTCCGGAGGGGACGGGTGAGCTGGGCTTTTCCAACTCCGCCTCTGACTCCCAGGTAGGATCCCTGGAGGGGGATAATGAGATATCCGACATGGCTCCCCTGTCAGACTCCGAATCTGGCAGCTCACCTTCCTCCTGTGCCAGTGTTGAGATTGGCGTGCGTGGGTGCGTCGGTTGACGGGACGGGCCCGGTTCGTCGACGGGTGACTGTGGCAGGCTTGCCTGGGGTAGTCGCTGGTCCAACGACCGCAACAAGGACTGAAGCGTGGACAGAATATCCAACGACAAAACCGATTGAGGATTGAGGAGAGGTGTAACGGATGCCCTCGTCGACGACTTGTCAGCTGCTCGTAGCCCTAGGTCTGTTGGGCCAGCAACTCTCTCGTTCTCGTCCTCCGAGGACAGCAACATAGCTTGTTCTTGTAGCAAAGCCTCTGGGGGGGTCAAAGACTTCAGGCCTCCAGGCCTCCTGTAGGACCCCCGTCGACGAGGCCCTTGTATACGCCATTGTTATACGGGACGGTGGATGCCCCCTGTGCAAGTGGCAGGGAGGCGGCCGATGACTGGACCGCCGTCGACGACGTAGACTTCGCAGGTGGTTTTGGCGGTCCCGCCTTCTCCACACTGTGCCCGCTTCTACTCGACTCTCCACTCGTGGTCGATCTGTGATGATCGCCAGAGGAGGATTTCCTTTCCTTCTCATGCTTTTTTGATGAGGATGATTTCTTTGCCGAGTAGTCTCTAGTGGAGTGACTCACAGATGACTCTTTTTCCGACGGTCTAGATTTCTTCGCCGGTGGTTCCGACGAGGCCGCGCGGCGTGATGTTTTCGCCGACTGTGTGGAGCCCACCTCCGAGGGGGGGTATGCCCCCGCTCCATCATTCAGCCATGCCACCAGGCGTCGGTTCCGGTCTTTGAGGGTTTTTTGAGAAAACCCCTTGCATATGTCGCAGGTATCCGCCGAATGGTGAGGGTGGAGGCAATATATGCAGTCCATATGTCCGTCCCCCTCGTAAACCTTTTTTAAGCCGCATGTCGCGCATGTACGGAACAGCGCTTTTCCTGACACAGAGGACATTATACTACTCGAAATCCAATAACGCAACCTAGTACAAAACAGTAGGACAACACGAGGAGATCCCACTACTTTGGAGACGGTTGAAATCTGAAGGGGAGCCGTGGGGGCGGGCCTCTTATACTAGCACGGCCTGCGGAGCATGCGTAGGCGGGTCCTAGAAGGACGTAGATAGGACACAAAAGCGCCGAAAGTTTTCCTTTGGAAAAGGCTATATATGTGTACCGAGGGGTCCCAGTCTGACGACGGGGAATATTCTAAGCATGTGAATCCATGAAAGATCCAATACTGGAGAAGTCTCTATTCCGAGAACCCGGACCCAGAATGCGGTAAAGTGGTAGCCATCGTGCTAATAGCACCATGGCTACCTCCAATCTCGTAATGAGGCCCAATGACTTAAGAGACGAGTAAAACAAAAGAGGTGATGGCTGGAAGGTTTAGAATCCATCTTAACCTCTGCCATTGGTCTGGGCAACCCTCCAGACCATCGTTCTTTGCTTGCTAAGCCATTACAAAAACGGAATGACCATATGCAAATCAGGCTTGGTCCCACCCCCAAAGGGGCAGTCCAGCCCAAACTGCTTGGTTACATCCCTTCTGCACAAGACTACAACCATCTGCAAACATGTTTCAGCCTTGTTGGGCCTCATTAGTGAGGAATAGCTTGGGTCTCTTGGCCCAGCAGGCACGGGACGCACATCTGGGTATACCCCTCCCACTTGGGGTAACTATAGCAAAACAAAAAAGGTGATGGCTGGAAGGTTTAGAATAAATATTAACTTATGGCATTGCTCTGGGCAACCCTCCAGCCCAGTCATTGTTATGTCAGATCTGATGCCCATGCAGGGAGCGAGTTCAAATGCTATCTTATTAATAAAGAAATAAAACTGTTTTGGGGAGACAGTGAATTAACAACCTTAGCAACATGGAGTTTAAGGACGGTGTCTCCACCCTGCCCCGCAGCAAAGTAAAAACACCTGATAGTTTCCAGAGGTGCCCTTGGCATACCAGGTCCGTGCAGAGTATTCTATAAACTGCTTCTGTCTACATGGTGAAACAAGTTCAGCAATAAAATAAATATCTTTTGCATCCGAGGAAGGTAACTCAGCCAAACAGGTGGCTGGAACAGCAGGTGAGAACACACTGTGTACAGCCTGTTGTTTCCAGCCACCCGAGGCCCTTCCCTGGGTGGCGGCATATTGATTGCGGGGAGGCAACTGGAAGCCTCCTCACATTTCCCCAGCCACCCTCGAAACAAAACATACTCTTTTCCCACCTCCCTCCCTCCCCACTTACCTGCTGGACCAGAGCTTTGACTTAGTCCCTTTTCCTATGGTGACAGCCATCTTGTTATTATTTTTTTGACAGTAGATTGGACCTGGGCAATATGCTCGCATCCCATTTAGTGTAAAAAAATAACCAATGAAACCATTCACCTAGGATATTTACAATCTCTATCACCCACCCACTTTTCCCACACAAACACTTTCTTACACTGTAATAGACAATGAACTAACACCAGAGCCGTTTACCTGACATGTCCCAACACGCGGGTCATGCAGAGTCCGGCAATTCACAATAACCACGCACACCTGATGGCCCTTTACCTTTCCCACAAGGATAAAAGGCAGAGCATGAAAGTACACTTTGAGCAAAGACAACTGCACGAGGAAGCAGCTAATCCAGGACGGCAGTTGAAACAGAGACACAAAGCGACGAAACCTGAAATGACAACAAGGAGGTAGATGCCCTTGCTCTTTTCGACCCAGAGCCGCAAAGCCTCCGAATGAGAAAACATAAGACTGGGATATACAGCTGGCGTGTGGAGTAGCAGATGTCAATGGTGCACAGGGGCCTCATGCATTGATAATCCAGACGGGGAGGCGCGCTGGCTAAGTGATACCATCCTTGAATCCAGTGGCAAGACAAGCCAACGGGTTCCACACAGCCGGTGAGTCAATAAGGGCTGATAGCGAATCCAACTGTGTTGAGCCCAAGGTTGCAATCTGCAACATAGTATGAACACAAGATACCGATAAACAAAGAACTTGTGTGTTTGTGAACTTTAAAGAAAGCCCAGTTAAGGTCCAGGTGCAGAGGGGTCCGGCGACACGTGGGCGCTCGTTTGAAAGACACTGACAGGGATCTGTTTTTAAAACTGCAAGTACCAGAAGGTCCTAGGAAAGGGTGGCGTGAGGCGTCAGAGTGTTGTCAACTGTTGGAAAAAGCAAGTGTGAACCTGACAGAGGGATTCCGAAAGAAAGCCAGTAGAAGGGAAGACCCGGCCTTACCATCCTGACTTATCATTTTGTGAACATTTCTTTCTCTTCTGGTGAACATTATCCCACATTCTTTTTGTAATTTAGAAGTAAGGCTTGGCAATAGTTTTTTTTTAGTATAGGCCCTTTTTTTTGACAAGACGCCACAAGGGCTGCCTTATTTTTTGATGGTCGTAGCTTACTCCCATTTTAGATTTAGGTTCGGATTAGGCATTTATCTCACTCATTATACAATTCAATGAACTGTGATCACTTGTGTCTGTCTTACTGTTACCACCATGAGTTCCTTACACAAGCCATGACACATGTGACACTGACTTATTGTGTTGTAAGGACAATATTTTCATTAGTAGTCCTATGGTGAGTAGGGGTTGGATACATGCTTATAGGTTCTAAAGCAAGGACTATAAACTGTAGGGATTATACTAAAGTAAACCATGTTCAGGGCATATAAACAAAGTGGGGTTTACCTACAGGTGTTTACACACCTTAGCAGGTACTGGTTCCAATAATTACGTTTGCAACCTATTCTTCCAAGTCCTCGTCCCTCCTTGAGACCCCCTATCCTAACAAAGTAAAGCCTTCAAAGAATGGCCAAAGAAACATTCCAACACTTAATCTTAACAAGTCTTTTGCATCATAGCTATCCTAAACTAATAACGTGTTCCAATGTTTTGGCCCAAAGCAAAAGTTCACATACCTAGTGTCCAAAGTCCAACCCTATTCTAAGGCAACAAACACAAGTACACCTCTGGGAAGGTCCTTGTAGCATTGACACAGTCTGGACTCTCCTTCAAGCTTCTCTGCTTTCAACGTGAGTTTCGAGGGCTCTCTGAGGTTTTAGTCTTCAGGGCTCTTTCTCCTTCTGGATTTGCTCCAACCTTGCACCAATTACTTTTAGGCTTTTCCCAGCCCTTGGGTTTCTCAGGGTTTCCCGCAGGTCTCTCCCATACCTCAGTCTCTAAGGATGCACACACGATTTCTCCGGGACATTGGCTTTGTCAGGGTTCTCAACCAGTCTCTTCTGGGCCTCAGGTTTTCGCTCATTCTCATTACACAAATAATGTGTTTTCCCCTCTGCCGCCCCATTAGGGATCTTGTCAGGCAGCCAATAGTATGTCACCTTCCTGCCATGAGTCCAGTCCCTTTAACCTCTGGGTAGCTGGTGGATGATCTCAGACTTTGGCTTTCCGGTTCTCTCCAGGTATAGGAGGTGCTTGACAAGCACCCTGGTCAACTTCTCCTTCCAGGTCCTCCAGGCCTTGACGGCAGCGAGTCTGAATTCTTCAAGTCTCCACCAAATTGTCACAGCCTTATCCCAAGCAGTAATCCTGTTCTGGTTCTTTGATTCTTGGATATCTCTTGTGTCAAAGTAGCAGGAGTTGGCATGCCCTGCTCCTCTGAGATTCACTTCCTCGTAGTGTTTTCCCTGTCCTTTTTCTATTCCTTGAACTGTGGCTTGTTTTCTAATCTCATTCCTAAATGGCTAGTCCTCGTCTTTATTTGCATTATCAAATCAGATTGGTCATTCCCTGGACTCTTTCATCTTCCTCATTATGTTATTATTTGTATAACTTTCATATTCATTACTTGATAATCTTTAACGCAGCTTTGAGTGCCGGCAAAGTTGTAAATGTGTTGGATGTGTGCAGCACCATCTTGGAATCTCTATTTGGTGAGAAAGTTGTAACATTCTGCAGTTATCTGTTTTTTTTTACATTTATTAATAATAAAATGATGTGGGTAATCTATCTCAGAAAGAGCAGTCAGCTATTCATACCCCTTTTCACTAATCTACATGCCAAAAGCATATAACACACCCATTGCCTGCTGCGTCAGTATCCCGATCTACAGTGCCTGCTCTCCAGTTGCCCAGAGCCGGTTCATAGGTGCCCTGTTTGACGGCTGCAGTGACAACCAAGTCACTCCAGTGAAGAGACTGCATTTCAATCTAAGCCTCTGTTCCAAAACCATCAGAATAATGATAAAGTACCCACCCAGTGGCCGAAAAATCTGGAAATATAAGCATACCTATTTTGGTACGGTAGCTGGTAGTACGCATAATTATTAAAGGCACATCTGATTTATGGCATACAAGTGTCACCTCTGTGAGCTCAGGCATGTGAGGATATGTGGATTTCAGGCACCTGCCTTTCTGCATTCCAGCGAATGAGACAAAAGTTCAATATGCACACCTCCATTTACTCTATCGGAGGAAAGGTAACACCTCCCTTGCCAGGCCTGGGATCGCTCAGCAGAAGGTTCCCTGTGAATCTAGCTTCAAAGAGCCAAGTCCATAGCAAATGCCTGTCACAAAATAGGGCCTTGCACCCCAAAGGGCCTTGGAAGTGCAAGGCTAGAGAAGGATGTGGGTTTAGACAGGCAGGCAGGACCAATGGGGCGAATGCTCCACCTTTAATTGTATGTGGGCCTTTCTTTCTCCCACACCTAATGCACAGCAGTGCACTTTGGGTATGATGCACCACTTGTCACCTTAACAGGGAAAGGGCCCATTAAAGCAAGCTTGCTTTTACTCAATCCCCTGTGAACGTTATCCTTTATAAGGGAGGGGGGTCCCCCTCTTACTTGGACTGAAACTTGGACTGCAAAAAGAATTCATTTGGATGACCTTTGGCAGAGTTGATCTTTCCAAAGCATTCAGCCATTGAGGTGAAGGAGTGCCGCAAGGCGGAGGCAAGCTCTGCTCCCCATCATCCCCAGGGCACATTGGGGGTGAACTGCTGCTGGAGGAAGATTTGCTTCTCTGCCAGATATACTGGTACCCAAGACTTCAATGGAGGTGAAGGACCCCTGCAGGCATTCTCCAGTCTCCCCTATGTTGGGAGAACAAGGACTCATCTTCTCTCTGAGACCCTGGGTTG
This sequence comes from Ambystoma mexicanum, assembly GCF_040938575.1. NCBI lineage: Eukaryota > Metazoa > Chordata > Amphibia > Caudata > Ambystomatidae > Ambystoma > Ambystoma mexicanum. Next base: position 900,953,104 of record NC_090926.1, read on the forward strand.
GGTCTCAAAGCAACTGAAGAAGCAAAGTGGCTGGTCTCCTGCTTTCTGAACTGTGTCAAACCACACTGAACCAGTGGTGGTTCCTGCAGGTGTTGCACAGCCTCCTCCGTGTTGGGAGGAAGTGAATAAGGACTCATCTTGTGCATGAGCCCCTGGGTTTGGTCACATGGCAACTGAAGAAGCAAAGCAGCTTGTCTCCTGCATTTCGAACTGTGTCAAACCACATTGAACCATCGTCGACCACGTTCAAATGCATATGAACCAACAGGACCCTTGGTGCTGTCTTTAGCACTTCTTAGAACTGCTGTTGCTGCTCCTTGAACCAGTTCACTGCCGCACCACATCAGCCGACATGTCAATTGCCCATACTGAAAAAGAATCTTGCCGCTGCATAATTCTTTGAAACCCTTTGTTTCGAAAAGCACCTTGGACCACCTGCATCTTCGTCGTCGACCGATCCCAACCCTGGTGTCCCCTTTCACTTGCACCCTTCAAACGCTGCATCGAACAGGCAACAAGTTCTAGTTCAAACCCAACTTGACACCTGCTGCCTGTATGGGACACTGCAGCTCACTGTATCTGAACCTGGCTTGACCCACTCGCACAACGATAAGAAGCCTGGTTCGATGCTGCTGAACTGCCAGGATGTAAGGTAAGGGCCCTTGACCCCTCTTCCCTTAGCTGAGACCGAAGAGACTGGGACCCCCATTAGCTGGAACCCTCTTTGCATCTTTTTTCTGAAAGACGTTCTTTTCAACAACACTGAAGTGTTTTATTGCCTTATTCCTTAACGCTAAGTATCCAGAGTGCTTGAGTTATAACATGCTGCATTCCTCTGTCTTCCAGGGGTGGGTTTTTGTTAAGAGTTTTCTAGTACAGTTTTTATTACATATCATTGTGTTTAATCCAAGTATATATATATATTTGTATAGAACCTTGATTGGGCATTCCTTTATTTTGGACTATTGTACTATTGCTGTTTCGGTTGCTACTGTCTCACATTCACACACATTCACATACCCTCGTTACCACAAAAGGTGAAGGCGGTATATGTCCTATCTGCACCTGTTTCACGTTTATGACTGGGTTTGCTGTTGTTTTGTATACGTGGGAGGGCTGAGTAGGCGATTTAGCCACTGTCATTCTTGTACTCCTGTGAGGCAGAAGTAATGTTTTCACACTGATATCACCACTTCCATCTTGACCCTCTTTGCTCTCATCACCTCTTCTTGCTCCCATCATTCCCCTCTGCTCTGTCCCTCCAGCCTCTACTACTTCCACCACTCTCCAGTCAATGGACTTCTCCAATCGAGAGACTCCTCGGGTGACCAGGGCATCCTCCACATTGGGTGCCTAAATTGAAAGCCAGTCTAAATCATTGTCAAGATGGTGTTGATATATAAGACAATGCAGTGCATTGATTCAAGTATATTTATTTCACTGTTTTTTACAGGTTTTCTGATCATTCTACTTTGTCCAGTTTTCTCTATGTTTCTTTAACACCCTTCTCAGTTATTACACAACTTCCATGTTCTTGATTTTTTTTTTTGCATTACTTCTTGCTATTGCACAGACGACCTTGCCTTCCCCTCAAACACATTTTTTTGTTAAATAGTTGTGTATGCAGTGCAGTGTGTCTGGTGCTGGCTGACTTGCCAGTTACCCTTTTGGAGCTCCAGCCTGCTGTAAGGAGTCTCTCTTTCGTGTCCTTATCTGCCTGGAGACGGACCTACAAATACTCCTCAACAGCACAGAGCGCGCGCAATGTGCATGCCATGTGTCTTGTGTCTCCTCTGCTGACTGAGGAGCGGCTGTTTGACTCCTCTGTGATAGAGGAGCCACTCTTCTGTGTAACCAGGGATAGCATCCGAATAACTGCGCACTCGCCAGCAGCTGAGACTCCAGGAGGGTACTCTTCTGAACTAACCCCTGCGAAGGTGAATGCGCCCCAATTAACTGACTATGTGACCTCAAGAGCTGAAGGTTTGATGGTGTCCACAGTCCCCTCTCTGTGCCGTAAACACATTGAAAGAGCACCCACGATTGGAAGCACAGACAAGCTCACCCTAACTCTTGAACTTGAAAGCCCAGAAGAACGGGGGTTGTAGTGATTATAACACGAGACGAGAATGGAATTAGCAGACTCCCGCCTACTCCCGATCAACCAACAAATCCCACGGTTTTGATGCAAATCCTGCATGTACAAGCATCAAAGGCAGGACTAATTGGCCCAAACTGACATCTGACTCAATAGAGATCCCGGTCCTCGTGTTCCCTACCGCCCCCCCCTTGCGGTCACCGTTTTTACAACAGGCTCTTTGGTGGGGTTTGCGTTGGTACCAGATGCCTCTAAACCTGACTATGTGAGGACTGTGCAGCAGGCATGGTATCCTGCTCAGGAAATCCAACATTCGGTTCCTATGGTGGAGCTACTCTGTAACATGAAGGAATTGTACACACACATTGAGAGACATAAAAAGAGAAATGCAAGTGAGCGTTTGGACTCTGCCCTTCCAATAAGCTTTCCTGCCCACGAATCCCCGTCAGGTTTCCCGAAGATGCCGGAAAGAGACCTGTCCAATCTATTCCAGCTTGAAAGTTCTCCAACAGGGCAAGGTAACAGCACGCTGATCCAACAGGATTCTTCTGCTTTCTCGAATGGTGAATCAGGGAAGGACTCTGTGCACCTTGTTAAAAATGCTATCTACGAGCCTGCAGCTCACCTTTCTGATGCAGCAGTTTTACAAATGCAGAATAACATTGTGGCTGCTTTAACTATTTCTTTGGCTCCTTTTTCTAAGCTCTACGAGTCCTTAGACATTACTTTAAAAGACCAATCTACCCTCGTGGCAATGGTCCATTCCATAATCTATTTGGAAAATCTAGCTAATACGGTGCACAACAGGCTCGACAAGGAATCTGAAACATCACTGTCATTGCAAAATAGACTGTACGATCTGGCCAGACATGAGGAAGTCGACAAAACCACACCGATGGCAGCTTTGCTAGAGGATTGTAACTGGATGACCTCCTTTCATAAATTCAACACAGCGTACTTCCCAAAGGCAATGGAGTAGGTGAGTCCTTTGCGACAAGCTCCATCGAAATGACTGGCTCTAAGGGATCCCTGCACTTCGATACCAGCCAAACCGGCAGTTACCTCAAACTTGGATTCGTCCATATTGGTCATTCATTCGGCTTTCGTGGGGTCATCTCTATCATTCGCGATTGAAAAATATTTTGACGTTCCGCCATCTACTATGGATGAAAGGTCATCCTCGCAACGACGCCGAGACTAGAGCCACACCATGATGTTGGCTCCCAAACTAGTCTCAGAGTCGCTGCTGAGACTAGATTCCAGAGCACCATGGTGTTGCGCTTGGTAGCAGTCTACACGAGATGCAGGGCAAATCACACCACACACACACACACTGTAGAATAGGACCCTAGCAATACACTAACGCCAGCTGTGAGGTGGACAAATTACCAAGGATGGCAGACATTGTGAAGCAAATTTGAATGAGAAGAACAATGTGACAATGTTTACTGGAAGCATCAGAATAATTCCCGCAGGCAACAGCAACAAACGGATACTGGAGTGAGCAAAATAGAGCGCTGATGGGGGTGGTTGATGTGTTTCAGATGGAATGCACTCCGCCAAACACAGGAGTCCCTCACTCCCCTCGACATAGTAACTGTTTTTGCTTTGCATTGATTGAATGTATTTGAAATTGTATAACATGCCACATTCAATTATTCAATTGCTTCAAAGCACCAGTAGGGTGGGTGCAGTGGGAATAGGAGATCCAAACCTTCAGAGTGAAGATCGGACCAGAGCTCGGTGAGTGAACGAGAAAACAATGGGTGGTCAGTGGACATTCACAGAAAAGCGTAGAGGCTGCATTTCAGCTCTGGGGCTGAAAAGGGCCAAGATGGGACGAGAGCTTGGGGAGTGAACGAGAAAACAATGGGTGGCCAGTGGACATTCACAGCTAAGCCCAAAGGCTGCATTTCAGCTCTGAGGCTGAAGAGGGTGAAGATGGAACCAGAGCTGGGTGAGTGAACGATACATCAATGTGTGGTCAGTGGACATTCACAGCGAAGCCCAAAGGCTGCATTCGAGCTGAGGTTTAAGAGGGTCAAGGTGGGACGAGAGCTTGGGGAGTGAACGAGAAAACAATGGGTGGTCAGGGGACATTCACAGCTAAGCCCAAAGGCTGTATTCCAGCTCTGAGGCTGAAGAGGGTCAAGATGGGACCAGAGCTGGGTGAGTGAACGATACATCAATGTGTGGTCAGTGGACATTCACAGCAAAGCCCAAAGGCTGCATTCCAGCTCTGAGGCAGGAAAGGAAACAGAGCTGGGGGAGTGGTTGATAACCGGGCATATTGACAGCTAAGCATAGCATAGCTCTGCAGTTAGCTTAAACACTACTCTTCACCTTCTCCTCATCAACTTTGGGATATCTAAGCAAAAAGTTCTGAGCAAACAGGATTCCTAACCTATGTAGACAACGGAGTTGTAGCACAAAGCTGGAAAACACGAAATGCCAACATCTCATGTGAAGGGGGGGGGAATGGGGTTGCACCAGTGCCATTCAGTGTGGTACTACACAAGGCCGAATGCAGATCCTTACAGCAGGCACAGCAGCAGGGTGGAATGATAGACATGAGCAGTTGCAGCAGCACACCAGTGAGAGAAAGCCGCGCCTGCTGGGGCAATGGAACCAGCAACATGAGAGTGGTCAAAAGTTGCCAGACACAAAGAAAGGAAGCACTGCGCATAATTCCATCAAACACCCCGTTCGGAGCTTCAAACATGTGCCGGGCTTTCAACAGGTTGAAAGAGCCCATACCTTCAGAAGAAGCCCTCCTACAAAGGTCACGAGAGATCAATGCTCCAATCCGAACAGGCCAGACTGCGAAAGAGTCTGAAATAAAATGGGCTACTTCCTTCATGAAAACAGAGAACAGACTGCAATGGGGATGCATGTAAACAGAAGCCAGCTCGCCCGTTATTATATGAAACGCGAAACAAGCTATCGATGTCGGATTCCGATCTAGTTTGTGAGTATAACCCAACGGCATGTGCTTCCTGAGCTAACATACAACACGCAATGACATTACATACAACATGAACGTGGCTCCCATGGTAGGATTATTGCCCTTAGCACCGGCGTCCCACACTAGCGAGCAATGCAACAGCCTCCTGGGAATGCTCACTTGCAGGGCTTTAAGTGGGGCAAGAAATCAAGCGGGGGATTCTCATTTGGGGGCGTCGCTTGCATGGCCTGAAAAGTACACAAACCATAGTAAGGCACGCAAACAAATATATAAATATATGCAAGCATTTATGTATGTGTATGCTACCTTACTATGGTTTGCGTGCTATGCAAGTCATCTTTTATAAACAAAGAAATACGTTGCATATTTCTGTTTACGCACATAAATATATAAATGCTCACATTTATATATATTTGTTTGCGTGCTTACAATGGTTTGTGTACTTCAAGAAGGCGTGAAAAGTACACACACCATTGTAAGGTGCGCACACAAATAAATCGCATTTATATATTTGTGTGCGTACCTTATGGTTTGTGTACTTTTCAAGCCATCTTTTTTAAATATTGAAATATTTCTGTGTTTATAAAAGATGGCTTGAAAAGTACACAATTCAATCCATCTTTTAAAAAGCTTTGACAACAGACAAGCCATCTTTTATAACCATAGAAATATGGCACAGAATCCCCAAGTCCGCCGAGGGTCAAAGACCCCTCGTTGACCTGGAGAGGGGGTGGGGAAACAAATGGACAATAACTTCCTCTTGTGACCCCTCGTGCAAGGGGTCACAGGATGAAGTTACAGTGACTGACAAAAGTGCGAGCCAGCCACAGCTGTGGTTTCCTGGCACTTCTGTAAGCTTGTGTGACTAATTGGCGGGCACATCTCTCGTCGTGGCTGCAGTGGGATAATGTGTCCAGCCGTGGTGTGGTGGGACGGGGAGCCCTGGTTGGGCTCCAGCTCAGCACAACTTTTTGGAGACTGCTAGGGACTGGCCCAGCTAGCCCCGGCCCACTTAAAGCACTGCTCTCTTGCATGCCTGTGTCTTAGCAGACAAGAAACTAGCCAGGGATTTTACTGACCACAACATAGACAGGTAACATGCCCCCAGAGGGCAAGTCAATGGTACATGCAGGTGGACGGAGTCCCCCCACTTTTTCAGAGTGCATCGTAATATGCTAATTTCTGGTGATGCCACATTCAATTGGTATGTTAATGAGCCCCCCACTTTTTTTTTAGGACTTGACCCCTGCTTGCGGTCCATACATGCCAAGTCTCTTGGTTTATCCAGGACACCCTGGGTTTTTAGCCTCTGGGGAACATCACTGGGGATGCGGATAGGTGTTCAGGCATCAAATTATTTGAAAATACCAAGTCATTTGCATCCAAATCAATTACAGCGACATCTCACCCACCCACGGGGCGCTCTGCTACCAACTTTGCCCCTGGCCCCTCCAGCTCTGTATTTGGACTAGGGTCTGTTTTATAACCATCCCTCGGGATAACCGACGTGGGATAGCCCTAAACTTGCTTGGGTAACTGGGCAGTGTTCAATTTGGCCGTTGTACACCTCTTTTCAGGCCCCCCCCGTAATCACTAACTGGCTTCTCTAATTCCATGGCTCTAGGGCGGAGAGGATCGAATTTCGCTCTGAACGCTGACAGAGACCCATTACAAAATGATCTAATATCTGTATTACCCCGAAGGCACTTCTCACTGGGGTTTTGACCGGGAGTAGAACAGTCATGTGAGGCCGGCTTTGTCCTTGTCAAACCCTCCCCTTTCTCATTACACAGGGGGCTTCTCATTGGCCTGCCAGTCAGTGTTTTACAGATCATTTTTACCTACTGGGGGGGAGGGTGTCTTTCCACAGGCAGCAGACCCGCGGCTCCTCTATGCCTCTACTCTTCGCCTCGGCAAAGAGGCACTTCGCAGGTACTGCTGCAGATGCGCGAGCGCTGATGCGCGTGCTCGATTTTGTACGTTTCGTCTCTCAGTAGGCGTGGCCAAGGGATCGCAGCGGGTATACTCGTTCACGTCACAACAGCACAGACTTCCCTTCCAGGAGTACGCCAGCCGGTCAGGGAAAGAGGCACTTCGCAGGTAGTACTTCTTTTTTAGGCTTTTATCCAGGTCTCTGGGGAACAGTGTGGAGTCTCTGGGATTTACGGCCCTTCCAATAATTCTTCCCCAGGTCTGCTCACATCTCGATGTGATTAGTACAAACAGACCGATAGTAGCCAATCACATTCAGGTATGGTAGATGTGTAAATCTCGCTGATTGCGTCCAATGATGCCATCCTCCGGGTTTTTATTTAGCAAATGTACGCCGGTATGATGAGGGCCCCACGGCACAGGCCTCGAGGACGCTGCCTCCTCCTTTCCTTTTGCTAAAATGTTCCAGTGCCCCCTAGAACGTTGGTTCTTAACAGTGTGTGCACAGACAGCGAGAAAACAAAACAGCAAGTATTTAGAGATGCGCAGGACAATATTTCTCCTCAAATTGGCCGAATGGATAGAGCCAGCTCCTGTGCTGTTTCGTCTAGAAACCTCAATGCATGCCTCCCAGAAGCAAGTGCATAGCTCCCTCAAAGAAAACACAAAGTCTACACAACTAAAACAGCACAACCAGCAGCTAAGCACTGCCCACAGCCACGTGCCAGACCAAGACACATCTGGAGCCGCTCCCTCCTCTCTTTCCTCTTACACATGTTTTGATGCCACGGCTTATTCTTTGCAGTCATGTGTTTTCTTGTACCTGTTGCTCTCTCCCATTGTCTTTCACTTCCGGTATTTTCTTGCCCGTCACAAGGTGCCCTTCACTCCATCCCTTCTCATCACTCCCCCTCTGCCTGCAGAGGGCAGGAGAGGAGGAAGGATGGCTAGAGAGAGAAGGTGTGGGGGCACTTTATCATCGGGGAAGACAGGCTTAATATTTAAAACTACAGTGTAGCCGGAGGAAGTAGTGTTGCCTTTCCTTCGGTAATTCTAAGGAAACCAAGACTTCGCCAAACCAATATTATCACATGTGTTAGACGTGCATGTGTTAACGCTTCACAACATCTAGTGAAGTCAGAACCACACACGCGTCCACCTGGGCCTGTGAATACACACCGGTAGAATTGAGGAAGCGGATTTCTTTGCTTTTCTAATTCACGCACGATCACACCTCTCTTATAATGTTACATTTTACAGATTGCGTATGTCTGCCATCTAGTGGATTCTGAGAGTCATGACACCCAGGGAGCTGACCTAACAGCTAAAGCGCACAATAACTGTGTAAAAGGGGACTACTGTAATATCGGGCAGGCTTGCTTACATGTGCCAGTAAAACTGTCAAAACAACGCATTCAGATACATTTGTGATACCGAAAAGACTTATCAAACCATCCACTTCCTCTGTGCTGAATTCAAAATATAACTAGGAGCCAAGGGCGTGCAAGTGAACGAAAGCTCAGCAACGAATCGTAGTCCTGAAGAAGCACAAGCAAAACACGGCCACCTTGCGTCATAGCCGTCTTCCCTTCAAAGACACGGGTGCTTGACTTCCGAGTTCAACAATAACACGTCACAGTGTGCCAACTTTCCCAGAAAAGCATTTACTCATTTCATAAAATGAAATTTCTGAAGAAAATTTGCAAAACAAAAAGGTGTCAGGAAAGTAGTTTTGAGCTATTGTATTTTTCATTTAGACCATTTATAAATGCACAGAACATGTAAGGTAGCATATGCGCGCCCACTTTACATCACGCTGCTGCAAGTTTGGCTTATTTCACAGTAGCCCCGCCCAAGATCTTTAATGCAACACGAAATTGCCAAATTTGGACCAAACAGCATGAATAGAACTGTTGTGGGAAAGTGGTGTTATTTTTGACATGTGGAAGAGTTACTTGATCTCAAAGTATAGAGTTATTAGCGTGTTGCCGCTGATTATACAAACTTTTACTACGAACCCCCCACGCTCCCTTTTAACACAATACACATACACATTCTCAGGCACCACGGCAGCGACACAGCAGTACAACCAACAATGTCGAGCTCAGTGTTGTACATTCACTTTTAGTGTGTCGTAGAAGTATGCAGGCTCGATACGCGGAGCATAGAATTAGCCCTCTACGGGACACGCCCATTTCCAGTCAGGCATGCACGTATGTGCACCACGTAGGAATTGGGTGCCCCTCCCCCGGCAAACATGTCACTCTTCCTGGGCACACATGCAATCAAAAAAACAAAATAGTTCTTACAAATAGAGAAGCAAAATAGAAAACTAGACTATAAATCACCATATTCAAACAGGGGTGGACGGGAAACAAATAATTTTTAAAGTGGCCCCATTTTACACATTTTCAGCAATACCCACCCTTTTCATATGGGATAATTTGGAAATACCACACAAAAGAGGCAGAGGCCGACCAGGAAATCTCCAGAGTTCCCAATAGGCCAGTTCACCCCTGTATTTAAATACTTCCTTTAGATTTCTAAATTAAGATCTGCCCTAGAATGCAAGCACTGTACTCTCCACATGTATGTCACAGTGGTATGCACGTTCGATAATTAACGGGCACGTTCGATAATTAACGGGCACACCCAGCAAAGGTTACACCCAATTTCACGAATAATACATTTGGTATAGGCTCTTGCAGATCAAAAAGCAAGAGGGAGTTAAGAAAAAGCAGCGCATTGCCAACACGGGGGGGGGCTAGACATTAGTCATGGAAAAGCCGCCAGGTTTTCAGCTTTATTTCGGAATGCCAGATGTGTGTTTTCAACACCTGCATAGGCAGGGTGGATTTCCAGGACATATAGTCCAAAACAGAGAGAGCCCCGCCACCAAATGTGGTCTTGTTGAATTTGGAGACGTTTTGTATAGAAGATCTCTGCCGCCAAAGGTGTCTAGATGGAACACAGTGTCTCCAAATAGAAGCCAGTGCAGAGATGCCAGCCCAGGTGAATGCAATCGAATTGGCGAATCTTTAAGCAAAATCCTGGATGCCACAGTCTGTGCCCTCTGAGTTTAGGCATCCAGATGAATGGGCATCCCAAGTATATACTGTTGGCAAAATGGCAAAACAGAAAGCTCTGCACGCATTAACGAGCACCGCTCAATCAATCAAGGGTAAGATAGAATAGGCAGACGTTGAGTCCATCTTTTCTGTCAGTCACCTTGGAGACCTGTTGTTTTAGGGAGAGGTCAGCGTCCACCATAATTTCCGGGTTTCTGACCACTGGTTTTGGGAAGAGGCAAACGCTGCTGTCCCCAAAACAGCAAATTCCATGGTCTAGATCATCGTTCATTGCTGATGCCTCAGCTCTGTTCCAGGGTCTATATCATCGTTCATCGCTGATGCCTCAGCTCTGTTCCAGGGTCTATATCATCGTTCATCGCTGATGCCTCAGCTCTGTTCCAGGGTCTAGATCATCGTTCATCGCTGATGCCTCAGCTCTGTTCCAGGGTCTAGATCATCGTTCATCGCTGATGCCTCAGCTCTGTTCCAGGGTCTAGATCAGCGTTCATCGCTGATGCCTCAGCTCTGTTCCAGGGTCTAGATCAGCATTCATCGCTGATGCCTCAGCTCTGCTTGCGTTGATTCTAAGGAATTTCCTATTCATCCAATATTTGACAGAGATAAAGAATATAAAACTTTCCTAGACATAAGGCGTCAGTTTCCCGATACGCCAGCAGACAGGATATTTGGGTATGGTGGTTAATGATGTCAAAGAACTCCAATACAATCAGAACTCCCGTGCCACCTCCCCTCTCCGCTCACCTGGAAAGGTTGCGGTGACCGTTGTGGCGTTCCGACCTGTTGCCCGATTGGGCAGGGGTAGTCAGAAGACTCGATATAAGCTTGGAGCCGACGACTCACCACTCAATCAAGCTGAAAAGGGGAGTTGTGAAATGGGGCTGTAGTCACCTGGATCCTGTGGGCCTGGGGAGGATTTGTGAGGAGGGGGCATATCATAGCTTTTTTCCCATAAGTCGGGTACCAATCCTCATTCAAGAGCGGAAGTTATCAGGTGCCGGGTGGTATCAGAGAACTGAGGGCACATCTCCCGCAGGAGAAAGATGATGGGGGGGTGCATGGGATAGAAGGGTACCCCACCTCAGCCAAAGTAAGGCCTGTAAAATATACCAATAAATGCTAGAAAGAGTGATCCCACTCTTATTGCTCTCAGAGGCTGTAGAACCTTGTAGGCCTGATCAAATCTTATCAATGTTTTTAATAAAACACTAACACGTATGTTAAATTGCTTTATACTGCGCATCGCAGCCATTTCAATGGTCTCCAGGTCGTCATGTGGCTCTGTAAAGTAAGTAGGGGTGGTTAGTGAGGGGGGGAGAGAGCTAGGATAGATGGTGTGTGAAAAGATGTGTCTTTGGTGAAGAAGACTCTCAGACACATGTTTTGGAAGATTAACTTCTTGACTGAAGTCCAGTTGACAAGGTTACAAAGCAGGTACGTTCTTAGGTAAGGTATAATATAGGCATAGGAGACATCCACCAGCACCCTCTCTCAGAGGCCCTCAGCTCACCAAATGACAACCGGGGAATATGCAAGGGCTCTCACACACAAAATTTCCACTCATGAACATTCCACAGGCATTCCATGCAGCTTGCATGCACACAGCACCAGGGCAGGGGCGGACCAAGACAGAACACATCTCCCCCTCCTTAACACAGACAACGGAAAGAGGTACGGAACAGAGCACACAGGGCGGGCCAACTGAGAAAGTGACCAGAAGTCTGAAATCCTCAACCAACACTCCAAACCAACTCGCACAAGAAGCAGAAACTCCCACAACCTCTCACTCCATTCCCCCCATAAGCACAAGGAGCCACACTCCCACCAAACCACATCCCCTCAACGTCCTGCAACAGGCCAACCCAGCCAAACACAACTCACAGTCCGCGCATGCGGGTCCAATAGCTCAACTCAAACCAGGGGAACCGGCCCCCACACAACAACTCACCACGAAGTCCAAAAGTCTCAAGCTACAACCCTCTCCTCCTCATACCACCAACAGCTGTGGTGCACTGAAAGGACAGCACACCCCTCAATAAATCACACTGCCAAAAGCACTAACCAAAACCATACACACCAAAGGACAGGGCATCAGGTACACAACGCACCACAGGAAAAAGAGGCCCACCCCCTCAAGGGTACCGGGTGTCTACTCCAGGATACCAAAGCACAGGCAGGAAAACCCCCCAGGTAAGACGTTCGACAACCTCTGTGTGTCCAACATCCTCTCCACCACACAGAAAACGACCATGAGTTGAAACCACTCTAAAAGGGCCAGATGTCCAACGCCCCAGCGGCCCGTGCTCAGGTCAGGCACACACCATCGGACAGTGCACCACACAACAGTCAGGTAAGAACCCACTGGTGGATACTGCACTGTTAAACACACACACACATATATATGTGTTGGGCAGCCACAAACATAGCAAGTGGTTCACTAGGCCACAGGCCGAGTTTACAAAACAAGACACACAACACAAAACCTCACCACACAAAATTCGGTAAATGAGCCTACTAGAACACAGTGAATGAGAGGTCCCTACTCTTATCAAATCCATGCCCTAAGCTACACAGTCTGTGACATTTCTGGTCCTGTGGAGGTACAAATAGGTTAACACAAACCATGTACATTTGAAACTTCAACATGGCCGTCACCAACCATTAGGCATAGGCTCCAAAGAGAAGCCACATCGTATATGCCGCCCACTCACAACCGAGAGAACTGACACAACCGAGGTTCCAACCCCAATGCCAGATCTCAGAACCCACAAAACCATGTTACTGCACTCAAAGCCACCAAACACCACACCTAGCAGAGCTACACACAGCTGAATCGAACCGATCTTCCAGAAGCTTAACAGGCCTCACATGACAAAATGGGCTAACTGAATAATACTGCCCTGCACAACAAAGGGTGACAAGAATGGCACTGCCCAGCACAATAAAGGCCAAAATGAAAAACATTGTCCATTCTGAAAAACATTGCCCATTCCGGTTGGAAGACAACTCTGCACTTCCAAACAACATGAGCAGAACGCCATCCAACATCCTCCATAGGCGCTACTCGACAGTACCTTAAAAGGAGGCATCTAACCCCCAGCCATGTCAGGCACATGGCAAGACAAGAAATCCTGCTTTTCTTTTTAAAGTTGTACCACCGGCCGCACGCGTCTATCCTGCCCCACATTGCCGGCAACATCAGCTTCAGCCCCATGACACTCTTGGGCAATGCTCGCCTGACGGGCCCAATGAGTAGGAAAGGACCTTTCTGCGTGGGTAGCAGGACGCTGCCCAGTAATCTCCCAATAGACACAGTACGTCATGGACTGACTTTCCGTCGACGTCATCATTCTAGTACTGCAGCTGCTGTGAATGGTGCTCCGGCTCCACACAATTGTACTCCTTTCACAAGGATGACTACGTTGACCGGCGCTCACAGCTTGCAAAATCTTCATGCCAGCAGCCGCCTTCTCTCCATCTCACACTCCCTCCGACAAATAGGGCTCTGTGGAAAGCCCAGCTCCTCTCTGCAAATCAACGCCGCCTAAAAGGCAATTGCTCCGGTAAGAGCCCCTCAACTCCACCACTCTCCAACTCATAGCAGCAGTTAAACAGCTGCCTGTCCAAACAGGAGTGACAAGGCCACCAAAGCCATTCTCCTTTGACCTGCCACCTGGAGGCCCAATGTGTCTCTCCCAGGCCACACTATTCCCTTAATTGAGGAGTGGGGCGGTGGAAGTCTCCTCTCCTGGTCTCACGGTTCCTTTACTTCATCAGGTGCTGCTCCCCCTGAACAGCTGCTGCAGGTTCCTGGCTCCTACCCTCCAAGCCAGCCAGCTCGTTGCCAGTGGAAAGATCTGTTTTTGGTGAAGAAGACTCAGAGACACCATGCTTGGGAAGAGTAACTTCTTTCCTGAAGTCCAGTTGACAAGGACACAAGTACAGGTACGTTCTTGGGTAAGTTACAAGGGATCCAGAGGAATCATCCACCAGCACCCTCTCTCACAGGCACTCCGCTCACCAACCGACAACCAGGGAGCACTCAGAGGCACTCATAGATAAACATTCCACAGGCATTCCACTTATCCTGCATGCACACAGCACCAGGGCAGGGGAGAACCAAGACATAACACTGTGCTCCTCTGCTGATGTCTGCAGAACCAGGAGCAACTGGTGTCTGTGCGTGGCAGCTTTCTGGATGTGCTTTTTTGTGTACCCTTTGCTTGTTGTGTGGCATTCCAGTGTTCGACTTGTTTGTCTGAGCTGATTGTGTTTGTAGTTTGGTTAGAGTGATGTGCGTTTTGTGTGTTTTGGTGGGTTCATTTACTAGTCCTCTGGCCGTGTTTTGTAGGTGAGGAGTGTGGGTTGTGTGGGAGATATGTGGTTAGTGGGCATCTATGTTATAACAACATATTTTTTATTGCGCGTTCCAAAAATTTGAATTGTTTTTTCGAATTTCCATACATTTCCTCGAAGAAAAAAAATCTGGTTGTTCCTGCAGGTCCCCTTCACATCCTCCACTTTAAAAATGACCCCAACTAAAGTCCCCCTCTATTTTCCGGGGAAATGTGTGTACATTTAATTTAGAAAACGAATTGCTTTCTGCCTCGCAGTGTTTGTGCTCAATACGTTCATGCAATACCGGTTTTGGGTGATCTCTAGTTATTTGTAGTTATGTTAGTGTTTTCCATTCTAATAGAGTCCCTTGTTTTCGGTTTAGGATTGTGTGGGGTGGGCGCTCCGCTCAGGGAGTGGTTGTTAAATGGCTGATCAGTGTTTATTTCGGCGAGTATGGTAATACCAAATACACGCCAACTAATCAGAAGCACTTTGGTAACTAGAATGCATTTGTCCTTTTCACATACATATTTTTCCGAATCTAAATGCATCAATCATACCAATGACAGGTGTATTCAGCGGAGAAGCGCTTCTCCTTTGTTAGAGCCGCATATTGGAGAAACCATTTAGAGAAAATTAATTATCCTTCCGGTTGGATCATCGAGCAATTGAAAAGTGGCCATCTGATTTTTCTTCTCCGTTACATTAGCCAAGGAAACGTGTGTGCCCAGTTAACCCAATCCACACCCTTCTATTTCACAGGTGGCGCGGCTGTTTAAAATGAAATATAGAAAACAATCCTGCCCCACCCCTTGGAATTAATTCGAGATATGCCTGCATTGCATTCGCTTTCCACCACCTCGGACACTCAGGAACTGTTATTTTTCTTTCTAAATAAGTCTGACCCATTTCTACCTCCTCTCAGAACAGTATTTCCTTAAACAATCGGGAAAACAGTGGGCATGTGATGTCAACTTCAGACCGTTCTTCTGTATTAAGGCCCTCCCGAGCAATGCATGTCCCCTCCGGTGAGCACCATGTAGAACAAAGATGGCGGCCGTCAGCACACGCAGAAATGCACCACCAGCAGCACCCTGAAATTTCACACAAAAGTAGCAAATCTACCCTCGAGTCTCAGTTACCCTCTAAGTGGACTGTTCTGTGTTCCAGGTGGACCAGCATCCCAGGAGAGAGGTGCATGGGGTAATGGAAAACTCCAGTTGAGTTTCTAATCAGAAGCCTTCAGCTGGACCAACAAACTACAGGGCAGAAACGCCAGAAACAGCAAAGCTCCGCAAAACAGACACCCTGGGACACGCTTGAGCTCTCTGGGTGCACAGAAAGGGATGGGGCTTCCTTCCAAGCGGGAAATAAAGGAAAGGCCGCTCAGGGAGGAGTTGAATGAGCACGGACTATTTTTATTTATTCATTTTGCGGATATTTGTAAGGTGCCTATACAACAAATGGTGTTTCAAGGCACTATGGAGGATCTTGATGGCACTGAAATTAACCTGTGCAGCCTCCAACTACGCAAGTAAACAAAAATGCCATGTACCTGCAGTCACCCATCTGATTGTTGAGGAAAGCAGATAGAGCTGGCTATGAGGGGTGGGGAGGGCAAGAAGGGCCACACACACAATGTAACAAAACAACATCAAAGTAAATTGTAATCTCCCGAGGCAGGCGTCGACCAGTTCATACACCCATGTCTGATCGTGGCAGATACTCAAAATAAAGTGGGCACAAGGAGTTCTTTTTTCAAGAGATGGGTGCATGCCCTATTTAGCATGTTCACGCAGAACAAATTAGAAGTGAGCTGCCGAGAATGAAGCCCCAAGGGCACTTCCAGGGCATGCATCGTGCCAGGCCAGCAAGCATTTCAGCATTTTCAGACGCAATGTGTTTACAGGTGAACTTTTCATCACATAAAGTAATAACACCCGATTTCTACTGCAAACGTTTGCCCTTTTAAAATGTGTTAGAGGTAGATATACACATTTAAACAGAAAATAAAATCCCAAGGTTGGTTTGATAGGTCCTCAGACAAAGGAGAGAATGAAGTCAGCATTGCGAGCGCTCCAAATTGTCACAGTGCACAATGCTGGAATAAAGAATAGACTGCAGCAATACTATAGCGTGCCACCTGAGGGCGCTGCAAGACCGTTTGTATTCCACACAGAGCCATTATTATCGCGATTCATGTGAAGGTTATTCGAATGGGGCCATCCTCAGCAATCTGCGCGGAAAGAGGGAAACAGGTGATGTGGTGACTTGATTTCTATTCTCACCTCAAACTTCTGTCTGAGTTCCACGTTCCCATCATCTGCGTCCGGAATGGGCACGTTGTAATATTCACCTTCCTCTTGGTTGAGCAATTTGTACCTGTAACAGGAAACATGACACTTATTTTTCACACCCGATTTCATTACATGTTTATTTTGCAACTATCAGAGAAACAGATACAATTGTGTTATATTTAATAATGACTGCAGGATACGAATGAGTTACCTGTAAGTGCAGTCCTCCAGCGTTGGTATCTTTCAAAGATTCACGTGCTTGAACTATTCCCCACCCACAGACTGGGAAACCCTGGCACATAACACTTGCTATAGCAATACATTGCTTACAGACACAAAAAAGCAAGGCTTTTAACTTCCACCTCATCCACCTCGCTTTGATCTTTTCTGCCTCTGCCAATGAGGCATGCAGGGTTGAGCTCCCCTGCAGGAAGCCTTCTTCTGGTTCTTCACCCAAGTCTCGTGACAGGGAATCTTTCTAGGCGTTAGGAGCTTCCCCAGTATTTCTTATAGCATTTGGTATTTAATATCTTCTTGTACTGGAGGATCGTTCACTCCGGCCACCTCCAGAATCCCCATGCATTTTTAGGATTCTTGGAAATGAAAACGTCAGGTCTTCAACCCATCCCCCCAACCAGCGGCCATGTAGGAGCAAAGGAGCCCATTAGCCCAAGAAGTTGTTATTTAAAGTTTGCAGAAATAATGAGTGGAAAGCTTTTTTCTAATAGACTCACAAGATGCGTGCCTCTACTGTATCCTTCCCGATAAAACAGAACACAGAGATTCTTAAGGGGGTTTCTCAGAAGGCACTACCGTGCTACAGGTACTGGAGACTTCTCATGTTCATGGAAAACATTAGGGGTGCCTCTTCTGGGGAGCAAACTGCCAGGATGGCCCCTGCCCCCCCTACACTCCAGGATGTCAAAAAAGTAAGCTCCTTTATAAAGGAGAACCTCTTGGGTGGAAAGAAGTGTCCCTACTTCTGCTAAATTAAAAGGTTCCAAGAGCCGCTGAGTCCCTGAGTTTAGTGGGAATCCTAGTGGTACAAACTGCTTCCAAGGCTTACTCTGACTGCCGCGTGTCGACTGCGTCATCTACGGAATACTTGTCCACTCAGCCACTGCACAGTCAACTATGAGGTTCTCAAAGCAGCCATGGAAATCTTTATTGACTAGCACGTCTACAAGGGGTTTGTCGACAGCAACTCATAGTCTATGAATACCGAGTAATGATGGGTGGTGTTGTTATCGTTAAATTGGATATTGTACATCACCACCGCAACTGCTACCACAGCTAACAAGTTCTGCAAAACAATGCATTGAGAATCATTAAGCAAAAAACCAGGAATCAGCACATCAGCGAAGCCAGGAAGGAACTTCACTGGCTAAAAATTGAAGAGAGAGTCCAATTTAAATCCCTCACGCTCACGCATAGATGTATTTTTGGCAAAGCCCCTGCATACCTGAAAACTAAAATCATTCCATACAAACCTACGAGAGAGCTAAGATCAGCCGAACAAAGTCTGATAGTGGTAGCTCCCTTCAGACTTAAAAACGGCCCAGGTAAATCCTTCCCTATAACCGCAGCAGGCCTTTGGAACAACCTCCCTGGCCAGTTAAGGATGGAAGCCAATTACCAACACTTTCGAAAATAACGGAAAACCCACATCTTCAAGTAATATATACTACAACCTGCCCACCTACCTATACAGCCCTAATGTCTTGTGTTACGTGTTTTATTGCCTTACTTTTTGTCTTTGTGTTCTTGTCTCTGCGCCCTGAAGCTCAAGAGCTACCGGCGCAATGTAAATAAATAAATAAATAAATAAATAAACAAACAAACCCAATAACCGGTCTCCGCGCACCAAAGTTTTGCTGTTCGGCTGCTCGGGATAGAGAGGAGGAAGCTGCTGTGGCCAGAGCCACGCCCCCAACATCACTGCTGCAAACAGCAGCTGTAAACACCTCCTGGGGCGCATGAGCGTAGACGCCTGCACTTAAGTTGTACTGTTCTGGCTTTTTGGCTGCTGGGGATAGAGAGAAGGAGGCCGCAGGGGCCAGAGCCACGTCGTCATTCTCACTACCGTGACCTGTGCATGTAAAAGCCTCCCCAGGTGCGCCAAAGCCTGCGCTTAAGTCGCGCTGTTCTGGCTGTTTGACTGTGAGGAGTGCGAGTGTGGTATAAGGACTGCTAAGGATTCCCCAGCTACAGATGAATAGTAAGTCAGCCCAATTTAAGCCATACCTAAGGTGGCATATGTAGGATTGCTGCCAGTATTCACAGGGTTTCTTTAGTTGCAGAGGGCATCCGGATCTCACTCCCCGAGTGAGAATCCCCCACAGGCTTGTAAAATGGGAGGGAGCAGGAAGAGAAATACAAGTACTGGGCTCAGAGAATCTTAGTCAACTATACCGTAATGTCGCTGGTAACGTCGGATCTTGAGTTGGCGAACACCTGTGGAATCTCCTTGACTAAGAGTGGAGACTGTTTTTTTATTTATCGACCGCAGCGCTCTCTAAAAGTAGGTTACTGTTACTATGGCAGCAGGAATGCGAGGGCGGGGAGACGGACTAGGGCGGTCCCTTGAGCCGGTCCGGCGTTTCTCCATCAGTATGCAGGTCATTGCTTTACGTCCAGATTGGTTGTAGCACAGAGCTGCGAGAAGGGCAGTTGATGAACTAGCCCTCTCTCTGAAAGGTAATGTTTAGAATAAAGTGAACAGATGTGCGATTTTCACTTCCCTGCTATTTTGTTACATCATGCAGAATGAGTCAAACAATAGTGCATAGTTTTTATTGGCCGAAGCCATGTTATTTATATGTCACACTAGCACTTTTCTTCCCAGGGATTGCCTGAGTAACCTGGAAAGCGGAGTTCATGCTACAGTATACCATGTACAAAAGAAAATTATTAAGGTTATGAAGTATTAAGGAAAGCAGTGTTAGGAAGATGAATGAATGAGCAAATCCAAATGATTTATTATTATGCTTTTGGTGTTTGACTTATTTGTCTACGTTTGATTGGCATTAGATATCTTAAGGTGAGGAAACATAAGAGTGATGCTCAAATAGAATGTATGGGTAGAAACCCCAAGCCATAAAAGGTACTATGTCAAAACCTAAAGCGACAATACGGATTTTGCTTGCCTAAGGGTCTAAGAGAACGGGCAGCCAATGGCCCCAATTTAGGAAGTAAATATCCTGATCTATGAGGGTAAACAAAATAATCCGGATATAGGGGTTACCCAGAATAAGGAGGAGAAAGGAGCGGAAACTACAGCAAACAAAACTATCCTTTGAAAATTCTTCAAAGACTACCTCTAAGGCAGAACAAGCTACATGTTATGATTGTATCCCTACAGCTAGGCCCCACTTGAACACCAAGCAGGGGGCGTAACTATGAATTTCCTGTTGAAGTACATGGCAACTTCGGAGGTGCTAGTAGTGCCTCCATTTCTCAACATCCTCCATACGGATAGCAACAAATCACAAACTAGTCAAACAGAAAGTCTTTCCCCAGCTATCATTAATGAAACCATCCATATAGCACACCATTTCCTTCCCATACTAGAATTGGACAACCCAGAACCAACCATGATTGAGAGGGAGACTTGCCCCCTGAGAAGGGTCAGAAATGGGAGGTGGATCACTTTGTGAAGTTTCTCAACAAATGCCATTTTATTGTTTTATAAGGTTGGATAAACACCTCACTATCCCTAACCTGAGGATTTCCCTGCCTAAAATAAAATAAAGGAAACATTCTTATAAAGGATACCTGTCCCTCACACTTATACAAATAACAAATAAATAAGGAAATATATCACAGTTCAAAATTAGAATTCAAAATGCAATCAGAGTCTCTCTTCATAACCTGGGTGAATTCCCATTCCCTAGGTTTAAATGTGATTCTGCTTCATAGTTCAAGAGAGAACACAAGGAAATCCATATTCGCAATAAACATTCCAATACAGTTCCAGGTAACTAATTTGTGAACAGAAAAGTTCCAACATAGAACATATTAGTATCTTCATCTTCTTTACTACAATGATTGTCTTAATCAGGATTATTTGACACTTTAACAATCCAAGGAAATATGACTTCTCTGTAATAGCCTTGCACGGCTCTTCTATAATCTTTGTCTTAGTCAGGATGCTTTGCCAATTCAACAACTCAAAGAAATACAACTTCTCTGTATTGGCCTTGTATGGCTCTTCCAGCACTTCCACAAACAACTTAACGTTTCTCTCTGTTTCTCTCCAGCTTGTAGCACGCCTTCATCTTTTACTTGGTCAGCTTCTCTGCCATGCCTATTATCTCCAACAGTTAACCAGGTGGGCATACTCTCCTGCCCAAACAGCTTTCCACTACTACAAGTACGTTTTGTGGTCAAAGTCAACTGATGAGCGGGTACAACAGCTTCACAGCATTCAACAAATTGCAGCCTCATATAATTCAACAACCTTTCAGGGAAACCAAGATTCACATTGTTGATGCTCTTCAATACCCTTCTGCAAATGATGCTCCCGTCCTCCTGGATGTCTTCTTCCAGAAGAGCAGCCCATTTGCCACTCTTGGTTCCCCACTGCACAAGCAACCAAATACATTTTGAGATAGGGTTTCTTCCTCCCTCTACCCAGGCTTTAGCAATGTGTTTGTGTCTCTCCTTGTACCAGATGTTGTACACAAGAAGGGCAACAATGTCCAGAGTTCATGTACCTTGCATTAGCCCCCTTCTGCACTTGGCAATATCAGCTAGTGTAAGGAACTCATGGTGGCAACTGTAAAGACAGACACAAGTGATCACAGTTCAAGGGTGTTTCATAAACTGTAAATACAGGGTGGAAAAATGCCTAAGCTAAACCTAAATCTAAGATGGGAGCAATTTCGACCATCAGATGAAAAATAAGGCAGTCCGTGTGGCGTTTTGTCAAAGTAAAAGAAAAACCTATTGACATTTCCTTACAACTAATTACATAAAGAGTGTGGGATAGGGTTTTCAAAAATAAAGGAAAAAGAGGTGTTCACAAATAATGAGTCAGGATGTGATTGCCTTGAGGTCTCCATGCCTCACGTTTTTAGCACGGGACAAGGTGGGACTCTGGAGCACAGCACACGCACAGGTCTTCCCAGCATGAGGCAACAATTACATATCCGCTATCAGGTTCTTCGATGGTTAAGTCTCTTTTCAATAAAAAGTCTCTTGCCTTGGAAGCCTGATGTTCTCAACAAACGGACGCCAAGTTCTATTCCACAAATACTTCGGGCGATGGCTTCACCCATGGGTCCCGCTCTTTTAGGCGCAGACACCTGGGTCCCCCTCTTTTGAGTGCAGCCCCCTCACAAGTCATATTCAACAAATTAACCAAACAGTTCCTTTCTCAGTGAACATTGGGTGATAACTTTCCTACCCTGGATCTCTCTTGGCTGGGCTCGGACCCTAAATGACAAGGGGGACACTTCACTTCCCCTTATGTTGCAATACTTCTTGCTTTCACAAATCTTAATGTCTTTTTATACAGCAGCACAGGATTCACCCCTGTTTGTCGGCCTCCTCTGCTGAGTTTACTCCGGCCACCTATCGCAAAACCGTTCACTGTGGACATCTCACGGCAGGGTTCACTTCTGTCTACATACTGTTCTTAGGGACTTCAGGCTTTGCCCCTTTTTCTAAGCATCCCTCTGCCAGGTTCACTCTTGCAAACCTTTACTAAACCGCTCACTGTTCATGCGTTCATTTCAACAAGCGGGATTCATTCCCCTTAGTTTCCCAATTATTTATTTATTTGTTGCATTTATAAAGCACCTACAGTCCTGAGGCATCGAGGCGCTGTTTCAAGAAAATGTCTTAGTTGCCTGACGTTGATTATTTGTCAGTCAAAGACTTTCGATGGTACAGAGGATTTTACAAGACCCCTGTATAACCACTTTGACCTCTTCTCGCCTTTTCCCAAGGCTTTCTCTATATGGTAGTTTTTACCATCGGGTAATCGGCCAGAGTTTCCGGCGTGAGCACCCACCTGGTGCCGGACTCCTCTGTTGCTGGCTTCCCCCCTCTTTCATCAACAGTATAGTTTTTCTTTTCAAAGTTCAAATTAGTCGTGGGCTATTTTTCGTTCAACACAGTTCAGTTTCTTATCGGCACTCCTTTCGTCTCACTGGTTGTGATGAACCGCTTGGCTTTCCTTTTACTTCTTCTTGTAGTCAAGGCTGGTACCACTGAGACAAGCGGCTCTCTCCGGCTTGGTAATCAGCTGAGGAGGGTCTGTTTTTACCATTGACATCTGCTGCAACACGCGCTGGCTATTGTTCGCAAACTTATTATTTCTTCTGCAGAGGTTCCACAGGCTTTGGTTGAAAAGGGCAAGGTCGACTCTCTCCTTGTCACCCTGCGCCATCTTTCTCCTCCTCTTGAACTGCAGTGCTGGGGTAGCTCTCACGTAGTGCGGTCTGCCTTGCTCGTCCTGTGCTCTTGTGCTCCACCTTTTATCCCTGTGGGGAAAGGAAAGGGCCGTCAGGTGTGTGCGATTCTGGTCAATTGCCTGACTTTTTGCCTGACCCTTGTATTGGAACATGTCAGGTAAGCAGCTCTGGACTTAGTCTGTTGTCTTTCGTGGTGTGAGAAAGTGTGCATGTGGGGGCTGAGAGGGTTAGAGATCTATAAGTGCTAAAATGGGGAAAAGGTATTATATGAGATGGATAGGGTTTGTGAAACAAACTGGACTGACTCAGATTATTCTCGTGAAAGCGACAGGGGGAATTGTGGGAATGGTAATGTTTTGTCAATGCCGTTTGAGAGTTCGGAAATGATAAGAGGGACGAGATTGGTAGGGTTTTGTCAAGGTAGATTGGGTATTCAGGAAAAAATAAACACAGGGACGTGGAGAAGAATGGTTGAGAGTATTCGGGCGGAAAATAGGAAAATAATGATTCTGGGAGTTGTGGTTTTTGAGGGTAGCGGGGTTCCGAGTTGGTCTACCAGAATGGTCAGCGTGGCAGGATTTTATTAAGGAACTTCTTTGGGCAGAAGGGAGGTAGCTCTGGAATAACCAAAGAAGATTTCAGGGATTTCATCCTGCTCTTCATCTTCCGTGGTAGAGTACCGCGTCTCATCTGCAGTATTTCCCCGAGCCTAACCCTGGACTCCCCCATCCAGGTGATCCTCCCCTGCTCGTCCACTCCTATGGTTGGGTTCTGAGAGTGTCGACACTTTCCAGGCCATCTGAATAAGGGCTTCCCGAGGTATACTTGGGAGAATACCCTCAAGTTTCTCACACTAGAATGTACTTTCCTTTCTTGCAAGTTCTCTTGGCTTGGGCAATGCTTATTAATGTCAACTCTTAAAGTTGTCCCATGAACGGCTGCATTTTTCCACACTTTCACACTTTTAAAGTTAGTCTATTGGCTTTGATTTCTTAGAGTGTGGTTGCTTTTCCCTAGTTTGGTATTCAAAACCAACTTGGGAATCACTCTTTCTCCTAAGTAAATGCTGCTGCCGCTGTTTTACAATAGTTTGTTGTGCACAAGCAACGTGTGATGCACTTTCATCCACACGCAAGTTCAGCTTCTGCTGTTTACTCACCTATTTCCAATAGAGAGTGCTTTGGGGTTATGAACAACCTGTGCACTCACCAGAATAGACTTGCGCTTCTGCTTTCCTCGCCGCTCAGAGGACATCAACCTCTGCGGCTCCTCTCGATCCGACAAACCTCTCTGGTAAGTCTGCCTTCATCCACACCACTTCCAAATGTAGCTTCTCCTGCTCCTGGGGCTCTCTGGTGCACACCAGCCATTGGGGATGGCCTCAAGTACCTGAGGTGCATGCCAGCCACCTGAGACAGCCTCCTGCATGCTTACCTCTGTGCAGCCTCTGCAAACCAGGTTACAAGGGGGAAGGATTTCGCCAGCACGCCTTCTACTGCATGACCGCTGCAGTTCAGATTTCTGGATGCACAGACCCTCTCAGAACCAGCAGTTAATATCTGCCCAGCAATGGTCCCAGCCTCTTCCCACCCCTCCAACTTCTGATTGGGCTGCCAGCACGGACAATGCTGCTTCTGCTTCTGACTGCTTCTACTTTTTACGAACAAAGCCATCTCTCTAGCCTGCACCTGAAGGAGCTGTTTAAGCCTCCCAGTCTCCCTTAGGTGTGGGTAATCTACACCAACGAGCTGACCAGTACGACAACATTGTACCTCTTCATCCCACTTCCTCGTCGCAGTAATTACGGAATTCTGGGTCTTCAAGTGCCTAATGGAAAGATTAGGTTTTCTTGTTTCTGTTGTTTTACAATAAGCCATTAAAAGAGTGGGGCTTCTGTGAAAGTTAGACATGGGGGTTTCCCATTCTTCCTGACCTGCCCCCCACTCATGTGATCCCTCAGCAGAACACCAACCCCAAGGCCAGGAACAGAAAGTGTCTGCCTTTCCTTGGCACATGAGAAGCGTCCCAGGTCGGGTTTTCTGGGGGAATCATTGCTGATTCAACTTGGGTGTTAGAAATAGAGACTCAGAAACAAATTAAGATGATTGGGGCATAGACACAGCTACAGACACATTACATTAATGAGCTGAGCTACATGGGGTGTTTGACGTGTGCACTGTTTGAAAGTGGGGCAAGAAGTGCCTGGTAAATTGTTAATGGAAATATAAACAGAAATGGGAGCTATGACTAAAACACAGACTGAATTAAAGAAGGTGTATATTTTAAACAATCCTAGCACAGTATCTAAGGAAAAGGACCATCAACCCCAGTAAGCATTTTGATCCAATCAGACCATAGAGAATCATGTCAGAAATCATCCTTGCCCTCAAAGGGGACTGAATAGATCAATAAGCACAGGCATTTCACTAAAACAGGGAACTCGCACTAACCGAGAAAACCACAAGATTCACCACTGCTACAAATTAAAAGGAAAACCGCCAGGCCCACAGGTAATAGGACAACCTGAGAGGATGAGAAATTAATTTACATAATCAATGAAATATTCGAGGACAAGTAGAGCTGAGTGAACCAATGCATTCATTGGATACGTCATAAGAAAGACTGCCTATCTATGGTAAGGGGTGATATTGTAGATGCCCGTCATGCCCATGCAGCCAGTGAAGAGGATCTAAATGACATCACGATTTCCCTGGGAAAGGCCATTTGAATGCATACTTCTGTCTATTCATGTGCGCATGTTTTCACCACCAGGCCTACAGATCCAACTTAAGAGCACGTTAGTAGCAGTGATAGAGGAGCCCACTGCGATACTGCTCCAGTTGTAAATTCTTCTGTCAACTGTATAGAGGGGCCCATCCTACGTAAACCGACTAATTGACATACGCTGCCCCACTTACCAGGTTGAGCAAGTGCTGAAAGCATCCCTGAACAGGGACATACAAATACATGTGGCTTTAAAAAAAAGCCACATGGGACATTGCTGACATGGCTAAAAGATTGGGTGACCTTCATCAGAACCCGCGATCTAATCTGTTTTTAAGAAACGTGGGCTTATAATGCACACCGTGGAGGAATACTCCAATTATCTGGCAACCACAACTTGGCTGAAATGTAAAATGGGGCTGCCTGGGGCAGGATGGGTAATGCACATGGGCAAAGGTACATCTTGTTGCCCTGATAAGCCCATTGGTTACTAATTCCCCCAATTTTCAGGGGTTTCTCATTGAGCTACCAGATAGAAGTACTAATCTAGCTTGTAATGTTTATAATAGAGCCTATGATATGGGTGGAATGGGGACCTTCAATAAGTTGGAAGGGCTGATGGATAAATAGGTACATGAATCTAATGCCAAACCAATTGTGCTAATCCTTGGGGATATGAATTTGCAAATAGAACCACTTAGCAAAATTAAAGAACTAGTAGAACAAGAAGAGAACATATGGGACATCCCACACTTAACAGAACCATGCAAGAAAAATACTATAAATATGCCCTACCATCAGCAAAACTCTTTTTTTAGATCGGGAGTAGGGGCATGCAATAGCCAGCTACAACCTGACACACTTCCCGTACCAACGTTTGGAAGTGGGAATTAAAGTTTGATCATATCTAGCTGGAGAATCACAAAATCTTTGGAAGTGATCACGAGAAATGAAAGCGACCACAAAGCAGTTTGCCTGACACTTGTTACTCAAATTAGGGGAAATATCACCAAAAATGATACCCAGGTCTTACATCCCACCAATAACAGGAGGATCGTTAAATGGCATGATTCAGATTTAAAACCAAAGCTACCACAAGCTTACCAAGAAATTCTCTTCTTACTGGAAATCAAACTATCATTGGCGATCAGACTATTATAGCTTCGGACCCTACAATATCTGCACTGTCAGCTCTACATTTCTCCAAAGCCACAAAAGTTGTGGCCGATCTTCAGGTGGCCAGAAACACTTGGTAAGATCGGGATTGCAGGGATGCAAAGGCCAAATTATTGAGGGACATCAAATCCAGGGATAAATGTAGAGGTGAGTAGAATGTATTTGGAGGGACGCACAAAGTAAATAATTTCGAAAAAAGTTAAAGGAGATCAATGCTATTTTTAGGTTAAACTGCTAAATGTATCCCTGGCTAAAGAGATAAGTCAGAACAGTAGTACTACAAAGATATCATCTGAAATGAATCGGGCGAATAGCAGTGCACTCTTTTAGGAAAACATCTCTTATATATTCAAAAAAGTACTAAAACGACATTGAAGTCAACAAATAAATCATTTTGTTTGTTTTAATTGACACATGTAATGTAAGGTAAAACACAAAGGCCCTCATTACGACCCTGGTGGTACGGGGTAAATGGCGCCGTAAAAGGTACCGGAGCGGTTTACCCCGTACCGCCTCATTACGAAGTCCCCTCATGGGACCCAGGAAGCAACGCCTGGTCAAACCAGGCGTGCTTACCGGGTCCCGCAAGGGGAAGAGGGAGCAAACAACGGGCCAACTCATAATGGCCCGTTGTTTGCTCCCTCTCCCATTCCCATTCAGCCCTATGGGGTCTGAAATGGGAATGGGGAAGGACCGGGTCCGGGTCCTTGGAGGGAGGAATTCCCGGGCCTTCCGAACTTGGAATGGCCCGGTAATTCCTCATTCTGCCGCCGAGGTCGTAATGAGGCCCAAAATTTGAGTTTACATAACACTCCGTAAGTAAAGTGATACAGTTTGAATACCCAAATCCAAAAAGTAATTTAAATCATAACTTGAAGAGTATGACAAATTACAATTAATTTTGGAAAAATCCAAATGTAAGTTGTGGACAGAATAGATTAATGTGTCCTAATGGAGATTTCCTGACACTACGCGTTTCGAGAGCGATTCTCTTCTTCAGGTGATGGAAACTCAAAGCCTTCCTAAAAAATAAAGAGTTTAAATCTAATAACTAAGAAGTAGGCAACTATTGCGAGCATAGATTACAACTTGTAAACTGACTCAGATGCGAAATAAGTTGAAAAAGAACTGACGTGAAAATTCGTAAATTCTGGTTCACACCAATGTGGTGTGTGTTGGAGGTCGCTAAAACCAGCGATGGTCTGTCTTAAAGCTGGCATGATATTATAAGCCCCCTATAAGGTTAAAATGTGGGGTCAGTCCAGTCACTTGGAATTAAGATGCTGTATAATGTTGACATCTAAGAACATTGGTAGTAAGAAAAATTAACTTAATTGTTATGTATGCTCATTGGCGTCCCACATGAGGTATTGCTATTCACTTTCTTCCAACACTGTTGCTGTAAGGCAAAGGACAGAGTCAGTAACTGAAAGAAGAAAGGTGTATCCCAAAGGTCTGAGTGTTACTCTCTTGTTCTTACCTCTATTCTGATTTGTAAGTATTCTGAAAGTGAAGCGCGGGCGGGAAGGCAGCGAAAAAACACAGCCTCCCATCCCGTGTTCACTTGTAAGTAACTGGGATCTCGTGACGTGTGGCCACGCCGAAGCGTGGTGCCCTAGTCACATGATCGCGCTCACATGCATATGTGGGCGGAGGGAACGAATAAGTATGGCCATCTTGTAGTGATTATATACCAGTATGGGGGTCATTGGAATACTATGGTGTTAAATTTTGGAAAATATTATGAATGGATATGGGGTGCAACAAATCACACAAATATGAAACTCTGTACCCAGGTTAATACGCCTAGATATTTGAGAGGTAAAGTGCACTATAGAAATAAATAAACTAAAGAAAACAAAGTTAATTCATCCATATAGTAATCACGTTATTATGACATCAATGTAACAATGTATATCATTCAAAACTGAAACACAGGCGTTCATTGTCTTCTGTATACTTGGAATGGGAAAACAATATTTGAATGATATACCTACATACGAGTTGTACATCAGGCAATTATCAATAATAAAGGATTTCTGTGCCTGTTCCATATTAATGTGATTAGACATAAGCCAGGTCACGTAGTCGTGCTCAGGTTAGAACCATATAACTATAGTCCACTAACAGTCATCTTGTTGGTGATACAACACAATATAATGCATACATTGTCTATTTGTTCAACTTATTAGACATAGTACAGTGCAAGTTTCTGAACAAATGGTCTAACCTTAACCTGGTCCTATGCATGTCTTTCACTGAAAGAATTCTACGAAAGAAAACTGATAGCGGGAAATGTATTGTCAGCGAGTAGTGTGGCTAGAGAAAACAAGATAGATCATACTCTGTGTTCATGCCTCTCAGAGATAGTGTATCCAACCGTTCAATCCACACGATCTCTTTATGGTGTAGGATCCACACTAGGTCTCCCCCCTACGTGGTTGTCTGAGCTGTTTTAGTATCACAACCTGCACTTGAGTCACTGAATGATGAAAGTGAGTTTGAATGTTGGGCTTATGTTCTGTCCAAAGTGTTTTGGCTTTACGGGTGGTAATTCGTACATAAAAAAAGCCACAAGAGCATCTAACACCATGCGCTACGTTAGTAGAGTCGCAGTTAGATGTGTGTTTCAAGGTAAGAGGTTCATTTATTTATTTCATTTGTAAAGCGCACATACAACCCCCAGGCATTGAGGCACTTTTGCAGGTACAAGTCAAGGAGACATGCTTAGTCATACAGTAAGGTATTTGTCAAGCAGGCACAATGAAGCAGGGCAGTAGTAAAGTTATACTGAGACACAGCATTCTCATGCATGTTGGTCATACTGTATTGTGGTATGGTAAGGTTAATTCGCTGACATGATGGGCAGGGTGGGCAGGCGGTGGGATAGGAGAAGAGCTGAGTTTTTAGAGCTTTGCGAAAGATCCAGTTGGATTTCTCAGCCCTCAGGGAGTGGGAGGGGTTATTCCAGAATTTGGCAGCACGTTAAGGGAATGGGAAGCCTCCAGCTTTGCACCTCCTTACTTTGGGAACAAGAAGTCTATCCGTGTATGGGGTCCTGATGGCCCTTGATGAATGGGCTTTGGTGATTCCTTGTGTGAGGTAAGGGGTCGCTGTGCTGTAGAGGCATTTATGGGCGATGGAAAGTGTTTTAAAGGTGACCCGCTCCTCTTCTAGCTGTGGAGATGTGTTCTCATTTCGGGATATTGAGGGATGCTCTCAAGGCGTTATTTTGTATAATTTGTAGTTTGTTAATATTCCCAACTGAGGTGCCCGTAAATAGGATGTTGCAATAGTCGATCTTGGAGCCAATGATAGCCCGGGCAATGGTAAGGTAATTAATTTTAATGAGAACGCGTCTGGCTGCATTTAGAACCTTAATGGCGTATGCTTACTTGCTTGGACATGGTGAGTGAGGCGTCATAGTAGACTCCTAGAGTCTTTACTGTAGTTGAGACAGGAATCGCACACTGGTCGATCTGGAAGGATGTGTATTGATTGTTGAGCGACTTACAGACATTGGGTGTGCCGACAATTAAGATTTCCGTCATGTTGCTGTTGAGGCAAAGATGTTGTTGAGGGTGATGTGTCATGCATAGGACCAGGTTTGCCTGTGTAGGGGTGATTCATGGTATTACCTTTAATGATATCATTGCAGTGTTGGCAGGGTCCTACAGGTACAGGGTAAAGTACCCCTAAAGGACCTAGTTAATTTTCTTGGTGCACTAATGTCCGCTCTAATAACTAAGCCACAAATAGCTTGACTCTTTTTATAGGCAAAAATTGGCACTTTTGGAAATAGCCTCACCAGGTTTGAATCAAGGTGCAATATATTCCAATTAGATTTTAGGATCCTTTTAATCTGGGAAATCTGGTTTGAGTAAGTGGTCATATACACTAAATTTGAAGAAGAATCCTTCACTTTAGGCGTTGAGTTAATAGTACGAGTAGCTTCACTGGCTTTGCGGGCAGCTTGTTGGATATTGTTCATGGAGTATCCTCTTTCCTGAAAGATGTCAGACGATTCACAGGATTTATTTTATATATTGTTGGTTATCTGAGATTATGCGCAGGTACCTTAGAAAGTGACTGAATGGAATACTTTCAATTGTAGTTCTTGGGTGAAAGCTTGTAGCAAGTAGAATAGAACAGTGTTCAGTTGGTTTTGTGTAAACTGTAACGTAGAGGTGGCAAGATATGGAAAGGAAAGGACCTTCCTTACTGAGAACAAAAAAGCGAAATCTCTGGAAACCTGGCAAGCTCTTAATAAGGTAGTCCAGCACAAAATTCCTCAGGAATCCTGGAGGATTGTCTCTGAAGGTAGTCGATCAAAGGATAATCCCATTCAAGCTGCCATTACAGAGAACAGTCGTCTGGGGCACTTTGTGGGCCTATATTCTGAAAAGAGATCTGATTGTCTAAAGCGCCAGGAAGTACTGAAACTGGTCGTCAGTAATCTAGATATAGTCCCATTAGAACTAACAATTGAGGCGGAACTAGTAGCCATAGGTATGAAGTCCTGAGGTAAAGCCGCAGGACCTGACGCCATACCGGTAGGTCTCTATTTGAATTAACCTGGAGTTTTGGCACCATATCTTTTTTGTTTTTTAATGCTATTCTCAAGACCGGCAAAAAAACACCAACCTGGCAAGTACCGGATATAGACCCAATTTTTTAAAAAAAGGGCCGTGGCTTAACCGGAAACTATAGGCCGAGCTCTACTGGATACCAGTACCTAAATGTGTGGGAAGATTCTTCAAAGTAAACTAGAAAAAGTGGATAATTGAAACCGATGCCCCTAGCCATCCCTGAGACCAGGTATTCAAACTAACTTTGATCCTGAACAAATATGTGAACATCAAGGGGGGCAACAAGTACTTATGTTTTGTACATTTAAAGGCGGCATTCCACAGCATTCCAAGATCTGGATTATGGTGAGCACTACGGAACAAAAAAGTTCCCCCACCACCGTTGAAGGCAATAATAGAGTTAAATGAAGACATAATGGCAAGAGTAAGATAGAGTTTGTGTGGGGGGGTATTGAACCATTCCTGGTTAGTAAAGCAGTCAGGCAAGGTTGTATCCTGGCTCCCCCTTCTTTTTAACTTATTTTTTGATGGGGTGTTAAATTAATATCCAAACTTTTTTTCAGATGCTCCTGGTCTTGGTGGTGATAGGATCGGGATTTGATTATTTGCAGACGATGTTGCAATTATATCCTGAACACCATCGTGCCTTGCAAGATTAGCATATCACTGTCACATTTTATAAGAAGCAAGGCCTAGAAGCAAATACAAAAAACCCAGAAGTGAAGTGATGTGATAGACAGCAGGGGCCTCGCACACGAGTAGATACTACCATTGATGGAGAGGAAATAGAAGAGGTTTCCCACGGTTATTATTTGGATGTTAGATTCTCACAGGACGGGACATGAGCGCAACACTCCAACAAGGCAAATATGACAATAGGCAGAAAGTGTAAGGGTATGTTATGTCTGGAGATAAAACTCCATTAACTTAAGTTATTACAGGAAGTTACTACAGGAAGACTATACTCTTGAGACTTTGTGTGAAACAAAAAGTATCCTGGGAAGCTATATCCTTGAGACTGTGTGAACCGAGAAGTATCCTGGGAAGCTATATCCTTGAGACTGTGTGAACCGAGAAGTATCCTGTGAAGCTATATCCTTGAGACTGTGTGAACCGGGAAGCATCCTGGGAAGCTATATCCTTGAGACTGTGTGAACCGAGAAGCTTTCTGGGAAGCTATATCCTTGAGTCTGTGTGAACCGGGAAGCATTCTGGGAAGCTATATCCTTGAGTCTGTGTGAACCGGGAAGCATCCTGGGATGCTAAATCCGTGAGACTGTGCGAAACAAGAAGTGTACTCGGATGGTTTTTTGATTGAGACTGCGTGAACCAGGAAGCGTGCTCAGCTGCTATAGAGCTTGAAACTTCATGTGAACCAAGAAATGCTGTATCCCTGAGATTATTATTATTATTGTGTGTGAAACAAGAAGTTTGCCGAGACACTATAGTCATAAGACTATGTGAAACAAGAAGCATGCTGGGTACTGTATCCAGGGGGCCCGTGTATTACAGTAGGGATCTTGGATAAGGACATTAAGTCACCTCGGGAAGGCCTATGCACTTGTTTACTTCTCCATCATGACACTTTCAGTGCAGTTGCACCAGTCTGAGTTAAAGTAAAAGAACTTTTATGCCTGGCAGGCATCATTAGCGCCCCGCCACGCCATCTTGGGGGAGTCTTTTAAGGACTCCACCGAGCCGGTGTGGTGGGAGAATGCGCGTCAGGTGCCCTATTGTCATTAAATGCGTCAGCTCCCTATTCAGAGGATTACTGCCCCGTTTCGATGCAGGAGCAAGGCAGTTTTCATAAGAATAGGACGCTCATGCATTAGCAAGAGCACCCTATTCCAGTCATTAACTCCCTGCTCAGGCACCGGACCGGGGAGTTAAAAAATAAATGGTTGCCCCCCGCACCCGCATTGACCAGGGGCATGTAGTGAGGGGGGTTGTACATTTTTCTTAAACCGCCCAGGGCGCTGTCACCGCTAAGGTCATCACTGCCGCCATGAATCCATCCTATACAATAACTCATGAGAAGAGGCACCTAGGAGAGACTTGTTTCTGAAGGCTCAACCTTCACCCTAAGGAAGCCCGGTGGCACCCACGAGAACCAGCAAACGTTAGACCTTTTCTTCTGTCCTATGCATGCACTGGCAGCAAGTCACATCCTCCAAGGGGATCGGGGCTCTGTTCTGGACCCCAACGAGCCATTCACGTGAGTCTAATACACATAGGACCAGGGGAGACGACTTATGAAATTCCCGGGGATTGCCCAAATATAGCAAGTGACATCACCAGCGGGTATATGACCGCATTTGCACGTTGTCTCCAACTTGTTGCTAGGGGGGTGAGGTTGAGCGCTGAACAGGGGAAACATTGGTTAGCATGTACTGCATATACTAAAGTTAAGTAAGAAGGAACAAGTTACTTACCTGTAACTGTTGTTCTCCAGCATGGGTCTGGCATGGATTCACATGCTCATGAATATTCCCCGTCGTCATGCTGGGAATCCTCGGTAAAGAAAAAATCAGTATCAGTTTCGTTTCTGATCTGTGTTTCTTAGTAGTAACCAATCACTGATCTCTGGGTCATACTGCCCCCAGCCAATGACTGCCCTCTCCCTAAGCCCCGCCTCTGGCAGCCATCCTCAGATTTAGTAGCACGCAAAGTGGCAGTATGACCAAGTGAAGAGCCGCAGAGGGGTAGGTGGGAGGGTTCGCATGTGAATCCATGCCAGACCCATTCTGGAGAACAACAGTTACAGGTAAGTAACTTGTTCCTTCTCCAGCATGGGGTCTGGCATGGATTCACATGCTCATGAATAAAAGAATAGACAGCAGTATACACATGCACAACCACGGGAGGTGGGAAAGGCTCAACATTAAGCATTACATCCAAAACTCAACATTAAGCAATTCTTACCTCCTCACCAGGCTCACCTTAGGCGAACAGGTTGCGCAGCACTGCTTGACCGACCCTGGACTCCTTCCTGGAGTCCCGATCAACGCAGTAGAATCATGTGAAGGTGTGTGTCGACTTCCACGTAGCAGCCCTGCAGATGTCCAGCAAGGGCACACCAGACAGGAACGCCGTGGTAGCAGCGATCGCTCTGGTCGAATGGGCTCTCGGACGGCCGGGCAGTGGTCGGTTTGCCAACCGGTGACAGTGCATGATGCAGCCAGAGAGCCATCTGGAAATGGAAGTCTTCGAGAGAGCCTTCCCTTGATTCACAGACCCAAAGTTCACAAACAGTTGCGACGTCTTCCGAAAACTCTTTATGCGGTCCACGTAGAACTTCAGCGCTCTAGCTACATCCAGCGAGTGCAAAGTCCTCTCGGCCAGCGTCGAAGGCGACGGGAAGAAAACTGGTAACACCAAGGGCTCGTTGAGGTGGAAGTCCGACGGCACCTTGGGCATGAAGGAGGGATGCGTCCTCAACACCACCCTCGTGTCATGAAAAGACAAGTATGGAGGCTTGCAAGATAGGGCTTGGATCTCTCCCACTCGTTGTGCGGAGGTGATGGCCACGAGGAACGCTGTCTTCCATGACAGGAACTTCAAAGGCGCCAAATGCATAGACTCGAATGGGGCCCCCATGAGCCTGGTCAGCACCACATTAAGCTCCCACGCCGGGGCAGGAGCCTTCACCGGCGGGAATGATCGGAATAGTCCCTTCATAAATTCCTTCACCAGGCGATGAGACCACAAGGACGCCCGTCCCGTAGTCCTGGTATATCAGGAGATGGCAGCGAGATGTATTTTGATGGAGGCGTGAGCCAGACCAGCTTTGGCCAGCGACAGTAGGTACGGCAGTACTTGAGGGGCCGTAATCCGCAGAGGGTTAATCTTCTGTGCACGGCACCAGATAGAGAACCTCTTCCATTTATGACCATAACACTTGAGAGTTGAGGACGCTGTGGCTTTTGCAAGAACCTCTCTGCAATCAGCCGGTATATCTAGCGCTGCAGGAGCCAGGCCTGCAAGTTCAGCGACTGGGGGTCGTGATGGAGAATGGCGCCTCCTTCTCTGGAGAGAAGATCTGCGTCTGCCGGCAGCTTGACTGGCGGGGACGTTGACAAGTCCAGAAGGTCCGGAAACCAGATCTGCCTCGGCCACGCCGGTACGACGAGGATCATTCTGCACCAGGACTTCTTGAGTTGGTTGATGAGGCGGAGCAGCAACGGCAACGGAGGGAACGCGTATAGAAACAGGCCGTCCCAGGGGAACGAGAAAGCATCGCCCATGCTCCTCGGCTGTGGGAACCTGCTGGCAAACCTCTGGCACTTGGAGTTCTTTGCCGTCGCGAACAGGTCGATCTGGGGTTTGCCCCATCGTTGGAAGAGCCGATCCACCTGGTACTGGCGTAGTTCCCTTTCGTGGCACGAGCGCAGCTCCCTGCTGAGTGAGTCGGTGATGGTGTTTTTTATTCCTGCCAAGTGGAAGGGACCCAGAAACATCCCGTAGTCGACGGCCCAGTGCCACAGATCCTGGGCCTCCTTGGATAGGGCTGGGGATCTGGTGCCCCCTTGCTTTTGTATGTAGAACATCGTGGTGGTGTTGTTGGTGAAGATCCTCACCACTTTGTCCTTCAGGGACGGAAGGAACGACTTGAGCGCCCAGAACACTGCTCGGAGCTCCAGAATGTTGATGTGGAAGGACCTCTCCTCCGGGAGCCAAAGGCCTCTTGCGTGGAGATCTCCGGTGTGGGCCCCCCAACCCTCCAGAGAGGCGTCCGTCATCACCGTCTCCTGAAACGCCGAGGTTTGAAAGTCCGTGCCTGTAGTGAGGTGAGCACAGGTGCCCCACCATAGGATAGCCTTTCGGAACTCCTCGTCGAAAGGGATCCTGTCCTCGAAGCAGCCCGTCGCCTGAAACCAGCGGGCGTCGAGGAACTCCTGTAGCGGACGCATCCGAAGTCTGCAAAGTTGGGGTAGTTGATGGCGAACCCCAGTTCCGTGAGCAACCAGACAGTCCTCGCTGTGTGTTCGACGGCGAGTTCCCTTGTCCTTGCCCGGATTAGCCAGTCGTCCAGGTAGGGGTAGACGTGGATCCCCTGCACGCGCAGCCGCGCCGCCACTGGTGCCAGACATTTGGTGAATACCCTGGGTGCCGACTTTAATCCGAACGGTAGGGCTCTGAATTGGTAGTGGCGTCCCTGAACCACGAACCTGAGAAACTTCCTGTGTCCTTTTAGAATGGGGATGTGGAAGTAAGCATCCTCCAGGTTCAACGACGATAGGAAGTCGCCTTCCTCCAGCTGTCCCAGCACGTGCTGGAGGGTGACCATCCTGAATTTCTGTGCCTTGATGTATTTGTTTAAACCGACACAGGTCCAGGATGGGGCGCCAACCGCCTGTCTTCTTTTTGATGAGGAAGTACCTTGCGTACACTCCGGAGCCTCGGATCCTCCTGGGGACGAGCTTGATGGCGCCTTTCTTGAGCATCGCCCTTACCTCCAACAGCAGTTGAGGGACATGATTCTCCTTCCTGGCCACGGGAGGAATGCAAGGGCACTTCTTTTGGAATTCCAGCGAGTGCCCATTGGCCAGGGTGTCCAACACCCAACGGTCGGTGGAGATGGACTCCCACATGCTGATGAACTTCGTCAGCCGGCCTCCCACCGGGGAGCTTCGTGGGGGCCAGACAACACGGCCGGGTCAGTCTTGCTTGGAGGCGGCCTCCCTTGGCCTCCTTGGCGACGACGGCGGGATCCCCCTTGCTTGCCGCGACCTCTGTAGGCCTCCTGGCAAGAGGAGCGGGCTGCCTGGCGGTAAGTGGAGGAGCCACCGCTGGATCCTTTGGAGGCACCCTGTCTGCCTCCGGAGCTCCGAAAGGTCCGTCAAAGTTGAAGCACCCCTAGCGCCCGGGCCGTCTCCGAGTCGGTCTTGATGGCCTGTAGAGACTCGTCCACCGCCTTACCAAAAAGGTTGTTGCCGTCTAACGGCATGTCCAACACTCTGGTCTGGATGTCCTGGCGAAAGTCCATCGCCTTGAGCCATCCTCGTCGTCGGAGGCAAACTCTGTTGCCCAGTTGGCGAAATCCGGTATCGGCAATGTCCGTTGCCACTGTTATGGCGTGATCCGATGCCACCTCGCCTTCCTGCAGAATTTCGAGGGCCTCCGCCCTCTTGTCGTCAGGCAGGAAGTCTAGCAGAGGAGCTATCTTGAACCAGAGCTCCCTGTCGTTACGGGCCACGATCGCTAAGGCATTGGTCGCCTTAATCGTCGTTGCCGCCGACGAGATGACTAGTCGTCCCATGGAGTCCAACTTCTTGCCCTCGCTGTCTGGCGGGGAAGTGGAAGTTGAAGCCGCTGCACCCGCCGCTTTCTTCTTAGCCGCTGCCGACGACAGAGTCCGGCATGGGCTGGGCCCTGAGGCAAAAGGGGCGGCATCGGGGACTCGGTACTTCTTCTCGTACCTGTCCTTCTTGGCGGGCGTCGTGGAAGGCTTCTTGAGGACGGCAAGCCCCTCGTCCCAGATGTCGTCGAGCAAAGGCACCGCAAGTACCGTCTTCCTCTTGGCCTCTCGTCCCTGGTAAAGAAACCCTTCCTTTTTTTGTTCTTCAGGGCAGAGCTGGAAGAGCTCGGATGCCCTGGTTATCATGGCGTGGAAGGAGCCAATTTTGTCGGCTGGAGCAGCCAGCAGGGGGGGCGATGACGGGATGTCTGCTGTGTCATCGCCGCTGTCGTCGTCCGTCCCCGTCGCTGTATCCGTCGCCGTATCCTCTCTAGGGTCCGGCGAGG
Organism: Ambystoma mexicanum; assembly: GCF_040938575.1. NCBI lineage: Eukaryota > Metazoa > Chordata > Amphibia > Caudata > Ambystomatidae > Ambystoma > Ambystoma mexicanum. Next base: position 900,991,475 of record NC_090926.1, read on the forward strand.
GGGAAGAGGGGTCCACCAGCCTTGCGGGCACGAAGGGTGGGGAGGGGTGGACTCTCCTCCGCTTGTTCGGAGGGTTTCCCGATGGGTCTGGTTCTGGATCCTCCGTCGGGGTCCGTGGTAATCTCGTCCTTATCTCGGTACATAAGGATTGGATCGCCAACAAAATGGCCGCCGAGCTATCCTGGGGCTCGGGGTAATGGCTGCGACGGACGGGATGGCCGCTCCACTGGGCCCTCTTCGTCGCCATCGTCACTATCTTCGATTACGTCAGCGGGGACCGATCCCTGGGATCGAACCTTCTCGAACCTCTCGTTGAGGCCTATGAACCTCTCGTTGAGGCCCTTCTTGGTTTCCACCAGCCCCTCCTCAGAGGCTGATACCAAGTCTGTAATGGCCACTGGCCCCCCCTCTTTTTCCGCTGGGGACTTCACGGGGGTCTTAACGATGGGCTGGAAAGAGGATTCCCTCCGCTGTGGCAGGGATACTTTGGGCCCAGAGGCCATTTCCACTGGCGTAGTCTCAGCCGGCTTCACCAGGGTCGCAGCGACCACTTCGATAGAGGCCTTTGCCGGCTGGATCAAAGCTCTCACCACCATAGGTACGTCCTGGGCCTTCGCCTTGGGGGAGGGTCAGCGCCTCGCTCCCCCTTCCAGATCGATCGGGGCCGCTCCAGCAGCTTATCCGGGTTCTTGGACTTCCTCTTACCCGAACCAGAGCGCTGGCTCGTGGTTGAACGTGCCGGGGAAGTCGCGCCCTGCCTGGAAGCCGAAGAGCCCGACCTTTCGGCGCTCCTGGTGCCCGCGGACTCGCAGTGCTTGGCCTTCTGTTGGGCCCCCGTCGCCGCTCAGACTTTTTCTTCGCCTTCTCACCTGCTGTGCCCTTCTCCAGCCAGGCGGCGAGGCGGGAACGACGATCTTGTTCGGTCCGTTCCGAAAGATTCTTGCAGAACGCACAGTCCTTCTACACGTGCGTCTTGTCCTCATGAAGGCAGTAGAGACATCACGAATGCTCGTCCTCCTTGAAAACGTTTTGTAATCCGCATCCAGGGCAGCACCTGAACAGCTTGGATCCGGGCGTCGAGCTTCCCTTGTCCTAGGCCACGTTCGTTGAGGTAGGCCTCAGATCTTCCGGAATCCTCCAAGAAGCGTGAACTCGACGAGAACTTCACCCTTGGGGGCGTAGAAGAATTCCGAAACGGGTCCCCATTATCGGAAGTAGAAACGGTGGAGCTTGAGGCTCGATTAAATCGAAAAATGAGAAAAAGCGCAAAAACGCAGCAAAAACTCGAGAGCTAAAGCACGAGGACTCCCAACACTTGAGCGTGCAGTAAAAATCTGAGGATGGCTGCCAGAGGCGGGGCTTAGGGAGATGGCAGTCATTGGCTGGGGGCAGTATGACCCAGAGATCGTGATTGGTTACTACTAAGAAAGACAGATCAGAAACGAAACTGATACTGATTTTTTCTTTACCGAGGATTCCCAGCTTGACGACGGGGAATATTCATGAGCATGTGAATCCATGCCAGACCCCATGCTGGAGAAGGAGGTTTAAACCATCCAGTTACATTCCAGTAAGCCATCACTGCCCCTACTCCACCCCTCTATAATCATCCAGGTTGTAGTAGCCCTCAAATCGCAGAGCAACACAACTAGGATGGGAGAACAAAATGCCGTCCCATCCTGTCAGAGCAAAGACCGTGCATGTGCCTCCTACCTTGGAGCACAATCTCACTAATTTGGTGCAAATCTCGCAAGTGGGAGCATGGGAATCCCATGCGTGTGTGTGGGCTGCAGACCCCGGATTAGGCCACCCTCCTGTAAACTTGTCAGAAGTTCTATTCCCAGAAGCCTAGGCATTTATTCAACTCCTTGATCCTAATGAAGATGTTGAACTATGTCATGAGAGCTCTGTCTCCCTCATCAGACCTGCCCTCCCCAGACCAACATTCAGGCAGGGGCTGCTTGCTTATATTTCGGGGCTCGGACAGGAAGAGAGATTGCTGCTCCCAGAGTGAAAATCAAAAGCTTTGAACAATGCCCTCTTGGAAGGGCGAGAGAGCAACATATGGCAACCATTTTGGGTCTTGGAGAACTTATCAGATCGAGAAGACTGCATGCAGTAATGAATACCTCAACACACAGTGTGTTACAAGGATGGGAAGCTACCCTGATTGCGCAGATGTTACCAGGCGTTTAAGGTGGGTAAGTAGTGTGCTTGGAAGGACAGCTGGTGAAGTCACGGGCCCTCATCTTCTGTTATTTTGGACATGACGTGTGAATTGCTAGAATGAAAGCCAACTCAGCTGGAAATGCTTTCATTGGGCGGGGGGCTCCACTGGACATGGGCGATGGCAGCCAGAGAGACCCAATGTGGGAAACGTGGAGCACAAGGCCAACGGGAGCGGGGACTGCTCATGGCCGAGGCATGACGGAGTAACATGCCTCCAACGTATACTCGTAATAGGCAAAGGTACCGGATCACGACGGGTGGAACAGAAAACCTGGCTCTATTCATGTCCTCCATCTCCCATATCTCTGCACAGGAAGCTTGAAAGGAATAGAAGAAGAAATGGGGACAGACAGCAGCAAACATGGCTCGATTTCCGTATGTCTAAACAAAATTGCATGACTAGCATTTCAAGTGAATTTGTATTATACCATTTCTTGGTATTTACTTGTTTTGTTTCTCCTATTCGAGTTCATTCTCACCACGCAGGGGCGTCATTGTGGTATTGTTTAGGTGAGCTGCGTGTGTTATCGTCCCCTGCCTTGTTTTGCCAATGGAGAGCTAAGAAGCTTTTACCTCATAATGGAAGAGGCAACAAAAGAGAACAAAGTGGGATTAATGCATGGCAATTTCAAAAGCAGCACACACTTTGTCATTGTGTGTGTCAATGCAAAGTGTGTTTATAAGTCCCCTGCCCCGCTCACTTTATTTCTCCCCAAGATGGAATGATGCATTTGAATATCCCTGCGTGTTTATGTCTCTAACAGGACAAAAGAGACAGGACCAGGCTTCAGCGAAAACGCTCCAGAAGACAGGGAAAGCAGAGTGCATTTAGAACACTGCACGGGGGGGGGGGGGGATGGCGGGGCGAATGCCCATCATCGACAGCGACGCCCAATATGGCAACACCGAGAAGAGGGAGAGGAGATGTCAACAAGTGCAGCGCAGCACTGGCAGCAAGTCACATCCTCCAAGGGGATCGGGGCTCTGTTCTGGACCCCAACGAGCCATTCACGTGAGTCTAATACACATAGGAGCAGGGGAGCCGACTTAAGAAATTCAAATTCCCAGGGGGGGCCCAAATATAGGAAGTGACTTCACCAGCGGTTATATGACCGTATTTGCACGTTGTCTCCAACTTGTTGCTAGGGGAGTGGGGTCGAGCGCTGAACAGGGGAAACATTGGCTAGCATGTATTGCATATACTAAAGTCAAGTAAGAAGGAGGTTTAAACCATCCAGATGCATTCCAGTAGGCCAACACTGCCCCTAATCCACCCCTCTATAATCATCCAGGTTGTAGTAGCCCTCAAATGGCAGAGCAACACAACTAGTAGGATGCGAGAACGAAATGCCGTCCCATCCTGTGAGTGTGTCAAACGTCAGAGCAAAACTGTGCGTGTGCCTCCTACCTTGGAGACACAATCTCACTAATTTGGTGCAAATCTCACAAGTGGGAGCATGGGAATCCCATGCGTGTGTGTGTGTGTGGGCTGCAGACACAGGATCACATGCTCACTTCTTCAGTGTGAAGAAACTCTGGCTAAGGCTGTTTGGGCAAGCATTCAGGATGGGTCTCACACCTGCGCAGGGGAAAGTGTGGGGGAGCAAGTGGGCCAGTCTCTGAACTATCAGGAACATCGCTATTCCTACAAGAGCACTGGTAATTCTAGCAATTATGAAAAAAAGGCGTTCAGGATTAGACCGACAAAGACTGAAGCACCCCTACACCTCCCAACCATTAGCTGGATATACGTACAACTGTGCCTGCAGCAATGTTTACACTGCATTGCTTAAAAGCAACAGAAATGCTGATGGGGCAAAGCAATGAGTGGACTCGTGAATGGGCTTCATGATACGATAAGGCGATTCAAATAATATCAACCCAGCAGCTGCAAGATAGCTCAACGTGATGTGACGTTGGAGGTGATCCAGAAGGTCTGAAGTTTGAATCCAGGGTAAACGGGCAGCAGAAAACACAAACCTGCCGTTCCAGGAACGGTTCTCAGCCAACAAAAAGTAAGGGAGCAGTGGCTGAGTGTAGACAAACTGGTACCCTTTGGTCCACGCCCACTTCGACCTCTGACAAAAAGCGGTGGGGTGGCAGAGAGAAAGGAGGAGAGAGCAGAAAAAAGGGAGGCAGCATGTAGATAGAGCTGGGCAAGCCTGGCAGGCCGGGCCAGTCCGGGTCATAGATGGGGCTCTGGACTGACCCTTTCCTCGGTTCAGTGCCTGCCCAAAGCAGTGGCCAGCCACGAGCCCCACAGGCTGTCCACTTGACTCCCGGAAAAAAACATTGAAAAAGAAAAAACAAAACTATGCTCCTGTCCTGTCCCATCCAATCAATAAGTGGCTGGGGTGGGACAATAAGTGGCTGGGGTGGGACAGGAAGTCAGGCACCCCTTACACGAGCTCAGCCAGTCATGCTCCTGTCACTCAGTGATTGGCTGGAAAAGGAAAGGAATGTGCCATGTCTGACTGTGGTGGCGGATTGCAAAGTAAGTGCCTACCACCTCTTTGTGCTTCTATAGCGCTCACACCCCTTGGTATCCTCCCTTAACCCCACCCTTCTGATTGCCATTTAAAAAGCACTTGTGCCGTTCCTCCCCCTCCCCCGTCCTTTTTTCGAACTCTAACCCCTTATGTCTTTTCCAGCTCCCTTTAGCTGTCCCTGCCCCCTTTAGCTGATGTTCTTACACCTTAGACCTTTTTGTTGCCCCAACCACTTTAGACCCCTGTATTGGCCCAATCCATTTTAGCCCATAGCCCTTGTTCTTGCCCTCATTCCCCTTTAGCCCCCTTTAGTCCTTGTTCTTGCCCCAGTCCTGTTTAGTCCCTGTTCTTGACCCACTCCCCTTTAGAACCTTGTTCTTTCCCCAGACCCCTTTCCTGCTCCCTTTTGCCCACTCAGACCCTTTTGCTGCCCTCAACCCCTTTAGCCAAATGTCTTGCCCCCAGCCCTGTTGAACCCCTTTGCTTGCCTCCAGCACCCTTTGGCCACTTTTTGCACCCCATTCCCTTTTGTTGCCTAAAACCTCTTGAGCCTCTTGTATTGCCTCAATCCATTTTCTTACCCTCAGACCCTAAAACAGGCCCCTTGCCTGTATTGCTTTTCCCAGGCTCAGCTCATGTGGGGCCCAAAGAGCCAGGCCAGACCCCCAGGCTGGGCTTCCAACAAATTCCCTGGCTCTCCCAGCTATACATGCATTGGCGCGCAGCAAACAAAATCACTAATTGCGCACTGTAAGTGGTCAAGGGTAAGACTCAGACACAGTGGTATGTTACGATTTGGTTATAAACCGTTATTGTAATAAGAGGGGTTGGGGAATCCTATATGCAGTATCCTCTGCAGCAGCTCACACATGTAAGCTCATCACAGCATGCCGCCCTTTCCTTTCACCAGCCAACTGCACCATACTTGCCAGGACTCTGGTCCTCTCTAAAATTGATTACTGTAACGCACTTTATCTGGGTACCAACCAATGCCATCTAAATAAACTACAAATCATCCAAAATAATGCAATTAGAGTGGCCCTCAACCCCCCTAGGAACCTGCACATCTCAGACTCCAGACGGAACCTCCATTGGCTTTCAGTTTCCCGAAGAGTTTCTCTTAAAGCATTGGCGCTTACACACAAAAGCCTCGCCAACCTAGCCCCCAGCTACTTAGCCTGCAGATTTTCTCGACACACCACTTCCAGACCACTTAGAAGTGCCCAAATCAACTGCCTTGTTATCCCACGCTTCAACCTACAAAGATCCGGTGGACGTAGCTTCGCAGTCTTAGAAGCCCAAGCTATGGAATTCGCTACCTAACCCCCTGAGAGCTGAACCGTCATTCCCACTCTTCAAACGCTAAGCCAAAGCCTGGCTGTCCACCCATGACCTACCTTCGACCCTACCTTAGAGTCAGTAGCTACTGCATCTACTGCTCAATGCCTTAACTTGCCTTTCCCACACCTGTATATTCACTGCATCACTTGTATATATCCGTATATTTAAGTCATATGTTTATGTATTTGTCTGTATATATAATGCCTTGACCTTGCTATTATTATGTCTGCAACCAAGTAATGCGCCCGGTTGCCCACGGGCCTGTTGCGCTATATAAATAAAATAAATACAAATACAAATATATACCCCTAACTCTATGAGGGGGGTTCCCTGCCTCCACAAAGCTAAGGAATGCCTGTGTCAGGATGTTAAAGTGTCTTCAGTCCTGTGTCGAAAGTCCTAAACTGATCCTTACACTCTAAACTAAATCCAAGACTTTTAGCTTTCTCGCAAAGTTTCAAACATTAAGTTCTAAGGTGTAGAAAAGAAAAGAAATCAAATTCGACTAGGAAAGTTGGCTTCCCTTTCCCTAGATTTCGTCCAGTGGTTTTTCCATGTATTTTCAGTTACTCTTCAAAATAAAGTCGCAATCTTTAAGGAGAATGACTTTTCCGCTTTTCACTCCTTCCGATTGTCATCCACTGACGGATTTCTTACTATTCACAAAAAAGGGGACAGAAGGGAGTTTCGTTTCCCTTTTTCCTCCTGATTCACATTTAATGTTCTATTTTTTCTTGTTATGTTTCCATACGATTTCATCACAGTTCCAATTTGCTCAAGGGGGAAAACTCTTCCCTTTTTCCTCCTAAAAAGTACACAATTCTTTTGAATCAAAACACAGTTCTCTTGAATCACAGCCTAGTTCACAATATAGTTCTTTTGAATCCATAAAGGGGTATGAGCCTTCCCTTTTCTGTTACACACTTTCATATCACTCTTCTCACATGCAGCTGCCAGAGCGACTGCAGCTTTCTGGCTTCCGAGCCTCAGACTATTGGCCTGCATGCACGTACAGACTTTGGTGAGAAGGTAAGCCTCGCACCACTGGGCTCCCACGTGAAGCGTGCATCGGCGCATTGACTTTTGATGATCCTCCTAATATTTATGCCTGCTTAGGCTTTTCATCACCGTATATGTTTTAAACATGGTGGAGCTGAACAACACTCTGTGTGCCTGATTGCACTTCACCTGCTTTTTGTAACGGAATTTGCCATTCCAACATGGGCGGTTTCTAGTGCCTGCACCGGAGTGCTGGGCACAGTACTGCTGGGAGTATGGGATTGGCTGGGCCACCTATTTTTGACCCAATGGGGAGGCCAGCAGGCTTGGTCGACCCTCCTCACAAGGCCCACTCCGGGCCCTCTCACTACACACTTTCGACTATCTCACCTCTTCTTGCACGCAGCTGCCGGATCGGCTGCACCTTTCTGTCTTCTCTGCCTCAGACTATGAACCTGCATGCACGTACGGACTTCGGTGCAAAAGTAAGCCCCGCACCACTGGGCTCCCACGTGAAGCGCACATCGGCGCATTAACTTTTGATGATCCTCCTAATATTTATGCCTGCTTAGGCTTTTCATCACCGTATATGTTTTAAACATTGTGGAGCTGAATAATGCTCCGTTTGTGTGCCTGATTGCACTTCACCTGCTTTTTGTAACGGAATTTGCCATTCCAACATGGGCGGTTTCTAGTGCCTGCACCGGAGTGCTAGGCACAGTGCTGCTGGGAGTATGGGATTGGCTGGGCCACCTACATTTGACCCAATGGGGAGGCTGCTAGGCTTGTCCAGCCCTCCTCACAAGGCCCACTCCTAAGGCCCTGTCTAGCCATGTCCACCACTGAACGCTGCACACCCAGGTAACTACCCCTGACCTGGTGTGTGAGTGTACCCCCCCATCCCGCTGGTCACCTGTGCGTGAGTGTACCCCCCTCCATCCCACTGGTCACCTGTGTGTGAGTGTACCCCCATTCCGTTGGTTGCCTGTGTGCGAGTGTACCCCCCATCCCGCTGGTCACCTGTGAGTGAGTGTACCCCCTGCCCTTCCCGTTGGTCACCCGTGTGAGAGTGTACCCTCATCCCACTGGTTACCTGTGTGTGAGTGAACCCCCCACCACCACCACCTTCTCACGCACTATAATTAAACCCGAACCCTAGGTACCCGAGGCTGATGCCACCCTTCAAGATGGGGCTGCGCATCATATCTGTGCCACATATTTTGACTGTATTGATTGTATGCTGATGCAACCCCTTAAGATGGGACTGTGCATCATGCCTGTGCCACATATTTTGACTGTATTGATTGTATGCTGATGCAACCCCTTAAGATGGGACTGTGCATCATGTCTGTGCCACATATTTTGACTGTCTGCATTTTATGCAGATGCCACCCCTTAAAATGCGACTATGCATCATGTCTGTGCCACATATTTTGACTGTATTGATTGTATGCTGATGCAACCCCTTGAGATGGGACTGTGCATCATGTCTGTGCCACATATTTTGACTGTATTGATTGTATGCTGATGCAACCCCTTAAGATGGGACTGTGCATCATGTCTGTGCCACATATTTTGACTTTCTGCATTGTATGCTGATGCCACCCTTCGAGATGGGGCTGCGCATCATGTCTGTGCCACATATTGTGAACCTCTGCATTGTATGCTGATGCCACCCATTACGATGGGGCTACGCATCATGTCTGTGCCACATATTTTGACTGTCTGCATTGTATGCTGATGCCACCCATTACGATGGGGCTACGCATCATGTCTGTGCCACATATTTTGACTGTCTACATTGTATGCTGATGCCACCCCTTAAGATGGGGCTGCGCATCACGTCTGTGGCACATATTTTGACTCTCTGCATTGTATGCTGATGTCGCCTTCAAGATGGGGCTGCGCATCATGTCTGTGCCACATATTTTGACTGTCTGCATTGTATTCTGATGCCGCCCATCAAGATGTGGCTGCACATTATGTCTGTGCCACTTATTTTGACTTTCTGCATTGTATGCTGATGCAGCCCTTCAAGATAGGGCTGCGCATCATGTCTGTGCCACATATTACGACTCTCTGCATTGTATGCTGAAGTAGCCCTTCCTAAGGTTGTCAGGCAAACTGTATATCTTTGCTAGCACTTCTGTAACAAAGTTTTCTTACAAGCACTTATGTAACTAAGTAAGCCTTCTTAAAAGCGCCATGATGCCCTAGGGCATTTGTGAATTTACAAATGCAAATAAATAAAATATAAAGGGGTTTGGACCCCTGGGTTTTCTCAATCCTCCTTCCTTTTCCTGGTATACTCTCCTGTCAGGGTATTATTCCTTGTTCCTGAAAAACCGGTATAAATCTTTTCTTTATCTTCTTACCCCTTGTTTACTCGCCTGCCAGGGTATCATCACATTCTTGCTTGGGTGAGATTCCCAGCCTCAGTGTTTGCCTTGTTCACTAACCTGCCATGGCTTCTCTGCTCCCTGTTCAGTTTCTCTTTTATCCAGGTAACAACACTTCTCCAATATTGGGTCAGCGACCTTTTCACACTAACTCCACTGCCTTTATTCAGGTTCTTGTTCTCAACAATGTTTGTGAATGCAATAGTTCCACTGCCTTTAGTTAGGCTCTTTTCCTCAACAATGTCTGTATTGGTAATAATTCTACTGCATTTGCTTAGGCTCTTTCTATCAGTAATGTTTGTAATAATTGCACAGCCTTTACTTATGCTTTCTCTCAATAATGTTCGTATTGGTAATAATTGCTTTGACTTTATTTGGCCTCTTTCTCTCATCAATGTTTGTATCATTAATAATTGCTTTGCCTTTAGTTTGCTCTTTCTCTCATCAATATTTGTATGAGTAATGATTTCACTGTCTTTTCTTGGGCTCTCTTGCGTAATACACAGTGCACAGCATTCGTGAAGAGCCCGGTAACCCGCTCACTCACGCTGGGTTTACCAGCTGTATTCAACGTGTGCACGGGTCCATTCACTGGCAGTTCGTCTTGTGAGTGGCTCACTTACCGCTTTGCCTTCCTCTGTGTTCAGAAGCTACGGCTGCCCGCAAAAGAAAAGCAGTGAACTTCTCCCGACCCGACTCCTCTGCACACTGTGCCTCTTGGCTTCTGTGCTGCACTTTGCAGTCTGCCCGCCTTCAGCATCCTCCACAGTGTCATCATCAGTCGGGTACCCCTTCAGTCTCTGGCTCTGTCATTCTCTCCAATGCGACTCCCCTGCACTTGCGCAATCTCAATGTCAGTTGGCCTAGTAAGATTGTTGTCTTGCCCCCCCTTGTTCCCCTCCCTTGCCTCGTTGCGCCTTGAAAGACTTGTGTAAAATGTCATATAATATCATACCTGTGCCCTTTTTAAAGCTCCCGATCTTTCTCAGAGGTTTCCAATGACTAGAGCGTGGCGTTGGCTTACTGTGTCCAGCCATCCTCATTACTCTATCCCTCTTCTTCGTCTCAGTACCAAAAATGGGGTGGGGAAGGTAAATGAAGTTCAGGGCTAGAGAAACCTGGGAGGACAGTCTCTGTATTCCAATAGGCCATATGGAATGTCGGAATGGCACATGGTTGTCACTAAAAGTTTTGACTCAAGGGCTGTCCTTTCCTTCCACCCTGAAGCCTGTCCTCTCCCATGTGGTCCTCCCACAGATAGAGACCCCCAGGGCCAGAGTTAGGTAGCTTCTGCCTTTCCATAGCCATGTAAGAGAGGCTTCCTTACAGAGAATCAGTGACAAGGCTGTCACAGCACCCATGGAAAATAGTCCCCAGGTGCAGAGAAAGCACTCATTCTGCAGACAAGAAAAGGCAGCCTTGCACATAAATCCGGCCAGAAGCAAGGGAATGAAAGGTGCTGCTTGCTCTGCTCTTGTGTTGTCCCATCTTAGAACTAAAACTGACGCAAACTTGCAAAAGCCTTGCTTTCTTTCCCATGTGATCGGAGCTATATCATTAAACTTCAAGTTTGAACACGTGTGAGAAACCTGAGGGTATTCTCACTCCTACTCCCTTAGGATTCTCTGTGCAGGTGCCCAGGGAAGGGCCATTTCTTTTTGATCCTGATGCTGGGGGTGGAGAAGCGAGGGAGGATCACCTGGGTGGAGAGTCCTTGAGGATTGGGTGTGGAGTGCCCTCGGACGAGACATGGTAGTCCCCTTTTCCCATTGATGTCCAACCTAACCCTCCCCCCAACCTTTGTGGGTCAGTATAAGCCAGCTTCCCTCCTTTCCCCATATATGACACCTGACAGTACTGGAGACAAAGAAGAGGCGACAGAGTAATGCACACTAGGCCATGTCATCACTTCAGTACTGGGATGCGGAAGATGCCTGCAAACTGTAGTGAAGGTCAGGCATGTCCTCTTAATCATGGTCAGGCGAATCCTATTGGGAATCCACACCTTCAACCTGTCAAAAGGTTGCAGGTGTATCAAGGGAGGCAACATGTGCAGCAGAGAGAGAGACAGGGAGACCTGTGGGAAGGAGACCTGTGTTTGGAAGAGGCAGCCATGGTGGGACCTGTGGAATAGCCAGGATGCCGTCCCGAAGACTAGAAAGCCTATTAAGCCCAAGGCCTGTTGGGCCATCAGGCATGTGCAGGAAAAGGAGCTTCTGCTGCAGGAAACGTGCCGATGGAGCTGTGGACGCCTATGAGGGAGTGGGATGCTTTGCGTGCACAGTCGGAGACAGAGGAGCAGACAACAGGACAAAGACAAGCTCCTGAATAGGAGTGGGGCACACAACCTGCAAGGCTGAAAGAGAGAGTAGGAGCCGCCGGGGAACATCACTGAAGACCAGTGAGTGTCAGGCGAGGCATTCAGCTGCCAGGGGCATGGGTGGGTTCCTAGCGGGAGCGAAAAGTTAATACATTACAGAACTAAAGGAAAACCTGCAAACTAAAGATGCTAGATGCATATTGAATAAAGATTGACTCTTGCCAATGCTTTTTCCAGGTTTCTCCCAACTGACCTCTTCAATCACGAGATTTGCACCAAATTTGCCCCGGTTGTTCTTTTGGCAATGTCTTTTGGCTTAGGCAATGCTGGTCCCAGGTTTCCCCCAACTGACATTTCATGTCAGGAGAATTGCACCACATTCACCTTTTCCATTCAGTTCTATTAGGTTGGCTTTCAAAGTGCCATTTTAGTATGGGTTTTAGCATATCCACGCGTCCGTGGCCCCCTTGGCTATGCGGCTAACTCACCCGCTCTTTGTGCGGCAGATGAGAAATGCTTGTAGGGTCCAGCTTCCCTTTATTGGAAGAGTCTCGCTAGGTCTCAGCATCCTCTAGTGAAATAGAGACAAATATATTCAAAAGGATTCATGCAGAGGTGATGGAGGAAGGAAGTGTATCCGGGGTGACAATAACAAGAATGATGAACTTGACAGTGGTAACACCACCTCCATACTTGAGCATGCCTGGTATTCCAAGCATGAAATGGGAACTACGGGGGAAGCTTTTTGAGGCATATCTAGATGCTTAGGACGGCGAAGTGTCAAGGGCAACTAAAAATTATCACTGTTGAAGACTGAAATAGGTCCGGAAGCAGTGAGGGTGATGAAGCACTTACTTGCATGTCAAGATGAGGAAGAGAAGGACTAGCATTTATACATGATATGCGTGGCAAGATTAGAAGAGATGTTTGCTGAGAAAGGGAATGTAGCCTTGGAGTGGTCTCATTTCTATTTGAGAAAACAGATGCCAGGTGAAAGCATAGATGACTAGATAGGAGCTCAGAATGGGCTGCATACTGCAAGTTCTAAAGCATCACTCCGGAACAAGTAGCGAGGTATCACCTACTGATGAGTGCCCACAACAAGACGATGAAGGAGAGGTTGTGGACTGCAAAGAAAACTGATCTGTACACTACCATCGAAATAGCGAGAAGTATTAAACTTCAGAAATGAGCATGAAAGCAATGGGAAGAGAGAAACAGGATGAACTATATATGATACGTTCAGCAAGGAAAGGGAGCCCAAGAGGAGAGAAGAGAATTTCAAGGAAAATTTGCGGGTCCTGCCAATGGAAAAAGGAGTGTATGTTTCTGATGCAGCAAACAGTAACACCTGGCAAGTAGTAGACTGTGTCCAGCATAGGAAACGGAATGTTCCAATTGTGGGTGAAGGGGACATCTTGCAAGGATGTGTTATGTTAAGAATAGGAATAGAGTGAGCTACATTGAGCATTGCACAGAGGTGCAAGAGGATGAATATGAGGATGTGTTGATGGTGAATGCAGAAAGTGATGGAAGTGGCCGCGATAAGCCTTGATGTATTGTTTCTTTCAATGGGCCTCGGAAGAGGGTTATGGCTGACTTTTTCACGAAGTACACAATTTTGGGCTTAGATTTTAAAAACATTTTTTGCAGTGTGTCAGCTGTACAAATCAGACATTTATCCAAGTGAATATGGTAGTGGAAAAATAGACATTTTGGGTTACAAGGTGTGTGACATTACTTGCAAAAATCGTAGTATGATTGGAAAAGCCTATGCAGCTTTTTGGGGTGCATCCATTTGGGGGTGGATACACCAAGCAGAATTATGGATGAAACTACAACCGTGTATAAGGGAATGATTGCAGTGTATGGAGAAAAAATGACAAGAAGTAGTGAGCAGGAATCCAACAGTGTTTTTGCAACAATTGGGAATGTTGAAAGGATTTGTGCATAAAACAGTGTTGCAGTCGAAGGCTATTCCTATAGCAAGCAGGGCATTGAGAGTTCCGATAAGTATGAGGAAAGAGCTGGAAGAATTGTTGACAGAGATGGTGAACAATGATGTGATAGGGTATTGCCTATAGTGCTGATGAAAAGAAGTGATGGTAGAATGACAATGTATGTGGACTTGCGAGGATTGAGTGAGATTGTGGTGGCTGATTGCCATCCACTGCCCAACTTACAACAACTGCTAGCGTTGTTGGGAGAGGTGAGAACATTTAGCACTCTAGACATGACAAGTGCACACGACCAAATAAAACTAAATGAAGAGTCAAAGCCATTAACAGCATTCATACATCCTATGGATTGTTTCAATACAAGAGAACGCCTTTTGGACCAGCTAGCGCCTTGTCAGTTTTCCAATGAATTATGCACAATTTGTTGAGGAGCATCACAGGCGCAGTAGCCCTTCCAGGATGAAAGGTTTTAGAAGTGTTGGAAAAGAGTGAAATAACACTGAGGTTTGGGAAGTATGATTTTTGGGTGCGAGAATTGGAATATTTGAGACAATGCGTATCTTGTGAGGGCACAAAACTGAAACTGGAACACGTGGATGCCAGCAGAAAACTCAGAGTCCGAGTACTGTGGACCAATTGTGTTCTTTTCTAGGTTTAGTAGCATTTAATGCATGATTTATAGACACATTTGCACATACAACAAAAGGTTTGAGGAATACATTGAGAAAGAATGGGATATACAAATGGAACATTTTTGAGGAGAAATGTTTTCAGGACACATGTAAGGAGATTCCTCAGGCAAGATCATGAAAAGGTTTTTAGTGTGGGAAAGAATGTGCGCTGAGTGCTGACGCGAGCAACTATGGATTGGGAGCGACCATATGACAGAAGTAAAAGGGGCAATTGAGAGTAGTTGCATATGCATCACGCACTTTGTCAGAGTCGGAAAGTAAATACAATCGCTTGTACCTGAGCCATAGAGAACATCAAAACGTTCAGATGATGAGCATGCTTTGCAATCAGGACTCACCATAAACTGTTGGTCCACATCCTAGCACAGGTTGAGGAAGAAATTTGACTGCTAGGTTACAAAGGTTGGTAACAAAACTGCAATCTTATAAATTCAGGACAGAACATATCCCAGGAAGATGTAATGCAGAGGCTGATTTTCTTTCTAGGTTACCATTAAAGGGCAGTGACAGAACAAGTTGATTCCGAAAGTGAGGTTGTGTGGATGAGAGACATTGAGGAGTGATCTGCAGAAATTGCCTGGTTAGAAAGTCCTATCTCTAGAGAGGAATGGAAAGAGATGGAACACAAAGATAAGGTACTAAGAAGAGCAAGAATGACTGCATGCAAGGGTGGCCTGCAGAAATAACATTATGTGGTGATTTAAGTGCCACGTGGAAGGTATCATAGGAGATTAGAGTACAAAATGGATGAGTAATGAGAGGTGAATTGTTAGTGCCACTTTTTGTGTTAACAATTAAATTAATCAAGGTTGCACATGAGGGTCATCTTGGTATAAGTGGAACCAGAAGGATTGAGGGTAGATTTTTGGTGGCCTGGAATGGACAGGGATGTGGAGAAAAGTGTTTAGGAATGTGTAACGTGTCAAAATAGTGATTATGGTCACAAGAAAAAGCTCAATAAACAAGTGAACTTACCGGAAAGAGCATGGAAAAAAATGCAATTAGCATAACAGGTCCATTTCACATGCTGCAGGAAGTTTGTAGTTATTGTGTGTGTGTCCTGGACTATTACTTAAAACGGTCCATAGTACAGCCCATGAGAGAAGTGAACACGCAAAAAAGTGATAAAATGTTTGGAAAATATTTTTGCAAGTGAAAGCATGCTGCAGGATAGTTTCTGACAATGCTATGAAATTCACATTTTGTGAGATGATTTTCTTAGAGATCACAACATAAAACACCAGTGTACATCTTTATATCATCCACAGAGTAATAGAATGACAGAGAGCTTCAACTGGCGAGGTTCTTGTTTTCAGTTTACATATTGCACCACCACTCGCAGCATGTCACAGGTGTTGCCTTTTGAGCTGATGCGAGGACATTTACTGTGCACTTCCGGAACACAAACTGGATGCGAAAGGTTTGGAGGAAATTCAGATGGGATAATACAGGCAGGTGAAGAGTTAGATGAGAGAGTGAGAGGAAAACAAAACCAGCAAAAGGGAAATTGCTGATCAGAAACGTGGGGTTAAAGACCATTGCATACAAGAGGGAGAAATGGTATGGGGAAGGTAGTAAAAGGTATGTCAAGGTTTTGAAGTCTGAAGAGATTCGGGGAGTGCAAAGGAAGTTGTGTGTTTTTAGAAAATGTAGAAAGTTGGAATACAGATCGAATAGAGTGCCATGCCATTAGAAAGTGAGGAGTGAGATAAGAGGTGCAAGTGGTCCTTGGCAGGATTTCATAAGCGATGGTGTGGGTGAAGGATATGCAACACACGGGAACAATGAAAATGAAACAATAGAGCCTTGGGGAGATGTGAATGCACGTAGTGTGGAACAAAGTGTGAGAGAGGCACAGAGCAGAAGTGGATAGAGATCAGCAAGAAGTGTACCTCCCATTAGATACCAAGATTATGTAATGTATTAAGAAGTAACAAAGTTGAGATTATTAATGTTTAAGTGAAGGGAGGGAGATGTGTTGTGTATGTATGGCCATGCAGGCTCACCTACACGTGGAATGTTGGTGCATGATATGAAAGTTGGAGAACAGAGACTGAAGAGAACTGCGCAGCGGACTCTCGTCCCTCTCACCATCTCTGCCTAATTAAATAAAGTAATCCGGAGCTGTGGGCAAAAATAATGAGTAAGATATTCGCCAATTGCAATTATTTCCAGGATATTCCTCCATCCTGGAAAAAAGCTACCATCATACCTATATTTAAGAGAGGTGCGACAGACGACCCAAGTCATTATAGACCAATCGCACTCTTGGATGTTATGGGCAAGGTGTTCGCATCTCTGGCTCTGGACGCCTTCCAAACCTGGATCCGTGGTGCCCATCTAGCGGACCCCATCCAGAACGGGTTCGTTAAAAACTCAGGAACGACCACTAACATCTTGCTTTTAAGTTCCCTGAAGGTAAATTTCTGCAGGGTGGTCCAACCACCTATATGGCTTTCATTGACCTGGTCCAAGCCTCTGACCAGGTCAATAGGCACCGCTTATGGGCAAAACTGGAAAACAAAGACTCCCCTCGTTAAATCTTGGAACCCATAAAAGCCTTACATCAGGGTACCTCAATACGGGTGCGTCTTAGTGCTGAAGGTCACCTGTCTGAGGAAATACAGACATCAAGAGGAGTAAAGCAGGGGTGTGCCCTTGCGCCCGCGCTTTACAACTCCTACATTGCAGAGTACGGGGAGTCAGTGGAAATGGTTAGACACTTTCCACCATCGCTAGGAGGCTCTAAGATTGAGCGATTAATCTACACTGATGACATCATCTTGATGGACCTGACCCCCATCGGTCTCCAACGCCAACTCGATAATCTGGTGCGCTACCTGGCAGAAAACAACCTAAGACTGAACAACGATAAAACCAAAATACTAATACTGGGAAATCCTGCTAAAAGGAACCAAAAATTTTCCTGCCATTGTGAAGGGAGGAACCTTGAAACAGTTTGTGCCTTTAAATACTTGGGAATCACGATCAGTAATGACAAGGAGGAAAAGGCTATGCAAGAGACCCTATGGTCGAAACGGAAAAACCTCACGGCTCAAGCCAAGGCAGTGGACAGGAAACACAGAAGATTTTCCATCATTCCAATCATAAGATTCTTTAAATCCAAGGTTGTCACTGCCTTGATCTACGGCATGGATGCAATGCCATTGGTCCCGAATTCAGTGTGGGTAAAATATGAAAGCTTCTTTTGGCGAGGCGTTCTGGGCCTGGCGAATTCAACACTGACAGCGCTGATAAGAAGAGAGCTTTGTTTATCCTCTCTTCTGGCAATAAAAATTAGAACTACCCTCATGTTGTACCGTAAAGTCATCAACGCGCCTGAAGCCAAAGTCTTGGACCTTTTCCGCAAAGAAATTGAGGGTGGTGATAACTGGATGCTTTCTAGATGGGAACAACTGAATCAATACATTCTGCAAGAACTTGATGTTACTCTGGAAACATTGATTCAAAATCCCAATAAAGTGTCAAAGAAACTTTTCGAAGCAGACTGGATCCACACTCTGGAAGTTGCCAGCAGCTACTCCTTGACAGCGAACTTGCCAAGCACTCCGAAAATACTCGACGAGGTGCGTGGCTACTTACACAAATTTCCGGACAAGAGGTTAAGTAGACCTTTTATAAGGTTGAGATTAAACCAGCTAAAAACAAAAGAGATTTTAGCGATCCGCAACCAAGTCCAATCAAACAATTGTCGCTACTGTGAACTACCGGACAACATAGAAACCACAAAGCATTTGGTGCTTGAATGGCCAGGTTTGGTGATGGAAAGGCTCCGGTTTCTTGTTGAGCCACTGAAGAACTTCAGCACCTTAGACTCAGAAAACCTACGCAGTGGTAACAACAAGCGATGTGTCATCTGAGTGTCTCTGTTCTTGAAGCCGCTGAACTTGTATAAGCCCACTAATCGATTACAGACCCTCATCTTTGCCACAGAAAGGAGATAAGGAACTCTAAACTTAGTTAGGCTCCCGGTTTGATTTCATTTTTTGTAAAAATTGTAATACAATTAAATAAAAAATGTTTTAAAAAAATAAAAAAAAGTAATTATACTTACCTCAATGCTGACTCCAGTCTAACTGAGCCCCCACAATGCTATTTTGCATTTATGATTTTTGTGTAGTGAAGTGGAAGGAATGCCAGGTAAATAGGTTTTAAGATGGGTTCCAGCTCATAAAGGGATGAAATGAAATACACTGTGGATACAGGTGCTAAGAAATAGCTGGAGAAAGAAGCAGTAGAGAAGGAATTTCCGTCGAGTAAAGCTGAAGCGGGCAGTTTCGTAAGCAGTGTGCTGCTGGGGGATATGATGGAATAGGATTTTAGAGGAGCAGTGGCTGCAGGGATGGCATTTCACCAAAATGCCAGGGGTAGCAGAAATGACATCCCACGACCCTTGACCTCTGATGACATCACAGGAAATTATGTCATTTGACCCCACCCCCCATGAGCAATCACGGGAAGTGATAGCACATGACCTTCAGATACATCTAACACCTGTGTTTCTAGGCACTATAATTTCAGCCAGATATAAGAGGTAGGCTAGATTTGTCCACGATCACACATTTGGGGAATGTCCTTTTCCAGATTCGACGTGGAGCCTATATGTAAAACATATATAATGCAGTACTTGTAACAGGGTAACCGGAATCTCTAACGCAGGCTACAGCCAGTGTGTGAAACATCTATAGATCAATGGGCCCAGAAGTACTCATTATCTGTAGCAGTGATGTGTTGAACAAGCCAAAAAAGCACTGACCTGGGGAGGCGTGCACTGAGGATGAAATATTGCTACAAGAGAAAGGGCTGAAAATGAAATCATTGACCAAGATTTCGTTTCAACAAAATTCCCTTGTTACAAATATACCTATGAGAAACCTATTGTGCGGGTGTAAGCTGGGGCCAGCTGTCTTTGTGTGCATTTATCTTTAAGTTATGTGATACGCAACCACATGTTGTACGCCACAACCCAGAGCCGAACATAACACCTTAATGTCCTAGGCTTTGATAGATGACTCTTCATCAATCTTTTTTAACAGGGTGAGGTGTGGGGAGGAGAGGGGCTGCACTTCCCTGAAGAGTGGGGCTCAATGCATCTATGATTTTCAGAGCTCTATGTGCAAGGTGTGTTATTCAATGACCCCCTCAGGACTGGCCCATGAATGAAGCATCCACAAAGCCCTTTCCAAAAAGGAGTGGGGAGGGGCAGGTCACTCCATGGCTCTCTCACTTCTGAGACTCTGTATCCAACGCTTATTTCCTTAAACAGTGTTACACCAGAGCAGGTTCCTGGTCGAGTTTGCGGCCCCTCTCAACTATTCACATCACACTTGAATGCGTTTAAGGTGAGCAGAGCACAAACAGTGGCATTGCACAAAATGAGGGGGCCCCCCTGCAAGCCATACTGAGGGCCCCTCTGCCCAAGCTCATTAACAAAGCACAGGGCACGCCACACCCCAGGCCGGCCCGGACCACCATGTGTGCGCAATGTCCATGATGACTATGCTGCTGCAGGGGCATGCACTACTCCAAGTGAAAGAAGTAAATATGTTTTTAATCAAATCATAAATGTTTCATGGAGTGCAAAAAGAAGGGGGTGGTGCTTGGTCCCAAAATAACGGTGGCTGGTGAGTTGTTTTATTGGAGGGTGTAAATATTTGCCACAAATATGTGATTGTGATAGAGCATAGCGAGGCAGGTCCGAAATGATGAGTGGGTCAGGGGAATTCATCCCCCTCAACATGAGAATTTTTAATAATGCATTAAAATGGTGCATTACACAGCACACTTTCTGTGAATATTTGGGTAGAAGGCCAGACACTTTGCAATCGGTTTTGTAGGCTGTACCGTAACTCGTGGAAAAAAAGTACAATAGATGCATGTCACCAAAAGTGCACAAGCATCGTCATGCCAGTCCCTTCAATATATGCCAGTATAAAAACCATTTTCATGCTGGCTGTGCTCATACATTTTCATGCTGGCTCCACCAACATTTGCCAATAATCTCCTATAAGAACATACTCATGTTCGCTTTGAGAAGTTTTTATAGTATCATTACTGGCACTAGGCACAAAGCTGGCTCCGCCAATATATGCCAGTACTCCTATGTACGAAAATACTCCTGTTTTAAAAGTGACATGTCACAAAAAGGAAACATATCCAAACTGGTTCCAATGTAAGCCAGTCTAAACCCATAAGAACACTGCTTCATCATAGATGCTCAGTTAATAAAAGATTGGGCTACAGTAAGAAATATAGAGGCCACAACACCAAAACATCAACCTAGCGAGGTAATACTACTTATCATGTTTGTTTTATCAAAGATGAGTAATAAATGTCATTCCACAGTAAGCAATGGCTAGACTGGCTGTACCAAAATGACAGTCTAGCCAGGTAATGACACAGGAACTTGGTTTTGCCCGAAAATACCAGTAAAGCATGCAAAGTCAATAAAGGATGTGTCAAAAATGCTCTAGTGATACCCAGTCTCCCAGGGCCCTACACATACACACTCACACGCAGCAGGCATCCCCTTTCACCCACCCATACATCACCTCCCGCATTTATTCACACTGCATTCAGCACACAGGCATGCACCCAACCCCCCAGAATATTCACACACACACACTCACATTCCTACTCACTCGCCCACCATTCACTCACCCATAAACCTCTCACGTCCACTTGCACTGCATTCTCCACAAAGAAACGCACCCACCCACCTACCCAGAACATTCAAATGAACACTATCACATTCCTACTCAGTCAACCACCACTCACTGACCCAAACCACTTCTCTTGCGTCCACTCACACTGCATTCTCCACAGGCACGTACCCATCCAGAACACTGAAACACACGATATCACATTCATCCTCATCCCCCCACCAGTCACTCACTCATAAAACTTCTCTTAATCCACTCTCACTGCACTTTCTACAGAGGCACACACCCACCCACCAAGAACATTGAAACACACACAATATCTCATTTCATCTCATTCACCCACCACGCACTGATCCATAGCACATACATAAATCTGACAGACACTTCACACATGCAAAATACACATCACATTTTTAAGAAAAAAGCCTTCTTACCTGTTTTTCCAGCTTTGGTCTGTCACTCCAGGTGACCTTCGGCTCCTCCGTGCTGCTCACAAACAGGAACCAGGAAGCTGGGAGTGCTTCCTGGTTCCTGTATATGAGCTGCGAGGAAGCCGGAGAAAAAGGGGTTGGAGCTGAACATGGCATGTGACACGTGCCACATGTCACGATCAGCTCCAACCCCTACTGAGCGCTTCATTCTCGGGCTGCAAGCCCTGGCACAGTCTTCCCCCCTATGGGTGAAGACTGTGCTGGGGCACCCCCAACCATGAGGTAGCTACAGGGGTAGTAAGGGTGATAGCAGGGGTAGAAATGGACAACACAGGGTGTCGTGGCAACTCCTGGCAAACCCCAAATGACATCCCTGGATGGGAGGCAGGTCACATTTTGCCACATCATCTCACAATAGGGGGATAACCATCCCCTTTTCAAAAAATATTTTCTTTCTGCCACTTATGATGCTAGATAGCAGGTTGCTAGGAAGCTGAGCCAGCAAAGAAAAGAAAAGTTCACTCTTCTGTTTTTGTGAAGACTAGTAACACACTTGCTGGCCGAAAGCATATCATGAAGGCCACATCCTCCTGGGATGCTCCACCCCATCGCTTTCATGAGGTCACTAAAAGGCAGAGCCCTAGATAACAGTAATAGGATGTATCCAAGGGCGAGTTGCCTTTGAAGTTTAAAAACCTTATGCTCAGAAATAGTTTTCCTTTCCATTTCTAAACATATGAAGGCGTTTTGTTACGTCACATTATTCAACCTTCAAGCAGATGTGTTGAGGCGAAATGCACAGCTGCCAGCCAGAAATGAATCACAGCACAACAGATGAATAGCTGTACAAAAGAAGTAGGCTGTACCCCGCATCTTCCAGCGTGGCTGAGGGAAGCAGGACTGCTTATGGAATCCTAGCTATGCCACCTGTGCAGATGGATGGGTCAGATGAGAAGGGGGGCTGCAACTAGATGGACGGCTGGTGGCTGCACACACTTGCATATATGCTGTACCATGGGCTGAGGTATCTGCATGAAAGCTTCTGCCTCTGCGAGCCTTCTCTGTGTGCAGTGCCAGTATACAACGAGATAGATGTCTGAAAAGGGTGTCATAAAATACTCCAGACTCCTAACAGACATTGGCTGCTTTTCCAACCCCAGCCTCACAAGCTAAAATTTGTAAATGTAAGGACCCTTTAAGCATTGGTCTGATGAGAATAGCTCGTTCTGCGGATGGAAATAGTGCATTGGGTTCCACTTGAAATCAGAAATTCCGGCTCAAACGGAGTCTACTGCTGAGTCGGTTCTAAAGCGCAAGCTTAACCTCACGTCAGGGATGAATTTGCTGGAAGAGAACGATTCCTTGGAATGCGGGTAGGGCATGTGACTGAATATAGGGAATGGGGTCAAGTGTGTAAATGATGATTACTGGAATGCTGAATACCTACTGCACATTAACTTGCTTTCTTTCTTACCATATTGCCCACCATGGACGTATTTTACTGTATATGGCTGCCCTGGCTGCATTTACTCAGAGCAATGCTACCCTGTTTCCCCTTCCCTCTCACTTGCACCCCCCCTTCCCCTTGCACTTCTCGTTGTCACACTTGCACGATCTGAATGAAACAAGGCCTAGTAAGATTGTCTATTTTGTCCTCCCTCCCTTCTCTTGTCGCGCCAAGAAACACTTGTGTACAGGCACATTACAAACAACTTATCATATAATTTCATATCTCAAATGTGATTCAACGTATAAAAACTGATGACAGAACAAAACACACATATTGTTTGAACAACTCTGAGATCTTACAATGGCTGTCAACACTACATGTAAAACAGCACTGGAATATATTATAGGATTGCTCGGGTCCTGGATCCACCCCTTGACATGTCCTGAGACCACACTTCTGTCTATCGGTTTGTGCTCATGGGTCAGCTCCTAGCCCAACCCCCCTAATTTGTAAGATTTCTGCTTCCATGAATAGACCCTTCACCTGCAATGAGGTCTTCAAAATGCAACTTCTAGGTGCCTGTTTGAGAACCTTTCTCCCTGTGGTTGGTTATTTATGTGGACGTTCCACTGTTAGGTAGCAACCGTTTGCCTGTCCTAAAGAACCAATTACTTATCTCTTGGTAATGTTCTTTCTGATGGATGTTCCTCCCACAGGTTCCATCGTCTTCTCTGCCTGCCCCTCTTGGGGTAACTAGTACACCCTAGTTCTGTGGTCCCCCAGCATCAGTGTGCGGGGGAAACAAGTGGAACTGAAGTCATAGGGTCTGGCACCTCTAGATATACTGGCCCTTTCATCCTGTCTGGTGCAAGGTGTGAAGCGGCGTCAGATGGAGCTGACGCAGTGCGCCCTCTGGTGGCGGAAATGTTTCTGAAGAACAGCTCTGCTGTGTAAAGGATTATCGTAGTTAGGAATCTGTGGGAGGAAGGAATCCATTAGAAGCCACAATTCAGTCAAACCCATTAACTGCTGATACTGAACATCTGCCTGTCAATGTACACATGCTTTGTCCTGTTACCAATGTTTTATGCTCGGAGACCATGGACTTTCTGCTGTTGACAAGGATCCTAGGCTTCCGTTTAGGCCATGGTTCTGCATACTAACTTGGACTTTCTGCTGCCTGATAAGGACCACTGCCTTCCCTTGATGCCATGCGTCGGCATACTCATTTGAACTTACTGCTGCCTGATCATATTAATTTGGACTTTCTGCGCCCGCATGAGGACCCTTGCCTTCCCCTGAAGCCATGCTTCTGCATACTAATGTGGACTTTCTGCCGCCGGGTAAGGAACCATGCCTTCCCCTGGGGCCATTGTGATGAATCCCCATATGTTGTCACTTCTCCCCTAGGGGGAGCCCTTTCTCATGAGGCCAGGGTGGTGAGGCTGCTACCCAATAGTCCGATAGCGGTGGTACTCAGCAGGTGGATCTCATGGGAGGGAAGTCCCTATAGTATTAGTGAAGACCTGGGGAGAACATGGTATCCTCATAGCCCACCTAACCATAACACACCTTTCTACCCCCCCTTCAACAACACTTTCCCCTATATGTTTTTACCATACCAACAATATAGGAAGTACTGGGATGAGGAAGAGTGTGGGCTCCTCATATGACATGTATTCCTTAAGTACTGAAATGAGGGAGAGACCAATTGACTCCCTGGAAGACCTCAAGATCAGTACTGGGACGAAGAAGAAGTGTGGAAGCATGGGGGGCAGTTCCAAGAAGGTAAATGAACAGTCTAGTTTCTCTCAAAACCTGATTGGGCCCATTCAAAACTGAAGAGGAAAACCAGTAAAGAGAGGGAAGCCCTCCCAAGAGGAACCACAAGACAGGAAGCAGACCAGAGAGGAGAATAGTAGAAGTCTTTGCTGGAAACACTGCCCTGCATGCAGAGCTGTCCCATCCGGTCTGCCGTGGAGAGGCGGGTGTCCCAACACAAGGAGCAACTGCAACATGCAGTCAACAGGACACGCACTGCCCTTGAGGGACCAAACGTTGAGCAGCCGCCACAGCACACCAGAAAGAAGCAGGGGCCACTAGAGGCACAAAAAGGCACAGAGGCAAGGCTACGACCGAACCAAGAACTTCAGCAAGTACCATTCAAGTACCTGGGTTGCCAGGAATGTTGGAGGGCCTCCAGAAGGGCTGACAAGCATTCAAAGATGGGTCAGGGACCCACACCCTTTTATGGAGATTAACCCAAGTCATCTTCATAATCGCAGTACCTGGCAGGATAGTGAACCAGGGTTACTGCACCAAGACAGGAGGAATACACAGGCCTGGGACCCGCACCCATAAGACTTGGAGATCATGTGAAGTGTGAACTTTTGAAGTGCAAAGCAAGCCAGGGGAAAGGAAGGCATTCTGTCTGGTAAATATAGAACTGCAAATTCTGAAAGCCAAAAGGGGCAAAAAAGGCATGGAAGGAAGGCATTCCCGCTGCCAGTGTGAACTGCATGCTAACGTCTAAGAAGGGCCTGGGGGAAGGGAGGTATTCTGCTCAGCCCACGTAAACTGTGAAGCCAGGGGACCTCAGAAGAAGGAAGCAATACCTCCTGGTGGCCTTTCCGAAGATTGTGTATCGTGAAGCCAATTAGACGTAAGAAGGCCCGGGGAACGGAGTCATTCCCCTGGCGCTGTGAGAACATTACGATTAAAATACCTGTAGAAGGCAGGCATTCTCCAGGAACCCAATAGTGAAACAAAACTTTGGTAAATAAAATGAATGATGTTCGAGTTAGAACGTTTTTCTTTTGAATTGGAACTCAAACCTTAAAGCACCACACGCTGGAACTTTGTTTGTTTTCCTCGGAAAGAACCTTGAGAAGGGAGTCATTCTCACAGGCGAAATTCCCCCTATGATTGGAACTGTGGTTCATCCTCCAGAAGAAGGGAGTCATTCTTCTGGATCAAGAAGATCCACTACCCTTTTCTTATTAGTTGCAAGTGTGAGGGATAGAAGTAGGTATTTTGACACAACCGTGGAATATATTGATTTACTTGGACATGCTGACCGATTCCTTAGTTCCTTAGTAGAGGCAGGCAAACCCCTCTTGGGGAGGGATAGGATTCACATTTATTTTTACCTGAAAAAAGTCTTTGCCAATCACCATGCCACCACTGTGTCAGACTGGTACTTCTGCACCCTTACACCATGCTTCTGCATATTAATGTGGACTTTTGGCTGCCTGGTAATAATAATGTGATGTTTCTGTGGCCTGCTAAGGACCCTGGCGATCCCCTGCTTTTGAGAAAGGCGTTGGACTTCCAGCAGGTTGACATTGAGCCTTCACTTGTACCTACACCATGATTTTGCCCTGGGGAGGAACTGGATATGATGAAGACAGAGCTATGCTCCAGCAAAGAACCCAGGCCCAGCCCCCCAGATTAGCTAGCTCTGGAAGTGTCCAAGAGCTGGGGTTCTTTAAACAGTGCTTTGGGAGACTCGAGCAAGTGAACGCAAATTCTGAATGAATGCGCTTTGTGCACAGCAGCTCAAGCCGCAAATCTACTGAGCAGCGGTCCAAATGTCTTGTGGTTTACAGACTGTTAGGGTGAGCATTTTTACAAATGAATAGAGCAGAGAAACCAGTATGCATTCATTGCTCAGAAGGGTTTCATGCTTGAATCACTGTCAGACAGATATCAAATATAAAATTCTGTGGTCTTTCAAATATTTCCAAAATGATCTTTCCTTTTATGCAAAATACCGGGATTGGATTCCTTGAAGAGATGTGTGCGGCTCAACCTGGGCCGGGGCTCTGCCCGACGGCCCGCCCCCCTCAACCTCCCCACCGCACACAGAAGGGGGTTCCCAGAATCCACGTTTTCAATTTCCAGCACTGATTCTGCCTGCTATGTGGACCTGCTGCCCCGTGGCGATGAACCTCTGCTCACCCTGCTTGCCTGTATTAATGAAGACCTACTGTGTCCTGGAACTTGCCCTGAGACCAGGCTTCTTTGCAGATTATCTTGCATTTCTTTCCTGGTGCTGACCCGTTTCTATCCCACAAGCCCATAAGCCGATCTATCCAGTTGGGCTTGCTGCGGTCTGTGACTACCCCAATTGCACCCTTGTTGCTAGTTCCCGGAAATAACCTTGTACTTGCCAGGAGATCACGCGTCTGTCTACTGTTAGGACCGTATTGGTAGATTCAATCGGGTTCGATTTTGCCGTAGACAAATTAGTCAAATGTTTTTTGCTGTATTCCACCGCAAATCTATGTGTGGGTGTGGGTTAGAGTAATAATAAAGGTGGTGGGGTGAGGGTAGGGGGTTGCAGGGGTCCCGCCAAAATGTCATAAAAGACAAAAAATCAACTAAATCATCTGCAGCAAAAAAACTCGATGGAATCACATAGATCCATTCCGATGAGCTACTGAGTGGCTCAGTACTGACCCCACCACATGCATTATCCAGCAATTGCAGCATCCCCCAGGGATCGCAGCATCCCCCAGAGATCGCAGCATCCCCCAGAGATCGCAGCATCCCCCAGAGATCGCAGCATCCCCCAGAGATCGCAGCATCCCCCAGAGATCGCAGCATCCCCCAGAGATTGCAGCAACCCCCAGAGATTGCAGCATCCCCCAGAGATTGCAGCATCCCCCAGAGATCGCAGCATCCCCCAGAGATCGCAGCAACCCCCAAAGATCACTGCTTTGCCCACCACATGCACGGACTTCGGGGGCCTGGACTTCCTTGCCGTCGAGGTGTGTATGGTTTCCAGTTTGTGACTGCATGCTAAAACTGACGGTGCACAGTGTCAATGTGGGTGAACATGAAATACTATTGGCTTTTAAATCGTCTGCATGAACTTGTACTGTTGCTGATGCAGCGATTTCGGGCACTATGACGGATCCACCTCCAATGTGGAGTCTTTAAAAAATGTTTAGTGAGGAGTCCAGAGCCGAAATCTACAAAGGCAGCACAGCAGGTTGAGTGATTGTTGTTGAAATGCTGTATGTTCAAAGATACCTGTACACACTGCAAATGCTCTAGCTTTTTTCCAATTCCTTTGGGAAAATGTGCTGTAAAATGCACTGTTTCGACCTGGGGTGGGGTCGGTCGACCTTGTGTCACTCGGTCACTTGCTCATATTAAGGGCAGGAGTGGGCACAACGAAAATGAAAAGTTACCACACATACCCCCAACTACTCTGATTTAAGCTAAGAGGATGATTCTGCCACAGGAGATATATCCTATCCAAAAACATGTGGGCAGGTGTCTAATTTTGTAGCACCATAGACACCCCAATCCCACATGCTGGCAGAGTCCACCCCACCCCTAGCTACTGGTCCTGTTGCTTAATTGTATGTATCACAGCCCTTCTGTAACTTGTGCTCACTTGCCGGTTTTCTTATGAACCCTTTGTAGAACAGCGCTTTGAAAATAAAGGCACAGAATATATAACAAATTGGCGGGAACGGAGTTTCCGCTGTGTCCCAGGTCAGGGCCACCAACTTCTGCTGGTCCTAGTTTGTTAGTTCACATCATGTTGCATTCCAATGCAACGTTGAGGCATTCACGGCTGTGGGGAGGAGCTTTCCCAGCAGGCAATGGTCCGCTAGCCTGAGGTGATAGGCCAGACCAATGCAAGTGGCTACACCCAGGGTGTAGGGCGAGAGCCAGGTGGGAATCCTGGCCCGCAAGCCCATTGTAGCCATTAGCATCTGGGTGAGGAGGTACCGGGGGCCAGAGGCAGGTGTTGCAGAGTCCGGTGCCATGCCGCAGCAGGACAGGAGGAGCAACAGGGCAGACTGGCACTGTGAGCTGCAGAATAGGAAAACAGGCTGCACATCAAGACGAGACTGGCAGCAGGACAGAAGCCAAGCTAGACTGAGTCAGTTCTCAACCCATGTGTGGGGCTGGTGAAGGCTGGGTGAAAGGAGAGGGTGGAGAGCACAGCCAATCAGGGGTGCAGGGAACATGCACGTCCACTGCCCGCGTCAGCCCAAGTGCCTTGCGATCAGCCCAGGGTGCGAATGACGCTTCATTTATTGTTGCCCCTTTTTTCATGGAGTGTAGAACTAAGGGCAATGCTCATGAGGGGGTCCCGGAGGCCGTTCACACCAGAAATAGCGCAGCGTGAAAGATTTACAATGAGTGGTCCCGTGAAATGCGATACCTGCAACCAGCTCTGACAGCACCAGCGTCACCAGGGCCAATTATTCATACAAAGTAACTTATATATAGAAAGTTGTCATCATTGTAAAAATAAGCAATATTCGAAATTCCTGTATTTTATTTAGCCCTTGATGAAGAACACGATGTGGGTGAATAAGAAACCCGTGTTGGGCACTGGACACTAAACGTTACAGAATGAAATGTAATGAATTGGGGTTAGATTTAGTTAAACTTAAATAAGTATATGGATATTTGTCTTATTTTTTAAAGGAAATATATAATGGACCCTAAAATTGTTGTTTATTATACAATCGTGGTTGCAATAATAATGATTTCATAATACATGTAAAATAATTGAAATAAGAAACAATTGTCATTGCACTGGCATACAATTGTATACATCAAATTGAATCAGCCTTGCATAGGTGTAATGCAATTTGCATCCTAAATTCTTTATTTTATTATTTTGTTTATATAGTGCCGCAGCCCGCGGGCATCCAGGTGCACAAAAAGACAAAAGACTGAAAACGAAGCACAGGACAAAGATTGGGAAAAAGGATTTGACTATCAGATCTACGTGACCAACCATATTTCCAGTTGCTTGCGAAAAGTCGTAGATTGCTTTCCAGCCTAAGAGTCAACGGCAGGGTATTCCACACTTTGGCTGCCAGTGTACTGAAGGATCTTCCATTTCCCAATGTACGTTTGGCTTTAATATCCTTGAGGAGCACAGTCCCAGAGGACTGTAACGTTCTGCCGGATTCATATTTTGTCAGTCTCTCATCTTTAAAATGATTTTAAAAAATCACCTTACAACATATCTATACCTTTTTTCATAAACATCAGATTCATATAGCAAGTAAATCGATAATTTCTTTTTAACATTCTGGTCCAAACAGTAAATCTAAAAATCTTTTCCCAGCAATTAATATAGCAGCTGATGGGTCACAAATAACAATATGCCATAATTATCTTCTCCCTCCAACTTCAATGACCGTCCTACATTTTCTGAGAATTTCCCTTTGAAGGTTAGCAAGGCAGGGACACTCTAGAATCAAATGATACAATGTTTCTATTTCCTTAGAGAAGAGGGGCAAGTTCTTTCCACTCTAGGAATTCTTGTTCTTGCTCCCAAGATTTCATTTGTAGGGATACGTTCAGTTTAATACATAACCAAGTTCGTATACATTTTTTAGATGGATATTTTTGCATAATTCTGAGTAAGGAATTGTAAGGTCTAATATCATAAATAAAGTGATTAAAGATTCTATAATCCAGAAATTTAAATCTGTTCTCTGTCCAGTCATGTTCATAAAGGCGTCTTCTCCCTTTATCAGGTAAAGCTAATGAAGCTTCTAGCATGACCCCTATTTGAGCCATATTCTTTCTACACCTCTCCACCCAAGCCACTAAGGGCTTGCACTCCCCTTAGAGCTTCACCATTCTTAATTTTACAAATAATGTGCCATCAGGTGGAGCTATAAAATCCTTTATATTATTGTAGGTATCTCCAATCAATAGTCACCTGTATAGATGTAATGCCCAGGACATGTCTTATAGCGGGCAAGGGAACTCCTTGAGGTAGGGATAAAACCTTTTTGCCAAACTTTACCCTCATAAAGTGGCCAATTTTCCTCCTCCTCCAATACCTCTGTGCAGTGAATTAGCCTGGGAACAATTGTCTGATAACAAAAATTGAATCAATGGACTGAAGGAGAAACGGCCATATCTTCTATCTATTTGCTTCAATTGGGAGATTGACATCACTACAGCAGTCTTACTTTTAGCAAATTGTCTATAATACCTTTGATTGAAGCAAATGAGCATCCCAAATATTTGAGATATTGTACTCTCTCCAGTTTCATACCATTAATAAGCCAATGAAAGCATCTACTCTCCTTTTTCTTTATTGCATTAAGAAATAAGATTTTCAATTTCTTCCCATTGTGTGTTAGGTTCAATTGTCTAAAATAATAATTATTCGTAGTCAAAGCCCTTTGTAGGTCCACCGGAGGATAATCAAGTAGGATTAAATCATCTGCGTATAATAAATATTGTATTAGCACATTACCCAATTTCGGAGGATTGGTTTTAATATTTTCTAAATAATTCCCTAAATCAGAAAAATGCACATTAAAAAGGTATGGGGCGAAAACACATCCCTGTCTTTATCCAATCCAAGCAATTCCATTTCCCATCTAATCCCACCTTTATTCATGTCTCTGTATAAAGAGATTTCTACATATCGATCAATGTACTAGGGTATCCCTGCAGGACTCATTTTGTCCAAAGCGTTGGACGTTTCACACTATCACGCACCTTTGAAATATGTAGGAAAGCTGCATAAATTTGCCTTTTTGCCATTTGAGCTTGTACGGTCAAAATATTAATAATCAGACAATTTAGAGATTTAGTTCTTTTTTAGAGCCAGATTGATATAGGTCTTGGGACATTCCAATATTTGTCAATTTTTCAAGAAATCGTGTGATAAATGTAGTACAAATGTTAGACGTAGAATCTAAAAGTGATATTGGTCGGTAATTGCTCAGATCCAATCGATTTCCTTTTTTATTAATAAGAATGATCAATGCATCTCTCCAAGAAGACAGACATTTTTTCTCATTTTTCCTCATTAGGATCCAGGTTTATGGGCTAATAATTCATATAAAATCTTAGCCCATAAACCTGGATCCGATTTCAAGGTTAAATTTGGTAAGCCATCGGGTCCAGGTGCATTAGACCTTTTACAGGTCTCAATGACTCCTTGTATGTCATCCAAGTCAATATCAAGAATGTTCCAAAAAGATTTGATCTCTACTTCTTTCCCAGATGCTGCTGCTATCTCGGCAAAGGCGACTGAATATAACTCTGCAAAATAATGTATCCAATCCCTTTCAGCATTCAGGCTTAACTGTAGAGATCTCTGCGTACTAAATAAATAAAAGCTCTTTTTTATTCAAAGAAAAGAGCACATTTTCAGCATCTTTTTGATATTTTAAATATCTATTTCCTTTCAACCAGTGTGAATAATTTTGTTTTCATTTTCTTAACAGTTTATATCCAAATATTCAAATTTTTCTGAAAATCTGTCAACTATATATATTTTTTCTCTCCTAGGTCTCCTGAACACATTTACGTCTATGTGGATTGGCCTTTGTTTGCTTATCTAGCCATTTCGGTGGAAACAACCCCATGTGGAAGAAATCCTCTTGAGGTTAGGGCGTTCAGACCAATTTCTCCCAGACATTCTGCCATTTGTTCATTAAATTGCATTGCAATTCGAGGCCTCCAAATAACCAGATGATTCCTCTCTTATTTCAAAACTCATGTTCGGTTTAATAACAGTGCTTAGAAGTTGCAGGAATGCTGCAAGAAGCGCTACATACAAATTGAAATACCTATCTGGATTACCACTATAGGGACATTTTTTGCTGAGTTATTTTTCATTTGCAAAGGCAACAAGCATTTGCACTGGCTGGAGAGCCAGGTTCTGATGGTTTTAAGTGTAATCTTAAAGATTTGAAAGCGGCTATGACCCATGTTATTGGTGTAACGACAATCACACACCATTGAGCAAGGGCCCTGCTGCTGCTGACCAATTACAATACCATTTACCACACTTAATTAATCTTTTGTAATGCACTAATTACTGGAGACCTGCCTCTAGTCACGGGACCGGGATTCAAACATTTGTAGCTTGCTTCCAAGACATACACATTGCCCCTGAGCTATCCTCTCTGCACATTGACTCCAGGTTAAGGTTTAGTGAACATTTAAACTAGACATCGGGGGTCATTACGAGTTTGCCGGTCTGGAAACAACGGTACCAGTAAGCTTGCCAGTACCATTGTTTCCGGAGCAGCAAACTACGAGTTCTGCGAGCGGGTGCCTTACAGCCCGCCAGGTCGCAGACCTTGAAGGATGCACCGGCACCATTCAAGAATGGTGCCGGTGCATCCGTCCTCCCCATTCCCATGGAGTCCAATGGTCCTGGAATGGGAATGGAGAGAAAAATATTTTGGGACCCGGCAATGAGTAATTACTGGGACCGTAATGCCCCGGTAAGTCCCTACTGCCGGGCGCCAGACAAAAAATGACTCTGGCAGCAGCTGTGCCGTTTTTACCGGCACGGCTACTGCCAGACTCATAATGAGGCCCATTGAATGCTAATGAATGTCTCGAATAAGGTTCTAAGGTGGGGAGTATTTTACACAGTTTTAACAAAATTAAATTGTTAGGGTATAAATGATTTGCCTCAGCAATAGTGTCAATAGTATGCTGCGAGCAACTGGATGATAAAAGGTGTCATAATTGAAAGATTTTAATGCGTAAAATGGAGGCCTGAGACCAACAGAACTCAACTACTCAGACTAACCTCAGAAGAAATCTTCAACAAACTAGTTAAGGAGACTAAGAAGAGTGGGAACACCCAATGACCACTGCCTACCAGACAAAAACCTACTCACCTAGGAAGCCCCACCTATCTACTTCTATATATTGATGAACCTTTCACTGGAAAAGGAAATCAAAGCAAAGGCTTACACAGAGCCCTACATTAAAACACTTTGAAAGAATGAGGTGTGAAAAGCAGAAAATCCAACTACCTAAAGGCTCATACCCAACTTACCCTAACCCGCCAACATCTTGGAGAGCTACGTTTACAAAGAAATCGACCACATGAAAAAACATCGACTAATGGACCAATCCCAGGTAGGTTCCAGAGTAAAAAGAGGAACAGAATCAGCCCCGCCTTCCCTACAGGGCAACCTAATGATGAAGGCTGACACAACATACCATCAGCCTGTGTCCTACTAGACAAGAAGCCAGCATTCACAGCACCCCACTGCAAAGGTTAAAATCCTTCCTCGCTGACAGAACCAAATCAATCTAATTACCTCCTTTTACCTCAACTACCAGAACTAGCAACTGCGGCATCCCACAAGGATCAAGACTCTCATCACGCCTCTTCAATAGATACATCGACCGCCTCATGAAACTAATAAAACACACAGACGAACATGTTACAACTATACAGACAACTAGCTCTGACTCAAACAATTATCTCAATGATGGCCTCAATCAGATAAAGCTCAGGACGACCAATAGCAACCTAAAACCAAACACAAGCAAGATATACAGATCACCCCATACAGTGACAATGAACCGTAGAGTTCACTCCCATGGCCCCTGGAAATAGGAATAATACCAGAAACAATAACAGTAATTAAAATCTGGTAACACCCATTTATTTATTTACTTGTCTACATTTTTAAATGCACAAAGTGGCCGTTAGGCATCGTGGCGCTGTTACAGAAGGCTTACTTAATTTTGCATGGAGTACATAGAATGACAATGAGGACCAAGATTATGGTAAAAAAAGATACATAGAAAGTTAAAAATTATATGGTGGGGTTAGCCAGGTGTTCCTTGGTTACAGTGGAAACAGATCGTAGTGGTTTATGCACTAGGGGATGGCTTAATAATGGAGAAGACAGACATTAGACTTAATAGTGCAACTAGCAATGTGTATGGCATGATGTGTCCGTTGTTGCAGCGGACGCAAATCAGCCACACAGGCAATTCATAGAACAATACTAACTGGAGTTCCAAAGGGGTGCCGGTGGTGTTGTGCACACGTTTAGTTGAAGATTTTGGTCTTAAGGGCTTTACGAAAGACAGTGTATGAGGCTTCCTTTCTGAGTGAAGTGGGCAAGGCATTGCAGTTTTTTGGTGCTAGATGTTGGAAGCTGGAGCCTCCTGGCTCTTTTGAAGGTGGGGACGTAGATCTGATTTGAGTGGTGAGAAATCGAATGGGTCTGGATGATGTGACTGGGGTTATTTCTTCGGATAAGTAGGGGGGCAGTGCGATGGAGGCATTTATGTGTGATGGCCATGGTTTTAAATAGGATGCACTCTTTGACTGGCAGCCGGTGCACATCTCTTCTAGCCTGTGAGAGATGTTCCCTTTTCGGGATGCTCAGTGCCGCTCTGAGGGAATTGCTTTGAGTGACTTGTAACCTCTTGAGGTTTTTAGTGGAGGTTCCCAGAAAAAGGGCACTGCAGTAGTACAATTTGGCCCCTATAGTAGCCCTGGCTACCGCAAGGCATTTTCTAGTTGGCAAGTACGATTTAATAGCGTTGATGATTTTGGTGGTGAGAGCTGCAGAGGACGCGATGGCACTGACTTGGTGCGTCACGGACAGTGAAGAGTCAATGAATACCCCTAGAGTTTTGACTGCTGATGACACAGTGTTAAGAGTATTGTCAATGTTAAAAGTCCGGTATTGAGAGTCAGGTTTGTTGAGCGTGTCTTTGGTGCCTACCAAGAGGATCTCTGTTTTATCCCCATTGAGCCATTTGTATGGCTGCATACATGTTGGCTAGGGTAGCTATATCCTGTTCATAAGAGCCTGTGAGAGGGAGTAGTACGTGCATATCGTCGGCATAGCTTGTGTACACTATGATGCGATCATCCAGATCATTGAAGAGGGGTAGGGTAAAGATATTGTATAGAGTAGGCGCGGTACAGGACCCTTGCGGTACACCACAGTGGATGGTAGTGGGAGCTGCATGTGCCTGGCCAGAAAAGACTCATGAGTCTCCCCTTGAGGAAGGAGGAGATCCATGATGTAGCCTCAGGAGAGAAGTGGGCCGCATTCTTTAGTTGCTTACATAATGTATCATGGTCAACGAGATCAAACGCAGTGGACAGATCTAGGAGGAGGGGAAGTGCCGGCTTGCCTTTGTCCATGATGTCACTGAGTTGTATCTTGAGGTCCAGTAGAGCAGACTCTGTCACATGGAAAGGGCGGAAACAGATTTCCTCTTGTCCAGTATACTATTTGCTGTATTATTGGATCTAGGCAAGGTTTTTGTAGTAGACTAATGGGCAGTAGACTAACACCAGACCCACAGGTGAAAGCAATAGTATGCAAATGCTTCTACCTCCCACGCTCAAAATCAGATGCATCATACCGAGCTTCTCACACTGGACCCTTGGCATAATCTTACTGATACTATCAAGAATAGACTCTGCAAACAGCCTATGCCTAGGAAAGCATGACTACCTCACTAAAAAAATCTACAAAGCATTGAAACACAGCAGCAAGACTTCTACTAGGAATGAACAGGAGGAAAATAATCACCCCAGTCTTGAAAAGTCTAGATGGGTTACCAGTGAGTGAAAACAAGAATTCACTTCTAAATCCTCTGCATTACCCATGGAGCACTGCAGAGACAGGTAGTGGAATACCTCCCATCAAAAACCACCCCCTACAACCCACAAAGGACATTAAGATCAAGCAGCGACATACTTATAGAACCAAGGAACTAAGTTCAGAGGTACTGCCTTCGCTAAGCAAAAGTGTGGAATTCAATCCCAAAAATAAATCTGGAAAACAGAGGACCATCTGATATTTCGGAAACTGTTAAATACCTAGCTATTCAATAGACCAGGATAGAGATCAATCCACAACCCTAGGACCGCAAACAGACTACAACAAGCCACCCCAATACTGTCACCACTGCATGACCCAACAACTTCTCAACAAAAGACACATCAAAATGAACAGAATGAATAAAACAGCCTCAACTCAGCACAACCGGACACCTTTTCAATGACTGACACATCAAAATGAACACAAGGACCAAAGCACCCTTCGAAACAAAGAAACAACACCAAACGGTGCTAGGTCCCCAGGCTAGTACATTTTTCATTGTCTTCCTCCAGCACCACCTTTGCCAGAGGCTCCAGGATTCAAACGCGGAGCAAAGCTACAGCCGGAAACATAAAACATGGCAACACAACATAGTCTGGAAGATCTGTGCAAAGAATCCAACCAAGTAACAACCGAACTTCTCAAACATATCACTCAACACACGCTCACCAACAGGTCGACATAAAATATGGCTAAGAGAAATACCCGGACCATCACAACGTTCTCAACACTCTACACCTCTACAAACAACTGCTAAAAAAAAACAAACACAATGTACAGACCCCCTGCCCTCTGAGGTCTCCCCATCTAAAAACAAAGACCTCTGAGAAACCACCACCAGCCACCTAGAGAACTCACCCACACAGACACCAGTTGCTCCTAACTCTACCAGCAACAAGAGTTCAGCACAACTCTTTGTCTTTCCCCTCTAACATCCTAACCACTCCCCACCTCCCAACTGCCTTTTTCTCTTTCAGATGCACAACTGCACCTGGAAACCATGAGAATGGCAGCAGTGCACAGTTCTAACACAATTAACACAAGATAGCCCCTTCTAATGAGGCTAGGGAGGTGAGGCCTCTACCCAATAGTCCACCTAGGGGTGCTATAATGCAGGAGGACCTCATGAGGAAGGGCTCCCCTTCTTGGGAAAATGATGACCACCTGGGGTGCAACCCTGGGAATCTCATCACCCACACACATTCCCTAGTCCTAAACTCCACTTCTAATCCTTCCTTAGAGAACAAACATATGTACTATTGTCATAGTGAAGATACTAGCCAAGTAAGAAGGACTAGGATGAAGAGGAACATCAGAAGTATGAAGATTACACCTTCAAGTACTGCCACGAGATGGCTCAACGGAATCGTGAAGAGTGCCCATAATCATGCACTGCAGGTGCTGACTATAGGCAGAGGCAGGACCAGTCCTACATAAAGTAAACTGAAGACAGACTTTACGTTGTCTTCGGGAGCGAGGAACCTGTGAGATTCGAATCCCAACAGAAGCATGCAGAGCAGCAGATGCCAGCAAAATGGTGCAAGAGTGAACCGAGGATCCTGCAGTAGCAGACCCCTCTGCCCGACCTGAAAAGAAGAGTGGTGGAGTAACCTGGGCCAGGTGCACTGCCGAGTCCCACACAAAATTGTTGAAATGTGAAATCAAATTGGTCCTTCAATGGGTCAAGCTCAACCCTGTGCACATCCGAAAGTCTTTGATAGCTAATACAAACTGCAATTGGTCCGAGCCCAGCAGAGAGAGACTAATAGTGAAAAAGGGATCTGAGCCCGGCTGAGGGGGACCCGGGTTGAACCGTGAGTCACCCGAGAAAAGAAGTTGCTGAAATTGGTCCGAGCCCATCAGAGGGAGACTAATTGTGTAAAAGGGATCTGAGCACGGAAGAGGGGGATCCAGAGGGAACCGTGAGTCACCTGAGAGAAGATATCCTATAAGCATTGGAGAAGAGAGAAGTAGATCAGGGCCCGGCTGAGGGGGATCCCGGCTGAAGAGTGACTCACCTGACTTGAGTATTTGTAAAAGAACTTTTCATTTTTTTTTCGTACATCAGGCCTTCTGAATCAAGAGACTTTGATAATGTAAGAGAGTTGGGAAGAGAAAGCCCTGATGTTGGTAATGGAATTGTGTCCTCGTGCCGGAGATGCCAGAGAGTGCACTATGCTCGAGTGAACCACCTTGTCCCATGCTTAAAACGCGTGTAAGGGAGGACAACGACCTGCACATCCTGACTTATCATTTTGTGAACACTTCTTCTTTTCATAAACACTATCCCACACTATTTGTAATTAGCGGTAAGGATTGGCAATTGTTTTTTTTTTTCGTATAGGCCCTTTTTATTAAAATGAGACTCCACTAGGACTACATTATTATTTGATGGTTGTAGCTTGCTCCCATCTGTATTTTTAGGGTAAAATAGGCGTTTATCAAAACTTTGTCAAAGTTCAATAAACACCCTTGAACTGTGGTCACTTGTATCTGTTGGACCTTGATACCATGCCTCCCTTACTGACCCACACTGAGAGACAGAAAGCATCAGAGGAAATCTTCCTCATTAAAGTGAGAGAAGGAAAACCACTGACCACCAGAGAAGGGTCTGGGACCCAAAACCAGAGACGGAAGGCATAAGAGGAAATCTTCCTCATCACAGTGGGAAAGTGAAAACCACAGACTATCAGAGAAGGATCTTGGACCCTGGCAAGATCTGGGGCTTGTTGAGAACCAGTCAAATTGGCAAAGTATGCGTGAAGTTGAAAGCATTGAGAAATAAATATATCAAGTTATACCAGAAGAAGGGAGTCATTCTCCTGGTACCATATCAGGAGTTCTGATTAAGACACCAGTGGAAGGGAGTAATGAAGATTACTGGTAAGCAATGAGGGACCCAGCTGACTGGTAGCCTCTGGCAGACTCCATCTTGATTCGAATCCTTTATTAAAGCATTGTGTGCGGTCCGTTGTTTTACAAACCAAAAATAACAAACACAAAAGACAATTAAGATCAAGTTTAGGCACTGTAATAGGTTGAGAAACCTTTCCCCTGTTCACCCCTGACAATGTTTCTAGACAAGTCCGATCTATGAAAGTCTCATCAAAGCAGGTTCTCCCCTGCTCATCCAGAACCATCAAGGACCACATTGACACCCTTGGCCGATTCAGCCTTGGCCGATTTATGCAATCACTCCTTGATACTGTAACTTTCCCCTCCCCATAAGCACTCTCTTGTGCACCCCCTCCTAAAAATAGACCTTGGCTGTTCCTTCCGCTTCGGCTAACTATCGTCCGATCTCAATCACTCCTTATGTGGACGGTCTCTTGGAAAAGCTGGCCATCTCCCAGCTTAACTTACATACTGAATCTGTTGGTTGCCTCCATCACCACCAGTCTGGCTTCAGAGCTGCAAGAAGCATGAGAACTGCTCTCTTGAACACCTGTGATGACTTGCTCTCCAATTTTGACTCTAATCTCCCTTCTGTCACCATTCTCCTCGATCTATCCTCTGTTTTTGACACTGTCAACCATGCCATCCTGCTCAACTGCCTCTGTGAGAATCTTGGTATTACTGATCAGGCCCTAGCCTGGTTTACCTCCTTTCTCATCGCTCGACCCTCTCAGGTCCATCTGGGGTCTTTCCTCTCTTCTATCTCTCTCTCCACTTGTGGTGTTCCCCAGGGGTCTAACCTCTCTCCCTGGCTCTTCAACCACTACCTGGCACCTCTTGCCCACAACATCGCTATTTTCTGCCCCAATTTTCAAAGTTATGCAGATGACACTCACTCAGCTCTCTTTCAGGCTCCCCTCAGCCACCTCTGCTTCTTCTCTCATACCAGATTATCGGGTCACAATTCAGGAATGGTGTTCAGCCAATGATTTCCGCCTTAATGCTAGTAAGACTGAGATTCTCCTCACTGGGACAGCCGCTCCCTACTTTTCTCTCTCTCTGGTCACCCACAATTTGCTCCTTCCTGTGAGGCTACATTTTTTGTTGTCATCTTCGACTCCACCCTCTCCTTCTCTCCTCACATCTCTGACGTCCCTAAGAAGTCAAACTATCAGCTGCACCTCCTCGGAGGTATTCTTCCTTTTCTCACTTTCCCCAAGGAGCTCACTGTCTCCACAGCTCTGGTCCTCTCTAGGCTGGACTATTGCAACAGCCTTTTTCTAAATCTTCCTGCCTCTACTCTTCAACCTTTACAACTTATCCAGAACAGGACTGCGAGACTTGGCGTTGGCCTCAAGACCAGGGATTGTATCTTTCAAGCTCTGAAATCTCTTCACTGGCTCCCAGTGGCTGCAAGGATCAAGTTCAAGACCCTCTTCATAGTCCCCAAGGCTTTCTGTGGTCAGAGACCACTCTACCTCCAACTTCCTCTTCCAAACATCTTCCTTCTCGAGCTCTCCGCTCATCCACCTCCAACTCTCTGAGGGTCAGACACTTCTCCAAGCAGATCTAACTCCTTGGCTGGGGTCTTCCTCTGGAACAGCCTCCCTGCCTCTCTCAAACTTGAGAAGAACCACCTCCGGTTCCGGAACAACTGAAGACCTTCCTTTTCGCTTCCACTTTCTCTGTTCCTCTCCCTTGCTGATGCTCCTGACTACTCCGCGCACTGGTCACCCTCTGAACCCGGGCCCAGGCTCTTGCATGTCCAGTTGCCCTTGCACTGCCTCTGGGCTCCCCAGCACTTAAGTCTCTGCATCTGCAACCCCTTCCCTCTTCCTCGCACTTGCGCAATCTGAATGACACAAGGCTTAGTAAGATTGTTATTTTGTCCTCCCTTTATTTCCCCCTCCTTGTCTTGTTGCGCCTAGTTGTGTACAGGCGCGTTATAACTGCCACATCATGTCATATCACAATAATTGCTTAAAACGTGCACTGCTTTTACACTTGAGTAGAGGAGGCACATTGACTTGTGGGCTTACAATCATAGTCCTCTAGATTGCAACATAAGGCATGTTTTTACTCGAAAACAAAACCGCAGACTCTGCATGTTTTTACCACATACAGTGAGAATCAGCTTGTTTGAACATACAGCAAACCGCACATTCTCAAAGACCAAAAACAGGCCTACTTGTGGTCAGCCATGTATGGTTAAAAGGATTCTAACAACTTCTGTTTAGGACATAGTGTGCTTATGGTAGGGAATTAACTCACCTAAAAATTCAAGGAATTCATATGTTTGAAAATCGGTGAATCATTGAAATATTATGGTTACTTATAACGCGCTTAATACCCAGAGGTTTCTAAGCGCGGACTATCCTCCCGAGATTGTATGACTCCCTGCCAGTGGAGTATTAAGGACATGACAGGAATGGAAACAAAGCAATTGATAAACATGTTATTGCACAGCCCTTGGAAAAATGCACTGATCAAAATACTGAAGCAAACCAGAAACCTGTTTATTATATTTATTTAGGGGTGTTCATAATGGGCCCAATAAGAAAACAATGGGCCTCATTACACAGTAGGCGGTAGCCATGGCGCTATTAGCGCCATGGCTACCCCCTTACCGCATTCCGGGTCCGTATTCCCGGAATAGGGACTTACTGGGTCATTCCGACCCTGGAGGACCCGGTAACTCTCCATTCCGGGAACCATTCCCCATTCCCATTCAAGCCCCCATAGGGCTCAATGGGAATGGGGAAGGAGCTAATAACGGTACCGCAATTTGCGGTACAGTTATTAGCTCTGAAGTCCATTAGCGGGTCCCTCCCATAACGCCTGGTAAAACCAGGCGTTATGGGAGGGACCCGCTAAGGGACCTCGTAGTAGGGCGGTAAGGGATTACCGGCACTGGTGCCCTTACCGGTGCTGGTAATCCCTTACCGCCTACCGTGTAATGAGGCCCGATGAGTATGTTTGCAAAGAACCTGCCCCAGGCTACATGTGGAGGATCTGTTATATTGGGCAGCAGCTGTGCTATTTCCAGCTTTTGTGATCCAGATTAAGTGGCGCCAGTGTGGCCTTAAGGGGGAAGAGGTGAGAAGGAGAAAGGGGCGTGGCAGGAGGTCCGAGCAGGGGCCCTCCTGTTTCAAGGCGTGTGACCGTCCTGTAGAGCCCAGGATGGGGCGTCCTAACATTGCTAAGAAGGCAGCCATTGGGGATTCGGATTCCTGGAGGGTGGGGCTGAAAGGAGGCATGGAGGGATGCAACACTGAAGGTTGCAGGCGATAGGAGGGAGACCCTGTGAAACCAACTCTACTGTGACAAGACCACACAGACCAAGAAGAAAACAAACCCACGACTACATACTCAACCCGAGAAGATGGAGTAATGAGGCTCAAGCTTCGGTATCCAAAAATCACCGCTGATGGATAAAAATCTATCAGCAAGAAGACGAACAAGCGCGCCGGGAGGGGGAGCGTGCACAACTTCACACGCAGTAAAGGCTAGAGTTATGCGCACAGAGTTTTTAAAAAAAGTTAATTTACCCAATGCGCCATCTGCTTGAATACTGGTACTCATTCCCCCGGCCGTTGGCTTGGAGAAGTCCCGGCCGGCCCTGCGCGCGGGAAAGCAGCAGCCCATTTAAAGCACTGGCCACAGTGCTGTACTATGTCGTGGAGGTGTTCAGTGTTGTGGGCTTTCCGTGAATGCATTGTTGTGAAATGTGCCGATGAAGAAGCACACTTCGACAGATGCATCAAAGAGGATCCCAGGTTGTGACGTCAGAACCCGAGAGGTGGCGCTCCAAGGATGCACCGTATTGGACCACTCGGAGATGATGTTGCAAGATGAAAAGTAGGCTGTATTATCTGAAAACGCAA
Organism: Ambystoma mexicanum; assembly: GCF_040938575.1. Classification (NCBI taxonomy): domain Eukaryota; kingdom Metazoa; phylum Chordata; class Amphibia; order Caudata; family Ambystomatidae; genus Ambystoma; species Ambystoma mexicanum. Next base: position 901,034,648 of record NC_090926.1, read on the forward strand.
TGGCAGCAACCGTGTTTTATTCTGTATTGCGCAATGTGAAACAATCGCAATTTGAATGGCAAAGTGGACATTTGTATCCATCTGTTGAAGAGAGAAATCTAATACAAGTTTATTTGTTTCACTAGTGAATTCACTAAAATGTGTCCACAGTTAATGTTCCACTGATTCGGTTTCCAGGGAGCTAGGTGGTTATTTTAGCAGAATAAAGTAGATGAGCCAGAGTAATCTGGTCGGATAAGTGGGTGCTTTGGTTTGGTGACTGAACTGCCTCTGTCTACTGGCTAGCTGACTGGATCACTTCTGTGCGGTCTCGGAGATAAGGAAAAGGCAACTGTGCAATACAGTGGCAACTCCACAAGGGGGCGCGCTGCTACCAGATGTCAAGTGAAGTTCTGCAATAGCATTTGGCAAGACATACTAAAAGGTATACAATGACGGCATTTTGATACACGATCACAGGTGAAAGTGTCATGTAGTTAAGACATTGTCATCTCAAGAGAGCATCTCAAACCCTGCTGCTAATGGTCCCATGACAGCAACAATCTAAAATGCTCAAAAGCAGCAGAGCTAGGCGTTGAAAGAAAGGTAAAAGACACTATTCCGTCAGCACGCACTGACTCAAGAGTGAGAGCCATTCCCATCAACGCAAACACTCAAACACGCACCAAATCGTAGACACTGTTCAGGCGAGATACTGCAGGCCTGCGTCATCTGTGATGAGGTGAGGAGACCACGGTGCGGCCAGGCGGTGTTACCTGATAAACTGTGGAGCATAGTGCTCTAAGTATAAAAAAAACAATTAGTGGAACTATGTTCCCTCTGCCCTGCCCCTTTCCTGCCCACCAGCCCATACTCACTGTCACCCGCTTCCCTGATTCAAACACCACACCTGGGCCCGCCCAGCCAGCAACACTGTGTTTTACAACAGTTCAAGTAAAACCGAAGAAAACACAATGATAGAAAATATATTTAAATGACCACCATTAGTGTGTCATGCACCCTCATGCAGCCTGCCCTTCACCATCCTCCGGTCGCACCTCTTAAAGAACATGGCCAGCTGCAGACACACCCCTCCCATTACCTGCTATCAAGTCTGCGCCCACAGCCATTCAGACGCAGATCGCGATCGCGCTGGGCGTGTTGTGTTGGCTGCTCGGGAAGGGGTTTTGTATCCCAAGCAGCCTATTGAAATAAATAGTCGCTTTCCAGCACCTGAGAGATAGCGCAGTGGAATGTTCCACTGGCTCGATATCAGGTTCGAGTCCCAAATGGGGATGAAATAATAAAAAAATAAAAAGAAAATTGGCGTCCTGGAACATTATTGTGGGTCGCATAAATGGAACGATGACCCGTTGCCCCAAGAAGTAAGGGAACGTCGTGCCTTCTAGTCCCCCCCATTTGACCCCAGTGGAGCATAACCTGTTGCCCCAAGAAGTAAGGGAACGTCATGCGATCTAGTACCCCCCCCCACCCACCCCCAATTGACTCCAGTGGAGCATAAAGGAAACGGAGGCGGTCAATATACATATAACCTTAATTTAGAACTGAAATCAAAGGGGGTCCAAATGAGTCACAAAACAATGGGGGTCATTCCGAGGTTGGAGGTAGGAAATTACCGGCACCGGTAAGCGTGCCAATGCCGGTAATCCCTTAGCACCCTATTCCGAGGTCCCTTAGCGGGTCCCTTCCTTAACGCCTGGTTTTAGCAGGGGTTAAGTACGGCGACCCGCAAAGGTAGTTCGGAGGTAATTACGGTGCCGTAATTTACGGTGCCGTAATTACCTCCATCCCCATTGAGCCCTATGGGGCAGAAATGGGAATGGGGAAGGGCAAAAGGTGAATGGGGAATTACAGGTCCCTCCAACCCTGGAATGGACCGGTAATTACTCCATTCACCATGCCCGATTTGGGACGGTTTCGGAGGCAACCATGGAGCTAATTACTCCATGGTTAGCTCCAAACCCGGAATGACGCCCAATATATATGATGGTGAGAATCACAAGTAGCTAATGAAACTTAGGTAGGAGTAGCCTAACAAAAATGATCGAGTTTTCACAACTCGCATGAAAGAAGGAAATCTATTTCAAAAGGATTTAAATGTAATCAATCCGCAGTCAAAAATCAACTAAAATAAAAAATATATAGATGAAAAAAAGAATTAAAATCAAACTAGGACAATGCAGGTTCCACTTCATTCAGTTCTTATTCCTCAATTCAATGCATAAACCCATTCCCATGACCACTCTTCAATATAATATAATGTTGCAAAAATAAAACAATGGGCCTCATTACACGGTAGGCGGTAAGGGTTTACCGGTACCGGTAAACCCTTACCGCCTTACTACGAGGTCCCTTTGCGGGTTGGTACATTAAGGCCTGCTTTTAGCAGGCGTTAAAAAATGAACCCGCAAAGGGACCGGGGTGCTAATTACAGTTGCGGTACTGTAATTAGCGCCTTCCCCATTCCTATTATGCCCTATGGGGCCAAAATGGGAATGGGGAAGGGCAATGGAGGAAGGAGGAATTACCGCCTTCCCAACCTTGGAATAGGGCGGTAATTCCCCTTTCCTCCAAGGCGGTACCGGTAAATTACCGGCATGAACCATGGCGCTAATAGCACCATGGTTTACCGCCTACCGTGTAATGAGGCCCAATGTATCATCTATGATATATTTCAGAGTATTAAAAAACTACACAAACTGTCTGAAACTGACGTGATTCAAAATCGGCGTGATGCTTCCATCTACTGGGACAAAGCAGTATTCTTTTTCAGTGACTTTTAGCACAGGGAAATCAGGCAAACTTAGGCAGCCACAGTCCACTTAAAACCCTAGTAACCTCTATCAGGGATTACTGTTATACATTAATTGTGTTCCATTCTTTTACTAAGAATCACAGAGGAGGGCTTATTAGTGACTGAATGAATTATCTAGAACGTTTCAATATTGATATGTAGGCTATTGCTGGAAATATAAATTATGCAATATTCACCTTTTCCAAAATGTAATCTCATCTCTCTATGCACCGCTTTACCTTCTTTCTGCAATGTATTACCCCTACTTGGATAGATCCAAATTTCTGAAATGGGTTTTGCAAAACGTGAAGTCTCTTGGGCCAGTCCAATGTTAAATTCTAGTTGTTTTGTTCATTATCATTGGGCTACTAATATTACATTGGCAGAACCACCTTTGTGCATCTTTACTCCATTTCAAGAGGGAGGCTCAACTGGAGGAAGTAAAAGAAAAGTATCAAAGATATCAGATACTCCTGTCCTCTGCACACTGTGAGAAACCTGGAGGTGTCTCGCCTGCTAGTCCATGGGAATCTGTCATCCAGGTGGCCAAGATACAGCCATCGCTTTTGGATCCAATTCCTGGGAGTGGACCAGTGCAGGAGGATCACCTGGATGAGGGGTCTTTGGGGAGTGGAAGTGGAACACCGGATGGCGACACACGGTATCCGCTTCCCTGTAACACCTTCAAACCATCCTACCAGGTAGTGTATGTAGGGACTCAACCCCCCTCCTTTTCTGACACAAACACTTTCTCACAAACAACTCACTGTGAGCGAAAACAGACTAACACCCAAGCCGTATACCTGACATGTCCCACTAAAATGGTCATGCAGGGTCAGGCAATTACTGAACATTACACACAAGTGACTTCCATCACACTTCTCCACATGGGTAAAAGGCGGAGCACGGAATCACACTCTAAGCAAGGCAAAACAGTTCCAAGAAGTAAGATGGCAAGACCGAAGTGGAGTGCAAGGTGGGAAGTACCCTTGACCTTCTCACTGAAAGAATGCATCTTTCATGAGCTTTCGAGAATAGGAAACGTAAGACCTGGAATTAAAGCTGAAGAATCCTTCATTGTGTGTCGGAGGTTACCGGGGCTCTCCTGCATCGATAGTCAAGGTGGGGAGAAGCATTTGCCACTGTGGTACAACACAACAAAGGCTCCTTGGCTCCTACAATAAAAAAGCACCACTGAAGTCAGCACAGCCGGTGAGTTAGGGAGACTGATACCAGACCAGACTGTGTGGAAACCAAGGTTGCAAGCAGCAACATTGTATAAAGAATATTATTAAGATAGCAGATGAGTGAATTAATTTTGAAGCTAAGATACAATACCGTAGACAGAGTGGTCCGGCATCACGTGGGTGCTCATTAGAAAGTCTTGTTAGGTATCCAACCGAAAAGGTATGAACATTAAAAGAAAGCAAATTGTGAAATCAAAGTGGTACTGCAACGAGTCAAGCCCAACCTTGTGCACATTCAAAAGTCTTCGATACTTGATGTAAAATTGACATTGGTCCGAACCTGGCTGACGAAGACTAATTATGTTGAAGGGATATGAGCCCGGCAGAGGAGGATCCGGGATGAACCATGAGTCACCCGAAAAAGAACCACCTATGAACATTGTGTGATACAATGAAAGGTGAAATACAGGCTCGAGCCTGACAGAGGGAAGCCTGTGCAGAACTTTTATGCTAAAAGGATCTGAGCCTGGCTGAGGGGGATTCTTGGGTGGATAGTTACTCAGCCGATGTGAATACATGTGAAAATCTAGAAGGGAAAATAATTTGTTTATTTGGCTGCAATAGGCCCTTTGAGTAAAGAGACTTTGAGAAACAAGGAGACTTAAGTTCCGAAGGTCCTGATGGTGATGAGTGAACTGTAACCTCGTGTTAAAGAAGACTGTGACAGTGCTACGCTTGAGTGAACCATTTTGTCTCGTGGTGAGCACGTGGGAAAGGGAGCCCAACGGCCGGAAAACCTGACATATCGTTTTAAACACTTCCTTCTTTTTCATAACATTATTCCATACACTATTTGTATTTAGAGGTAAGGATTGGCAATAGGATTTTTAGTATAGGCCCTTTAAGAGTCTTTGTGCTCTAGGGCCATGTTTACACTAGTTCATTGTTTATGCCCTTTAAAAGTAACCATGGCAACCACACAAAACTACACTTTGACTAGTGAGGGGACGCAAGGGTGTCCGTCCTCCATTTCACTATCCGTAACCACGGATACCCTATAAACAGAAGCTGCGAAACAGTCTCTCTGCGTGCCAGCGCGGATCCGTTCCAGGGAGCACTATCTTCACCAGAGTGTGAAAGCTTACCGTTTCAAGGCCTTCTGCTGGAAATGTATTTATTTTACACTTATTTTATTTATACTGACATCCTCCTAACTTAACTATGGTACGATCTTAGCATCTTAGGCCACTATCATTTTCCCCTCAAGGAATTTGGCATCTTGTGACAGCTGACACGTGGTCCCGAGATCGATCCTAACGAAGGAGGTAAAATGAACCCCTGTGTTACATTATAAGAACACTGAGAATTTTTTATGTTAGAACAAGTTTCAGAAATGTATACCTTGCTCTTATTGTTTAGAAACTTCGTATCGATTCCCTGATCTCCACGTGTCTTAGCACAATCACTTTAGTGCTTATTGCTGGTTGAGGTGTTTATTCAGAGATTCTTGAAGTCCCCATCTATATATCTTGCTTAACTTTGGGAATACACTATTTCTCAATGACCATTGAGCATATCAAGCCATGAGATAGGCCATATGACATGTATGCCTGGATTGAATGTAATCTGCACCCTCCATTCTGATGTGGTTTCTACACTTTACTTCTGCCCACACTGGGAGAGGCCTCTTCTCTGGATCTTGCCTGCTCAATGCAAGGCAATATTATACCATTGAAGACCATAAGAGGCATGACAAATGTATTTCTAAAACACTTAATGGACTGAACACTATGTTCACTTTATGTGTAAAATGACATTGAGTGTTAGTATGTAATGTCAAAAGCTATGAACACATATGTACTGATGGATTGTCAATTACCTTGGAGAACTTTGAATTTGCACCCGATGAAGGGATTGCTATCCCGAAACGCATTGTGCCGAAGTCAACAGATATAAAGAAATACCTTTTGGATAAAATGTACTGTGTTTGGCTGAATTATTGGAGTTATATTCTAACATTATTGTATGATATTTTGCCTAAGAATTGTGACACTATTGTTTACATTTTGTCTGATTTGCTCAGCAGTAAGGTGTGCAGAGGACGGGAGTATCCAATATCTTTGCATACTTTTCTTTTGCCATTTGTTTTTCCAACCTCCTGCCAAGGTTGCGTTACCTCCTCTGCACCCAAATCGCGTCAACTTTCATTACTATTTGTGATTCTACCCACTCAAAAAAATAGGGTGTTCGCCCACACTATTTGCCCAAATGGAAGAAGTCATGTGATCAGAAATGAGGTAGAAAGTAAATAGAATGGAAATGGGAGAGGAAGTGTGACTATCTGATGAAGAATGCGCGTGTGGGCAAAATGCATCAGCTGTTACTCCCTGTCCTCCTTCATTAGTTTCCCCCAAAAGTTGGTGCCCGTGTGTAGTCTATATCCCCGGACCATTTTACCTTTTAAGGCCTCACAATAAAGATATACATTTTTATAATACTTTTGATCCCAGAGAGCTGCCTTCATGTTATTTTTGGATTAACCTTATTTTGCATTTTAAAGCGCTCACACAGACCGCGGGCATCGAGGCGCCGTTATAGGAATTATGTTTTGTTTGTTGTGTAATTGTTTTTTGTCTCAGTTGCGTATTTATAATGCGCTTAAATATCCATAGGTTTCTTAGCGCGGACCAGGGGCTCGAACCTGTGTTGCTTCATGTCGTCTTGCTTCCAAGGCGAACAAGTTGCTGCTGAGCTACCCTCCCGGGACAACCTGTATCCGTGAATGACTCAGCATGAACACTGAGCACAGGGAAATAATGCTGTTTATACGTGAAGCAATGGGATGTGGAAACTTTAAAACTGTTAGTCACCAGGATGTTTATTAACTAGCAAAAAGCCATTAACCATTGTGGGAGGTGGAGCTGAGCGGAATAACCAGAGAGATTCCAGAGGATTGCTTGGCCAAAATGAGTGTTGGGCCGAGGCAGCCATTCTAAGAAAAAGCATAAGGTTTAGCCCATGTAGCAGCCCTAGCAATAACATTCCAGAGAACATGCCTCTATGAGGCGGATACAGCAGATTCAGCTCTTGCCACGTGTGCTTAAAGACCTTTAAAGGGAGGACAGCGACATCTGTCTCTTGCATCTCAAAGTGCTTCTACTGTCAATCAAACTGGGTATAATTGTCTAGGATGCCAGCTCCCTCAGCAACGACCCTGTGCAAAGAACAAAAAGCCCCTCTGAGGACTGGAATGCTTGAGTCGTGCTCGGGTAAAATTTAAGATCTTTGTGCATGTCTAAGTTGTGCCTCGGAAGAGCAATTCGGAAAAGAAAGTGGTCAAAGAAGGTATCTAGTCAATTCATCTAAACCCATTCCATCTAATACCATTTCATGTGAAAAATGTCCATCTAATGCATGTTTTTGGGGGGGGTAAGGGTTAACTTTTGTTCAGGTGCATTTTAAATGGTAAATAACAGGGTTTAGGGGTTGGGGGGAACCCCCCGGAGCCCCACCCCAAAAAAAAGAAAACAAAAATGCATTAGACGGAAATGTTTTAGATGGAAAAATTTCAATGGAATGGCATTAGATGCAATGGTTTTAGATGAAATGACCATAAACTGGTCAAGAACACACCTGGTTGATGGAAAATCCTTGACTACTTTAGATGTAGAATGAGGGCGTAGCACCACCATGTCCAATGAAAACATTAGAAGGCTCCAAAGCTGGGAGGATCTGTATGGCACACAACCTTTGGGCGATTGTAATGTCCACAAAAAAGGCCACGTTCCATGAAATAAGGCTGATGTCCACTGAAGCCATTGGTTCGAAGGACTTGCGGGCCAGGGCCAAAAAGACCACATTAAACTCCCAGGTGTATTAGGATCCTCGAAATGCTGCATAACTAATGGATAAAACAGAGTGAATGGGACCTTCTCTGGATTCATGCAGGTCAGCAAGGCCGGAATTTTAGTTTGCGTTGAATCAAGAGTTAATCCAGAATACGTCAAGTGAGACTTGGCGGAGAGTACGGTTTCCAAGCTGCACGTCAGAGGATTGCATTGCTGTTGAAGACAACAGAGGCACAACTGGAACCACTTGCCCCCGTACTGATCTCTGGTGGAGGGCTGCCAAGTCATCATGATCACTCTCACATTCTCCTTTGACAAGCTGGCAAGCTCTGAGTTACTAGGCTGACACGCACAGGGAGAGGATGGTTGGAGAACCTATCCTCTCCCTGTGAGATATGATGCCCGGCCTCTGTGAACGAAGGAGAGAGAGGGAATCGTGGTTATGGTTTTGATATCAGAACCAGAATCTAGCTGGCCATCAATGAACCACCAAGTTCACCCTGCATGACCTCATGGCCATGAACCTGCAAATAGTTCAGTAGATAAGACGGAAAGGAGGAAATTAATACAGGAACAGCTCCATCCAAGATATGGCCAGGCCTTGCCCCATTCACAATGGGTTCCTGCCCAGGAGAGAGGCGAACTGTTGGCTCTTGGCATTCTGTGGAGATAACAAGGCATCCACTCGGAGCCCCTATTGCAGAACAGATCCTGTATCACACGCATAGATCATCAGCTCTAACCTGCTGAGGGAGTCTGCCACCTGCTAGAGATAAAAGGCCTGACGATGGATCCTGTGGGTAATGGACCATTCCCACATTTCCACTGCCAGTCTAGCCACCTGAGGAGACTTGGTCATCCCCTGCTTGTTCACGCAAAACATGGCTATGGTGTTCTCGGGTGAAGACTTGCACAGAACCACTCCCGATGACAGGAAGAAAGGACTTCAAAGCACTGAAGCACCAGCATGTCTATATTGGGGTTGGCGGGCCAGAGTGCTCCATATCTGGAGATTGTCGAGAGCGGCTCCCAAGACAGGAAGAGAGAAATCTAGCGATCATTATAAACTCAGGATATTGGAAGAGTTGTTCCACCAAATCAAGTGTGCCCTCAAAAAGAAGGGAAATGGAAGCAAAACCGACGCAGGATGGGAGGACTGACCCCGGACTCAAGCCGGATGCCGCTGTGTCTTTCATTTTATTTATTGTTCCCATTGCCAATAGGCATAAAGAGAAACTCTCGGCTGCCCATGGGACTGGCGCTAGACACAGCCCACCTTTAAGTCTTTCGCTCAAGCAAAGTGCCTGGTAATGTATGAGGATGTGTTAATGATCACTTATGGGTCTGTGGGTTTAAGCATCAAGTGTTATTTGTAATGTGGTTAGGACACTTGCCTCCACATGGGGAGCATTTGTGAGAGATGGGCTGAATACCACCTCCCCCAACACCTTTGTGATTTAGCCCTGTGTCTTTCATGTTACGCTGTTTTCGCTAACCCACTGACAAATGGAACAGAACATCAATGTACAAAAAAGGGTGCACAGTTTATGTATGCGCGGAGAAGGCATTTGCCTCATGTCTTGGTAGCACTGAAGTCCAATGTCGTTTTTCAGTGAAAAGACAGAGATAGACAATCCGCGGCTAAAGTTATGTACAATTGGAGAGACAATTAAGATTTTGGCAAGGTTGGCTCAGGGGTTATGTTCGCTCACTTGGGAGTTGAAGGCAGTTCTGCTATCTACTAAGTTGAAAAGGGTCCATAACTATTTGACGCAGCCAAGTCTGTTTGATCGTTTACAAAAAAAATAGCAGAATTGAAACCCCAGGTGTGGGCCAGTCCCGCTATGCAAACAGTTCTCAATTCTCTCCACATGCCCGTTGGCTGTTCCCATGCCATGTGTGATAGGCCAGTGTGTGGCCCCCAGTGGATTGTGTAGAATCTTGTATTAACCTTTGCAATAGCTATGGCATTTTTTCTCTTGGTGTCTTGGAAACAATGTACAGACTTAACTTACAACATGCATTGGAATGAAATCATAAGGCTGTGTGGTAGTGATTGTAGGGATGAATGGTGTGCAGTGAAAAAGTCGAAAACATTATGTCGAAAGTCATAATGTCAGAAAAAAAAATGTAACTTTTTTTTTTTAGAATGTTTTATTTTTTTATTTACATGTTTTTTTTGGGTTCCTCAAGTAAAAAAAAGGGGAAAACATTTTTTAAAAATAAATTTCAAAACAGCGGGTATGGGAGGGAACCCCCCCATTCCAAACAAAAAACAAACAAAAATAGACATTCAAAATGTTTTTTGACTTTTTTTTCGACATTATGACTTTCGACATAATGTAATACGAAATTATCACTATAAACCGGGATGAATGTATAGTTTGTGGTGTTTTGACCAGAAGAAAAGTTAATTAAAAGAAGGTTCGAGAGCTTGACTGACTGGCTGCCAGAACTGTCATGGAGGCAATTGCTAGCGTGGTGATGCTATTACGTTAAGTCATGTTGTGGATGCATCACAGCTTAAGATGTGGGAAATATGCATAGGAGTTGTGGGGCTACTAACCAGATAATCATATTGCATTCTCCCCCGATAGCCGAAGTGGGTACTGGTACACCCAAGCCTGCAGAGGTGGTTCTGGTAAATCCAAGCCCGCCCACAGCCGTGCCACAGCCAGGAATTGCCTGTGAGCAAACTGAGTGCTGGGAGAGACAAGAGGAGAGTTTGACAAAGGATATTCCCCACCATGACCCCAGCACAAACTAAAGTAGAGGTAAGGCTGTGAAATAATGCCTGGCTGGGCTGATTGGTCAAATAAGGCATTCATATTAAGCACACCACTAAGAGGGCAACTACCTATTTTAGGGTTTGCATGCAAAGGCTGACTGGATCCTTAAGCAGAGTCTGAGATTTTCATACACTGCATACGTCTGTTCAAGCGATGCCCAAGCAAGCTGGAGACCACACACAAGAGGCTTTCACACTCTTTGCCCTTGCTCCGTCAGCTGCATTGGTTTCTGATCGGCAGCCGAATCAGGTTTTAAAAGCTCCTCTTGGTACACCGCACCATTCATGGCCCTGGCGCGGGAGACCTTCTCTCCAAACGTAGTCTTTATCAGCCGGCGAGACTTTCAAACTCTGATTAATATTCCAAGGTTTGGTAGGAAGCAAGCAGGAGGACGTTCTTTTTCTGTATTGGCCCTGACAATGTGGAACTCTCTTCCGGGGGAGCTTCGTGATACCATTGCCCGTCTTCAGTTTCGTAGGAATCTGGAAACATTTCTCTGAGTCCTTAGTGAGTTGCTTTCTCCCCCTAACAGTTGTGTGTTAGTGCCTTGATGCCTTAGGTTCTTTGTTGTGCTCTATAAATCTATATATATATATATATATATACATACATACACACTCTTCTGAACGGTGACAAATCACCAGGTACTATGCACAGGAAAGCTGCGAGGAACATCAGGTTCTTAAATGAGGGTGAGTTTGTCTTGTGGCTCAGTTGGGAGAAGAACTCTGGACTGTGCCCCCTGGGAGTTCTTGAGGCCAGCCAGGAGCATTACGGCGTTGGTATCGGTGGTGTGGGAGTTTGGATTCTGCTTGGGCTGAGGCTGGTCTTTTCTGGAATTTAATCTGTATAGCCTAGGCTTGTCTGCCCTGCTCACATGGGATTCGGTTACCATGTCATGTTAGATTCGGAAGGGTGATAGAGTCCACATACCATATACAGATCTACATTGGGTGTTGTGCACCCTTCCCTGAACTGGACTGGATGCAGCAAATGTGAATGTTTGTATTATTTAGTTGCATGTGAAGTGCTGCAAGTCACCTTTCAGCGATTTCACAGCCCTTGCTAATATAGTGCACAAAGCGATATGACATTGCAAATGCGATATAACAAAAGCTCAAATAGTATAGCATGACATACCAGAATGTATCCTACTGTGCTAGTGGAACAGACCCTCAATTATGCCCAAACGTAAAGGGGGCTGTGACTAATAATTAAATATGTAAATAGTCAAAGGAAAAATGACCTTAAGAAGTTTATTAATACAGAGACCCTGTGGATTTTGGCACGTTTTTATTCTACGAGTATTCTTATTTGTTGACTGACCTTTTGATGGATATTTACTACTTTATTATTGTTACTTGACTAAGTGATTTGTACTTATTCCATTCATTATTTTGGGGACGGCTTTGCAGAAGAAAGAATTGAATATTACATTTTAAAATAGCAAAACTCCCTTAAATACAAAAAAGGACCTTTAGTAACAAAATCAAAATTTGGAAGGAAATATTAAAATAAAACACAAGGATGGAAAGTTGTGGAAGTCCAACAAGGGTGTCAAGTTTGAATAAATGGGCTGTATGCATAGCAGTTTGTTGGAACATGCCTTCATTGTTTCGCCCGCACCCAGCCTCATAATTGCAGCGACGGTGTGGTAAGGCCTCGTTTCGCACCGCAAGGACACTTTAAAGTGCCATTATTGCCTTGCATGGGCAGGTACAGAGAAAAAACCAAACGGTCTTGTTGCGTACTGTACTACTTTAGAACATATAACGCCCCCTATTTCTTCAGGGCTTACTAATGTGACCACTTGAGTTTGCTGTGTTGTCCCTGCCTCTGTGATCAGGCGCATGCAAATCCGTATCAATTAATTAAATATCTGTGCTCAACAACCCATAAAGATTACGTTTTAAAATAATGTTATACTTCAATGTCCTTTTCAAAACCAACACCATGCCGCCAAACCAATCAACGATCACATATAGTCTTAGATGTTTTTGTTACAATGCATTATGGCGCAGCATAATACGGATCACTAATGCAGGTTTCCCCCCAGCATCTTCTAAACCCTTCTGCCCCTCTATCTGATCTTTGGGAGGTTCAAGTTCTGGTTTTTACCCAGGAGGAACTCATTCTGTGAACTGTTGGGTTCCAGATCACGGTACGGCACTGTACTGTGCTACAAGTGTGCATCCCTCACAACTGTACCGTATAGCCGTTCCATGGGAGCTGGGGCACGGCTCACTGAAGTTGCATTGACGCATCCTTGCCTTTGGTCTGCGTATTGTACACTCCTTGGCTCATGTGTTGGTGCTTCTTTGATTTCAATCTTTTTTGGGTGGAAACAAGATTCACTGGTTAACAGAAAAAGAGCCATGACACCCCCTTAGTAGATAAGGGCCCTCATCACAGCAAAAGCACTGGCTTGCACCCCATGTAAGCACTCAACTGCCTTACGACCGAGGCTGCATCAGAAGGTGGAGGGGGGAGGAGAAAGGAACCGCATGAACCGTGAATTTCGAAACTACACAAATAGATAACTCCAACACTGAACATACCATTTTCCATCATCCCCTGTCAAGTGTGGGCAAGTCTCCTATAGTTCTCCTTCACATCCAGAGCTGCCAATCACCCACCACCCCCTATCAGATGAAAACAAAAACGCGAAATGACATGGAATACTTGGCCTCCCCTTTTGATCGTACACCCTACAAAAAGAATCACTGCATCAACTCATGTGAAGCCATTGGGCCTCATTACAAATTCAGAGGCATTCTGGTGGTAAATCTGCCAGAATACAGCCAATCTGAATAACTGTTACCGCCACTTGTTCTGGCGGATTACAAGTGGTGGTATGGGGGTTTTAGTCCCCATTTATATAGGACGCCATGGGGATTTCGACAGAATTACTGCCGATTTGGTCATTTTTTGGCAGTAAGGTGGCAGAATCACCTCCAGCATTCTGCTGGAGGTTTTCCCGCCACCTCACGCCAAAGTTGAAGTGTGGCAGTGCGGTAATAATGCACTGGTAACAGTATCACAGCTGCATTACAGCTGATTTTTACTGCATCGCCATACTTGTAATGAGGCCCATAGCCCTTCCCTCTATAAGCCACACATACTTTAGCAGGATACCATAATAAGGATTCAGCACCCACAGTAAGAGAGGGTTCCGGAAGGCCCAGGATTCTGAGGTTTGCTGCCTGGACCGGGTTCTGAAACCTCTCCGCTCTGGCGTGCACCAGGGAGGATACTGCACAGTCGCAAAACCTTTTGCATCATCAGCACCCCCTCCAATCCAGTCACTCTCCTCTCAATATTACCCCCCAACAAAACTCTGTATAGCCTCCTCATTTGCTGCAACTGAAGTAATTGTAATTGGTTATTTATAACGGCTTAATACCCAGAGGTTTCTAAGCTTGGACCCGGGGATCGAACCTGTGTTACTCCACGTCGTCTTGCTTCCAAGGTGAGCACCTTGCCCCTGAGCTATCCTCCCAAGAAGTAATGAGGGTTCCAAATGTATTCTCCGGAGAGGTGATCTTGCATTCAGTGTTATGCATTATTTTCTGTACCTCTGGTGCTTCCAGCAGCAACGATTCCCCCCACGAGTAAATAAGGGATCAGCCTCAGCCATGGCCGCCCCTTTGGTTGCCTCTTCAGTAAGAGTAAAATAAACGTCCGAGTGGAAAGGTTTTCATTTTTAGATTTCCTTCTTTGGCTCTTGCACAGACCACCGCCTGGCATCTAAGAAGAGGCCTTGGAGGAACTGTGCCAGCTAGCTTGCTGCAGCACTAAACCACAATACTCGTGACCTTTGGGGCCACAATCTCCTTCACTTTTGAAGGTCTCTTTCATTTCATGGCAGGCTTCTGATGTCCCAACATAAGGTTACTGTCACAGGATTCCTGTTTTCAAGGCATTGGCGGCTATATGCCAAAGATCCTGTTGCTCTCCCTTTAGAGACTGGTGCCATCAGGCTGGGACGTAGGAAATACCATGTTCAGAAACGAACCAGCAACAAACAAAGTACTCTTGGCAAGCTTTCCATTGGTTTTAAGAATGCACAGGCCATTGCTACATCAGAAGAACGTCTATTGTGCAAATGCGCTACTTTTTCTGGTTTAAGTGCATCCATTCAATGGCATGGGGTACCTTGAGTGTGTTGATTCACATTGTGCGGTAGCGCTGAGGTACCCTGTTAGCACCCAATAGGAGAGAATGAGCAGGCCTCGACAGTCAGCAACCAGTCAAGTGTAAATGATTTGTTACTCACCATAGTGACTAACATACTCCTAGTCCATAGTCCCCTTTCTACCATACTGTATGGGCATCCATCGCTAGGGATGGGAAACAGAATCTTTCTCACCAGAAAACATTGTCTTTCCCTTTAAATTAAGATGTGCACAGCACCAGGAGCATGCACTTCCTTGACTCCGCCCACCGGTGCAACTCCTCAGTTCCCTTTGACGCTTCGGCTATATTTCGATTGCCTAATGAGAGGTTTTTTCAAGGGGGAGGATAGTGGGATGCATGGAGGAAAGGAGACCATGGACTAGGAGTACGTTAGTCACTACGTTGAGTAAACTCCTATGTCCCGTCCCTTTCCCTCCATACTATATGGGTGATTTCAACAGAATGAAGCCCTGTGGAAGAGAGTTGCCCCTCAAGGAAAAAACGTTTTTAAACTGCCTGGCCAAATGCTGCGTCTGATCTGGCAGTTGCGTCCAAGCAATAGTGTTTGCAGAAGGCTGATGGAGAAGCCCAAGTAGCCGGCTTGCTGATTGTCTCTGGAAAGCCACAGCCAAGCCCTTGGCTCTGGCCGCATGTGCGTGCATGTTTGCTGGTAAAGTCATGGGCTGCCCCTCACAAGCTTCCTTGATGGCCATAACCATTCATCTAGCTATTGACGCCTTGGATGTTTGGCCACCTGGGTTTGACCCACTGAAAGTGACAAAAAGGGCATCCGATTTGCGGAAGCTCCTAGTCCTGTGCAGGAAAAAAAATCAGAGCACGTCTGACATCTAGACAGTCAAAACTTTCTTTGCCTGGTCCTTCAGAATTAGAAAGAAGGTTGGAAGCACAATCTCCTCATTGATAAGAAAAGATGACACAACCTATGAAAGAAATGCAGGGTGCATCCTTAGCACCACTTTGTCCCGGTGAAATGTGGTATATGGCTCTGATGCCACTAGAGCCTGGATCTCACCGATCCTGCACGCTGAGGTAAGGCCAACCAGGAGAGCAGTCTTACTGGTAACCAGCCTGATAGCTACTGATGCCATTTGCTCAAACGGCTTGTGGGCCAGCGTGCCCAGGAGAACATTAAGGTCCCATAGCGGGTGTGGTCCCTTGACTGGGGGATACAATCTGGTCAGGCCAGCCACATGTTTTTTGACCACTGGATTGGAGGAGGAGACAAGGTCATCTACAGAGTTTTTGTAGGCCCCTATGGCCGCCTGATAAGTATGGCAGGTGTTGACCTGCACACCAGAATGAGCCAGATGTGTGGAAAAAGACAGCACATGGTCTATCTCGTTTGCCTTGGCCCAGTGACAGAACCTGGTCCATTTGCTTCTGTACTGAATCCTGGTGGAGCTGCTGGTTGCCCCCTGAATGATGTCCAAGTTGTTCTGTGACAAATGTAGATGTTTCAAGGTGAAATGGTCAGAAACCAAGCTGCTGGGGCTAACTTCTCCGCAGCAGGTTGTGTGAGCGTACCTCCCTGCTGGGATAATAGGGGGGCATGTCTCACTGGAAGGGTGACTGGAGGTTAATCTGACAGTCGGGGGAGTTCTGAGAATCAATGTCTGGCCGACCACCGTGGTGCTATCAAAAGGAAGCGAAGCTTCTGTGCCTCCTTGACCTTGCAGATGACCCTGTGAATCAACGGGGGTGGGGGAAAAGTGTATGCCCACATGTCATTTCAATGATTCTGCAACACATCCCCCAGTGAGCCCCTGCCCTGTCCCATCCAGGACGCAAACCGGTGGTATCTGCTGTTGCTTACGGTGGCGAATTGGCCTACCTGAGGGTGGCCCCACCTGTTGAAGATCTCCCTCAAGACCCCCTCATTCATCTACCAATTGTAGTTGTCCACCCCCTTCCTGCTGAGTCTGTCCACCTCGAGGTTCAACTCCCCCGGGAGGTGGACGGCCGATAGGTAAATGTGTTTGACAGTTCCCACTCCCACATGTCGAGGGAAAGTCTGAAGAGGGGAGGAGACTTGGTAACCCCCTGTTTGTTGATGTAATACATGCAGGTGGAGCTGTCTGAATGCAGATAGGCTTGTTGATGAAAATAGCGAGGAAAGCTTTGAGAGCAAGCCAGATCGCCATCATCTCAAGCCAATCGATGTGTTCTAGTTGTTCCTGCTTCGACCAGAGTCTGTGGACACTGTGCTTGTTCAGGTTAGCCCCCCATCCTTCGAGGAACAAGTCTGTGGTAATGGTGAACACTGGTAGTGGCTGCCTGAATGGCCTGCCCACTAACAGGTTGGCCTCTGCCCTCCACCATGTGAGGTCCTGGTGAAGGCGCTGTGGTATGCTGACTAGAGCCGCTTGGAAGCCCATTTCCTGATTCAAAGAGGTGGAGAAATGGAGCTGCAGCCTCCTCATTTTGAGTCTTGTGTGTGGCGACGCTAGGAGGCAAGCTGCCATTTTTCCCAGCAGGTGCTGGTACCACCATGCAAAAGTTACTGACCTGCTGAGGAAATGCCCCGTGGCTGTCTTGATTGCCATGACCTTGTCTTCGGAGTGGAAGATCCTCTCTGCCCTGTATCCCAAATTAGACAAAATAATGTCAAGAACTGAGTACGATGTAACTGATTTCCTGAGGTTGATGGAGAACCCCAATTTGTATAGCTTGTGCATAAGGCTGGCTGCCGTGCGCTGGACTCCTTCGGGAGACTCTGCTCGGACAACCAGTTGTCAATGTATGGATAAAAGTGGAGGTTCTCCGCACGGAGCAGAGCCACCACCGCATTCAATAGTCTCGTAAAGACTCTCTGTGCCGAAATTGAGACCAAATATGAGGACCTGGTATTGGAAATGAAAGACCATGATCCTGAAACGTAGGAAGGAATGATGGGGATAGCAAATTGGGACCTGCAGGAAAGCATCCTTCAGATCCAGGGCGCACATCCAGTCTTTCCCACATAGTGTCTCCGCTATCAGAGCTGGTGTAACCATCTTGAACTTCTGGAGGGGTAGGGAAAGATTTAATGTTGAAAGGTTCATAACAACTCTCAGGCCAGCCTGGTTCTTTTTCTGTATGGCAAAGATGCGCGAGTAGAAACCCATTCCTCACTGTGAGGTTGGTACCTCCTCCACAGTCTTGCTCACTATGAGCGAGCAGGTCTCTGCCAGAAGAGTTGTTGTCCCAATCTGTGGGAGGCGGAGGGAGGGAAGAGGAGATGGAGGTAATGGCAGGCAGAATCTCGAGGAAACCACTGAGAATTCATGGGTCCGCAAACCTCTATGCCAAGATTGAATGTGATGGGCCTGCCCCACACCAGAGAACTGTGAATCTGGATGGCACCATCACTGTTTTCTTCCATCTGAGGCTGGCGCCTCGGAGGGGGACTGGAAGAACCCCTTATGTGACGACTTGTGCTGCTTCCGTCAGTCCTGGCTGAGAGACCTGTCAGGCTGCCTAGTATGGCTCTCCTGAAAGCCCCTGTAACCAGAAAAGGTACGACCTCTGTCGGATCATGAGTGACTCTGACTAAAGCTCTTAGACGCAGGCTTAGTCAATATTGCCAGAGATGTCGCTGTTTGGGAGCTGTTTTCTTCTTGTCAAGCTCCTCATCTGTAGATGAATGGAACAAGTCCACTCCCCCGAATGGTGGGTTGAGAATGCGTTCCTGCATGTCAGGGTTACACTTGGTTGCCTTAAGCCATGTGGTCTTCCACATGTCAGTGAGCTCACATACAGCCCTGCCTGCGGTGTCTATATGTGCCACTGTCGACACCATGTCCTGGGCCACTTTCTTTGCCTCTACCAGACCTGCCTTGAATCTAGCCTGACTGTGGGCCGGAAGCTTGGCAAGGAATCCCGCTATCTCCCGCCATAGTTTTTGGTTGACGGCAGCTAGCATGGCATCTGCATTAGCCTGCCACAGGTGGAGAGTAGCATTCCAATATACCTTTTTCCCACAGGCCTCTAGGAGTTTTTCCTCCTTACCTAGTAGGACCGAAGTAGATGCAGATGTTTGTGGATTTGCATACATCATGGCCACCGTTATGTCCGAACAGTGAGGTTGTGGGTACACCGACAGAATGAGGAATTGCCCCTATGCCGGCCGATATTTGGCATCTAGGCGCTTGTTTGTAGGCTGTGTAGAGTGGGGTTTTACTCAGCCCGTTTTTGCTAGGGACTCGACTTCCTTTTGCAACAGGATACCTGTTTTGGTGGTTGACCAGATGGTAAGCACCTCTGCCAAGACCTCCGCCTCTGGTTGCTCAAACTGCGGCAGTGGGATCCACAAGTACTCCGCCACACCAGCCAGCCTTTCATGGAAGGCCATAGCTGAGGAGGAGCTGTCTTGATCATCCTCGTCCATGTCCCCCGCGGTGTCCTGCAGCTCAGGGCCTGCTGGGTGGTGCTGCGGGCAGTTGTAGCGTGCTGATGGGCTGCGTCGAGGGCTGTGCCAGGGGTGGGGCCACCGTGGTGATCAGTGCCTGGGGTAGAGCGGAAACCTGGGTCTGCACTGGTACCTGTGTATGAACCAAGACAGGGGGTTGCATGGGTGCCAGAGGGAGCATGTTTGGATGACCCCCTTGAGTACTGTCACCATTTGAGGCAACCTCATGAGCATGAGGAATTTCTCAAAGTACCTGTCCTTGCATGCTGGTGAGGCACGTTCCTGCATGGGTGCGGGCCCTTTGTCTGGTACTGTGCCACATGCTTGCTGCTTGACGACTGTCGTACTGGGACCATTCTCAGCCTGCTTGCCTTACTGCGAAGGCTCGGACCTTCCCTGCACCCCAGGCAAGGGCTTGGGAGGCGGATTGCACTTGGCCATGTCACCAGTAGTGCACACTATACTGCGTTCAGGCACCCCCTTGGTATCAGAGATAAGCCCCTCAGGGAGATCTCCGGTACAAGAGCCTTGCGGCCCATCAGCGGTGGGACCAGGCGTGTCCTTGGGCCCATCAGCGGTATGGCTGATAGCTCGTAGAGCCTTGGCCCCTTTGCTGGTAGTAGCGCCTGGAAGGCCCCTCCTCGCTTGGATACTTGCCAGGGAAGGAGTCAACCTTGCGGGGTGCAGTAAAGAACAGGGCACGTAGCTTTGGTGGTCTTCCTCCTGACGTACTCTTTGATGTGCTCCGGTGGTGACCAAGAGAACAGCTCCCTCCATCTGGACAAGTGGTTCTTCAACAAGCGTGGGGTGAGCGCATTGCATTCGAGCAGCCATCCCAGCTGTGGTCCTCGCCAAGGCACCGGAGGCACAGCGCACATGTGGACCCGATGTGGCGAAGGACACCTGCTGAATATCACCACAGCCAACATGCGCTGGGGATGAGCGTGGCACCAGAGGACAGAGTACTTATGACTCTGAAGGAATTAACTAGATGGAAAAAAGGGAAAGAATATCCCGGGGGAGGTTGTAGCATGCAATTACGTGCAAAAAACAAGGGCCTCAACCACAGCCTAGGTGAAAGAGTCCGCTCCCGTTGACATGGTAAAGAGGACTGGGGTGTGGCACTGGTGGGCAGAGTCAAGGGAGCGTATGCTCCCGGGGCAGCGCCCCATGTGCATCTAAATTTAAAGCGGAAGACCAAAAGGTTCTGATTCCCGTCCCTAGAAATGGACACCCATTCAGTATGGAGGAAAGGGGACGGGACATAGGAGTAATGGGTTCGGGACCTAGAGGAGGGGTGCTTCAACTGAACAGCGCTTTTAAACAAGCTGCTTCTGTGGGAGACTGCAGTTCATTGAGAAGTGTAGATTGTTTCTATGTACAGTATTTTTATTTTTTAAATGTATTTAGCATTTGTAGAGCAAGCCTAACCCATGTGTATCTGGGCGCTGGAGAGCAGTTAATACAAATTACAAGTGTTACCAAAGGCAACAATGGAAGACATAGGCTTAACATATAGCAGATTAAGCGTATTTAGAGTCAAAAGGTTTTAACAGATACAGTAATCATCAGTAGTTTTCAGATACAGTATTATCCCCATAAGTATTTACAGATGCAGTAAACAGACGTATTTACAGATGCAGTCTTAATGTATAGGGATGATGCTGTAGACATAGAGGCAAGGATTGACGAGTACTCTCACTGAAGGAGGACTAGAGGCTGGATGTGAGGAACCAGGCATTAAGTTTTATTGTGAAATGCAGCGTGGGAAGGGTCAGATCTAATTGCTAGAGGTAGGGCGTTCCAGCCTTTGGCTGCCACAACTGGAAATCTGCATCCCCCGGCCTTGATTCTTTTGAAATTAGGAACTGTAAGAAGGAAGGCTGAGGTGGAACGTGTGGTCTTGGTGGTTTGGGTTGGAGTGAGCAGGTTGGTGAGATATTTAGGAGCTATATTAGTAAGGCATTTGTGGGTGATTGCCATTGTTTTGAATTTGATTCGTTCCTGAACCGGTAGCCAGCCCATTTCAGAGATACGCTCTCTTCTTGGTATGCTTAGGGCAGCCCGTAAGGCGCTGTTTTGAGTGACCTGAAGTTTTTTGATACTGCTAGTCACTGTGCCAGCCAGGAGAATATTACAATAGTCGAGTTTCGACAGCATGAGGGCTCTTGGTAAGGTTAGGCAGCTGTCGGCTGATAAGTAGGGTCTGCAAGCAATAATGTGTTCAGCAGTGTAGGCTGTTAATGAGATTGTTGAGTTGACGGCACCTTTTCAAATGCCTTTGCAAGATGAGAAAGTGTGTGTTGCGTGTAGTATGCAGAAATGCAGCTGTGAGTCTGTATCATATGAAAACAAAAAATAATGACCAAACTATTACCAATATGGACTAAAAAAGTAATGAAGGCAGCAGATATAATACAATAAAAATACTAAATAATAAACAAGTAGCAATAAATACTGCATATATATTAACCAGGGATGCCAGGGCTACTGTGAGCTTCCCATAATGTTTATAGTAAAGGATAGCCAGAAATATTAGAGTATATAAAAACACATCGAATAAAAAAGGTGATTCGTCGAAACAATAAATACATAATCTAATACCTTGCTTGTTAAATATACTGTTTACTGAAAAGTGGAACCGATCGCAGCCTGGGACAGGGTTGATTTAGGGGGTCACCCATTTGATGAGCCGATTACCCAGTTGATGGGGTTCAAACCAGATTGCAGCCGTGGACCCCAATCTATGAGGTAGGGGCTCAAATGTGTAGCCAGCACTGTTACAGAGAACTACGAATGCCTGAATGACTATTTGCTCAAAAGCACTGCCTCCGTCTCACGCCTCACGGGTGCGCATGCGGCCTCATGCAGGGGCAGATGCTGCAACCTCTGTTGAATGACAAGGGGCCACATTTGTTGTGAAATGGTAAACGGCAGCTTAGAAGTGTGTCTCTGGAGTTCATTAGAGATACAAGGCCCACAATGTAGCTGGAAGGAGTTGCAGAGAGGGCAGATTAAAGAGCGATACATACACACCTCGTTTTCAAGTACATTACGTTTATCACACACCATGGATGGTAGGTTCAGATATTCACAAACTAGACAATGCAGTATTCTGGATGTAGCAGTAACATTGTGGTCTGTGTGTTAACACTTAGGGTACATTTTGCCCAGAATGATTTGAAAGATTGTGACCAGTTGTTGGTAAAGTTTGTGCCGTGGTCTTTCTGGGTAAATTAGCGCAACTCCTTCCCCGGACCTTTCCTATACATTATTATAATGAATTTTAGATCCCAGTGGTGTCAGGTTGCTGTGATAGGCTCTGAAATTGTCGGCGACCCATGTGGCAGTAACTCTCATGGGCTAGAGCCTGTAAGACTGTTGGTAATGTTGGGTGCAGTTATTTGAAAGGTTGAGGGGTCAGAGTGGTCTTAAAAAAGAAGTGAGTAGAGTTTCCCTCAAGTTTTGATGAGTTGAAAATAGTAGAAATAAAGTGCTGAGGTGGTGAATTGTTGGCCTGTTCTAGTCGGCAACTGGAGGTATGCTTTGCTTTCTTCACTAAGAAAATGATGAAATTAGCTGCAATGATTGTGATTTATTCACCTGGATCATAAAGTAAGCTGCTGTTATATATTTTGAGGGAATTGTTCTGTAAAGATCTTTTTTTTATATATTCTCTTGCTCCCTGAAACGGGTTGAGTTGGATGTCCTGTGGAGTGAGTGAAATATTTTCCTCTGCCCCCCAACACTCCCTGTGTGGAAGAGTATTATCAGAACTTTGTCAATCGCGCGTAGCAGCAGTGCGCAACTCTGAAAGGTGTTCAACGAAAATGTCTTTCTTGCTGTTTTGAAGTAAGAAGATTATAGGGACCGCCGGGAGGTGTCCCACATGGTCATTGGGTCTGGATTCCTCTATTCCAGGGGTCTGCAACCTTCGGCTCTCCAGATACTCTGGACTACAAATCCCACCAGTACTATCCAGCATAGCCAATCGTGAAGTATCAAGGAGTAGGAGTCCAAAACTTCTTGAGAGCAGTGGCTTTCAGAGCCTTGCAGTGTATTCTATGGACAGACCAAGTCTTGTAGTATACATCTTCGAGGGGAACATGTTATTCAGACAGGTTTCGCAATCATATTATGAGCTAGACTCACAGTCAATCTCGCCATGGTATAAAAGCATGCGATGAATGATTCTAGGTTGTAGGGAACATCCAGTTTTCTACCCCTCTTGTGGGCAGTGATTACTTTTGTCAAGCTGGAGAGACTTGGATTCTTGATTTCATTAGGAAGGAGTTACACAGAGATATTACATTTGCTCAGACTAGAATTAAGTTAAGTCCAGCAGTTCTGCGCTGGGGAAACAGCGCACGACAGCCACCATAGGATTCCTGGGAGAGTTTATGTTGTCGATTCATTATGCCTGATTTGATTACTGAATCGACGTTGTTCCAGAAGGCTGCAGTGGTTAATGAGGCAATAATGGCAGGATCAGTGGCGTGTCAGACAATCCTGGCCCACCACAGCGAGGACCTTCTGCGTGGCGTAAGGGCTGGTAAGGCTCGCAAACCCCGTAATGTGCACTCCAGTAACGCGTTCAAGGTTGCTACTGGTATTTGTTTTGCAAAATAAAAAGTTAAAATGTGAGCCGTTTCTTATATGGCAAAAGGAAAACCTACAAATGATATGGCCGCTAGTGAAATCTCAAATGCGGCTGATTAAGTTCCTTTAACGTTTCAACGAGAGGCCTGCAAAGTGGCGACAGGAGACAGGTAAGGAGGGGAGGGGCAAGCGGGAGGCGGGCCGTGCCCGAGGGAAGGGTGGAGGGTTGCAGGTGCTTACAAGGGTGGGTGACCAAGAAAATGGAAGTTCAATGGAGGCAGAATGGAATGGTGAATAAAGCCCATGCTGGTCGCATCCCTATTGGCTGTCGCTTCTTCCACGGGTGCCAGTGCATACTTTAAGATGGTTGCTTATCTTGTACGTATATATGCACTCTAATTCTTCATTGTGTTGAGACCCAGAAATCCCTTTTTAAGGGCGCACATAAAAACCCTGGTTTGGCCCAGTTCTGGTGTCTGAAATAAGTGCCACTCGTGTTCGGAGGAGCAAATGGCCGTGCAAAACGTGCAACTCCTCCTCCCATTATCCAGAGTGTAATCCGCTACTGTGGGTGGAGAAGCATACCCAGCTCTCTGATTAAAGTGGCTAGAGGGAGTCCATGTACCTTTCCTCGTGGAGGCCTCGGGAGCTGCCCATCTGAGTCCTATCAGCCATGCATCCGCTCAGGGGTATCAGCATCATACCTCCCTTCTCCTTCAGTGGAGGCCTGCAAGATCAGCTTCCAAGCATCAGTGTCGCCGGGGCAGTCCTATCAGGCTCCAGCCTTCCATCAGGCGCTGCTCTCAAAGTGCTTCCACTTCCCCTGGGAACTATCTCCTAGACCGCGTGGGCTGCGCACATGTTTAAATAGCTCTAAGAAGGGACCACATTTCCTTCTCCTGGCAATAGGATTATCTGCTACCGTTCCTGCAACCGGATGGACCAAGCCGCACACTGGCACCTTTTCCCCAACATGCCCCTGACCATCTATGACACACATGCAGCAGACTCCCACTCTTTGTGCCCCCGGAATAAGAACAGGCCGTACGCCATCCGTTAATATCCCGAGGAGATAAGAGTAATCAGAATCCACCTCGCCCCACACGACCAACTACCAAATCAGGGCCTTATGCATCTATCCCCGGCCAGAAAACAAGGCAGCTTAAATGTATGACTGGTGGAAGACCCAGCACTGAAATCAATTGTTTTGTTGTTCATGTAACAAAGCTCTCGCCAACAACTCTTCCAGCCATAACCTAACAACACACTCCTTCATTGACTGCACCCCACCCACAACAATGTAAAACTTAAGGGCTCACTAGAAATGTGGAGGCAATTGCAAAAACAGGAGGTATTTGCAATCCCTATATACCACTTTAAACAAATCTAATATGTCAGTTTTGACTAGAGAAGTGTTTAACTTAAGCAGTATTTGGTAAATAACACAAGTGGGAAATACCTCCCAATTGAAGGGTGACGTATCTTACGAAAATCAGAATATTTTCTCCATACTGTACCTCCTTCCAAAAGGGAAGGATAACATTGTTAGACCATCTGCTTTGGGAAATGTGTTGTCCTCTTTGCTTTCAGACCAAAAAGATGCTGGAGAGTTGCAAAGGAGAGAAGAGTGTGGCATCTCAGATGCTCACATTCTCATGGAGATGCACAATGCTCAGAGGCTTCATTGTGTACCCTTCTCTGCATTCTGTCTCTACAGCTCCTGTCCTACCTGCTCTAGAATTACTCCACTGCACTTAGAGTGGTAAGATCCTGTAAAGCTCAAAATGAGCATGTTAAAGTTCACACTCTCTCATGTTTTGTTAGATATCAACTGCTATATATAGCTTTTTTCACTTAGAGGGCACCCCGATATAATGGCCCCAGACATACAATCCCATCCCACAATTCTAGGGGCAGGAAACGGGCCAATTTAAGAATCAATGGGTTTCATTATGGGTCTGGTGGTGACCCTGCCGGTCCAACCGGCAGGTTGCCGCTGGACCCGTAATGATTTACCAGCACCTGACTTCCCGGGAGATTACAACCCCGACTGTCCGGGAAGTCAGGCACTGGCAAATTATAATTCTCCATACCCATAGAGTCCTATTGGACTCAATGGGAAAAGGGGACCACTGTAGTACCAGCACCGTAGTTAACATGTGCCGGTGCTTCTGTGACAGCTTGTCTACCGTGGCCGCTGTGTCAGGCTAACCCGTAGTGTGCCGGTCCAGAAACAGTGCCGGTAAGCTGACCGGCACCGTTGTTTCCGGACCAGCACACTTATAGTGCGGCCCAATGTTTTTGTTGTATTAAAATAAAATCAATGTGCAGGTAACCCACAAGCGTTATGTAATTGAAGTCATACTATACAATCACAGGCAGCTTGCCTACAAAAACAAAAATACCCAGCCTGCATTTACCTCGCTAGGTCTCATGCATCTATTTACATAATTAAATCTCAATATGTTTAATTATGAATAGCAATAGGCATTCTAGTTGTAATTCTGTCACTTATCGGTCACTGTATCAAAACATTCCTGACTTCAAAACATTTGTAAAATACACATAAGGTACATAAACAATTCATTGAAATAACTTTGCTTTCCCCAATAAACCAACAAGTGCTGGAATTAGAAAACTGTTGCATACATCACATTTTGCATGCAACTATGGTACTATGGGATGCTAGCATGTGTGCAAATTCAAGTATGTTCACAATATGTTGCATCAGAATTCTGCAGTTTTTGGGTTATAGATGTAGTGCTATCGATTTAGAATGCAGAGGATGTCAGTCCACCCACCCAACATTGGAAAATGATTTTGTGCTTTTCTAATACAAGGATGAGTACCACTCTTTCGATTTCCTTTTATCCCTTCTGTGCGCCATCAAGAGAGAGGATGGAATTAAGATGGCTCGCACATTGTTTTTAAGTATCTATGACTTTCAAAAATCACACATTATCAAGCAATTTTTCATTAGGATATGGTGTGTTGACATTAGAACCACAGTCCATTGTTGACTATATCTGCAAAACCACAAGGATTCCTCTTATTTTAACTATAATTTACCACACCCTCCACTGTCAGTGACTAGAAATATTGATTGTTTCACACAATGCACAAAGAAAGCATTTATGTATTCATTTAAATGTAAACTCCCTCCACTTTAAGTTCAATTAAACCAGGATGCAACTCATACTAGCAAACTACCATATCCCATTATATTTATATGAATAACAATGTGCCAGACCCAGCGCTCCATGCACAGAAATGTTGTATTTGATGCATGCAGTCACGTCTCACTATGCTTTAAGTACAAAAGGAAATACTGCTGCATTTCACACAAAATACCAAACATTTTCTATTTGGAATGAGCAGACCCTAGTGTAAATGGCCACATCCCAGGGATTTAGATCAATATTTCTAGGGGACTTCATATTTGGGGAATTGTCATACTCAAATTTCTATTTTAGGCACAAAGCTAGCCGAAACCCTCAAGTGTTTCAGGAACGCCTCAGCCAGCAGGGCCCTCTTGGCCCCTTCTGCTTTCCTGAAAAAGGGAGGGTCTGCCACAGGGTAAATTGGGTTCTCCCATGCGCAGGGGCTTGTCGTCTTCAGATAATATCCACCTTCAGCACACATCCACTAGGAACAGGTGGTGTGTATCCATGCAGCTTTAATTCCAGAGTCTGACTGGCCTTTCTTGTGTGTTCCTGGTTTTTAAAATGTGCAAAATGCCCACCCTTGTGTCATGATTATGTCATACTATTTGATGGGGGAGGATATTTCCATTGGCCTGCCTCCTACTCAGACACTCCAATAAACAACCCCAAGCTTCACAAATTGATTATCATTTCTGTGCGGGGGCCCATTTACCCGGAGCGGTTTTGAATTCTAAATCAGTTTTTATTTAGTATTTTTCCGAAACATGCCACACCGATAAAACATGGATTTCGCTAATCCTGTTGCCCAGAAGCACATCTGGATACACAGCATACCTATGTCAGATATCTATTTTGAAAATTATGAATATTATTAATTTTAAAAACATAGGCAATAGGCTTCTGTCGAAAGAAGAGATTTCCAGTTTTAAAATGCACTATTTGGCTCGTTTGTAACTGGTATTGTTGTAGTTTTATAAGTGAAATCATTTTTAAATGAAAGTTATGCTGTTGATTTAAATGGTCCATTTATCTCAGAGGCGCAGTTTCATCCCTAGTTTCCATTCTGAGGATAATAAAAGCCAATGCTAGCAGGCCTCTCAGCCAATGATTGATATGGGGTCTCTGTCCTCTTTGCATTAGGCTGTCCATCTGTTCAGGTTTCAGGCCTTAATTGATGTGAAAAGGGATCAGCTAAGGGGAAGAAGCAGTGTTTGAAGCTCGGCTCTGGGAAAGCAGACCTGAAGTTTATCCGGCAGCATACTGTATATTTGAGTTATTTGGTATTTTAGCCCTTAAGAGGGACTTGCAGAGGTGCTCATCAACTCGGAGAGCCTGCTCAAAGGGCCTTTTTGTTCTGGTAAGTTAATGGGTTTTTCGGATGTGATGAACCAGCCTTGCCACCAGGGCTGGAATGTCAGATGAAACTTCAATGTTATACGCATGATGGGCTCATCTACTTCTAGAGCAATGACAAAGTACAAGCGATTCCCATAAAGAACATTTCAATGGTTTCATTCTTTTGTGGACCGCGCTAACCCATTCGATTGGGTGTACTTGCCTGCAATAGAGGTACAAAGAACCACTAGATATGAGTGTCACAGAAACAATGTAAGAATTAGTATAACCCGGTACAAAAAAGAAAATAACTCAATAAAATAACTAAACAAACAGGAGTGGCTCAAATTACACTGTATGGTGAAAACCCTTTGAGCAGTGCTATGAAGTTTGGTCCTGACGAATGCGACTGGAACATATTGTCTCAGAAATTGTACGACCCGAATGTAGGATATCATTTGTCACTGACATACCCTCATTGTTATTTCGGAAGCCTAGAGGTCCGCTTGTTTTTAACTAGGATTCATATACCCCAGCTGGGACAAAAATTGAGGGCGAATAAAAGTTGGTAAATTCCTCACTTTGGTTCCCACTTTTAAATATTTTTCCTAAAAATATTTATAGGTTTCTTTTATTCACACTCCTTTTCAATGTAGTACACTTTGCTGAAAAGAAGCTATGAATGTGCCTTGTATACACACTACGTAGACTCTCCCGTTCTCTTGCATGAATAGAGCGCTAACATGAGAAGTATGTGCGAATGTAGGGTGATGCAGTCAATGTTAGTTCTCTGTTTCCTATCACTTTCCTAGCTAGGCGGCATAGCAACGTCCCCTAGGGAGATGCCCCATCTGTAGGGATAGTTCGTTCTTTCGGGCAGCTTTAGCTAGTGTGTGCCTGCACTTGTAAAAAGAGGTCTTGGTTGAAATTACATGGATTCCTATCCCATCTGTGTTGAAAAACGATTCCGCATTGAATGGCACCCCAGAGCTCTTTTGGCCCCCTGTGGCATTAGCTCATTCTTTTGTGTGCAACAAAATAGAAAAATGGTACTTCATTTTGAACACGCCAACATTTCAGCCTATAAAATTACATATGAATATGTAGAGGCTAGAGGTATCTTCAATTTTAATGTTTCGTGGTTTGTAACTAGCACCGATGTTCTTTAGTTTTCATTGCATTGTTCCACCACTTTCAATGTTTTCAGACAATTTTATGTGTTCAACACTTCTGGCCGAAGGTTTTTATGTATAGTTAATTTATTTGTTTGATGTTTGGCAAACTCTACGCTATTTGTCAGGTGTTGTCTCTCAGACTATAAATCTTGACTACAAATCGAAAGAAATGTGAAGTTCGAAAAAAAATGGAAAAGTGAAAGAATGGGAGGGGTGCTGAAACAATATGGGAGGGTTAGTAATGGGATACACTGGCCAGAAAAGAGTCAATAGAAAAAAGAGGAACATTGGACACAAAAAGCAAATGAGGATAAAAACGGACGAGTGGCTACAACAGAGAGCGATGGAGAAGGCGGTTGGTTGACAAGAGAAGCAGGATCATTCTAAACCCAAGAGATGAAACACATAAAGGAGAAGAAAAGCAAACTGGGTCATACAAGGAGAGAAAGAGTGAAGACTCAACACAAGCAATAAAGGAAGATCTTGCTACAAGAGGCAACAGAGTTTCTACACAAGAAGCGGTGGCGGGAGACACGACCACTAAGGGCTATAGAGGGATTTGATGCAGGGCCATCACAATTAGTGTTGCTAGATTCAGTAAGAAGGGGCAGACTACGCTACGACTCATAACAGCGTTATATGAGCTCATCCAAAAAAAGGGGTGATGTACGAGTAACTAGAGAATGTGGCAGCCGAGAGCCATGGACACCAATCGTCAGGTTCCTGTATGAGTAAGCTCCATCCACTGTAAAAGTTGATGGTGGCTTCAGGGGGGCCTCACTAGACCCATCTGATTTTGTGGCAGTGGCAGCGTGGAGGCAGGACGTTCACAGAACAAGACAGGCAGTCCATAGCAAGAAAAAAAAAGTGTATAAAAGAAAGACTAACTAGGTGTAGAAAGAGATTGTAGTGTGGGCAAGAGGTGGATCATGCAGGAACTAGAGAAAATGCCAACACATAGAATGCTGAGCTCCATAGAAGGGCTTGCTGCTGTGTTTGTTGTTTCATTGCATGGGCACATATATTGCCACTGATCTATTAAAGTTTGCATTGTGTGATTTTATCTTTTTTTATTTAATTAGTGTTGCAAAGAAGGTTTTCTGGTACTATGAGGTGTACAAATGGAAAAAATCAAACAATGGAGAAAGCAATGTTACAAATAAAAAGCATTGAACAACATTGAAAACACGGTTATCACTCACATTTAAGATTCAAGTTGCGCTCTGTAGGTTTTCAAATGAATGGCCCTGTGCTACCTAATCATGTTTTCATTCTAAGCACAGATATAACTCAGGGACGTCATTTCACCTATATGCCAGGGGTAGCGGAAATGACATCACATGATCTTTGGGCTCTGATGACATCATAGGATATGTCATTTGACCCCAACCCGAAGTTATATCGTGGGAAGTGATGGAACACGACCTTTCACCCCTTGACAAAACAAGAAGTGGCATCCCATTGTATTGTTCCATAGTGTATTACTAAAAATATGGTTACAATATCACTATAACGTGATATACATTTCATACAAGAATGGATCGCCATATGTATCATTAGGATAAGTGTGTATAGGCCCATATTACCAAATTACTGTGAATGCACGCAGACGTCCATGGCCAAATGATAATGATACGTTGCTATATAGCACTTACGCTGAAGCGCTTTATATAGATAAAATACACATACAAAATCACCCAATCTGTGTTGGACTCATTTATCGACCTCAGAAGGATGAAAGGTTGAGTTCAGGTGTTTCGGAACAGACTAAATCAGTGACTCACACACGGAAGTGTGCCTGAAATAAACCTTTAATGAGTTTAGCAATTATTGTATAGAATTCCAGAAAGACACATGTTTTTGGTATTCTTATTCTTTCCTATTTTGGGTCTCTGCTTAAAGTGTTAGACTTGTAGAACCCCTGCCCTTTTTTTAAGAGGTCCGAACAAGAAAGCCTGTCACTCCAGAAGCAAAGAGCCACATGGCGCTGGCCGCAGCCCAGGAGCTTGCATTCAACAACAACAAAAAGACCATTTTCTTTTTTTTTTCTTTTAGGGGTAGCAAGGGAGACCACAGGGGTAGCAAGGTGACCCCTGCCCAGCCCTAAATGACGTCCCTGGATATAACCTGTATCTAGTTATGTGTCTACATTATGTACAGAATTCTATGCTAGATGATGTTAGATGAATTTTGTGCGGAACAGTAGTAAATATAAGGTCAGAGTTGGAAGGAATCTTCGGCTACTGGTTACTTGTGCAGTCCAGTGATCCCTGGGTGCCTGTGGATGGGGATATCATGAACCAGTATTGCCTTTACTACTGGTAGCACCACCCCGCATGGTAGTAGCAGTATTACTGGTAGCTGCAGTAACATTAATACCATGACTGCTACTGCTATTGCGACTACTGCATCTGCTGATAGTGGCAGTACTGCAATGTCGGTAAGTGGTTGTCCTACTATTGGCAGCAGGACCATTACTGGTATTAGTATTGCTGCTGAAAATCGTTCTGTACAATTGATCCACAGGCTAGACTGACTGCGGTGTAACAGCTTGCACCGTGCGGGTCCAGTGGATGCTTGAGTAAGAAAATAGCAGGTTTCGTCGGGCTGTGCACGCTCTTAGTGTCCCACATGTAGAAACGACTTGACTCTTCAGCAAAGTCTATTCAGCTGGGTGGATATGCCAGTGTGAAAATTCACACAGCGCCCTAACATCCAAGTTTTTAGTAATCATTTCACATGATTTGGGCTATATCACCATGGCCTGGATATCAAACCCTTCATCAGGTAAACTAAAAAAGACAACATACAACAAATCATAAGAGCTTGTCCAAAAATTCTTTAACAATGTCCTTTTGGTCAGAAAAATCATCACTGGTAATAAATAACATACCTTAAATCATGGCAAGAAGATTAGAAGATCTGAAAACCCATGGTTGCATTTCACCAGGATCCCTCGGGACCCGGGGACGAGTGTTTTACCGGATGCTCTCCTGGACCCAAATTGATATACGGGTCAGGCCGCTGTGTGTCAGAATTGAGGGAATCACCCCCTCTACCAATGCCGGTCTCATTGCTGTCTAAGACACAGAGACACTTTTCACTGTTCATAAGGCAACACTCTTGTGCTCGTCAATGCCTGTTTTTACATAGGAGTTTTAGTTCCTTCAAACAAGAGTGTTTCTCACCCCAGTGTCCTGAGCTAACCCAGCCATGCGACAGTGAAACTAATTCTTCTTGTGTTCAATCCTAAATTTCTTTTCCCTGTCATATATTTGACAAGCCTTCCGAAGGCTTAGAGGGACATACAGCGCTTTTTCTATTAAGAAAGAAAAGACTGAGGCACGATTGCTGTTTGGATAAAAGCTGTTTTATTTTTAATTTGTCAGCTACCATGGCAGGGCTCATTAAATAGGCGAGCAGGGCTAGGTAAAACACGTAGAGGCATAAACTATGACCAGAGATGCAGAGACACAGGAGCAACCGAAATGCATATCTCTTAAGAAACCCTGCATCGCATTTCTTCTTGACCCACTCACTATATCCTGGTTAGTGAATTAAGATGCTGGAAGGGACCTCAGTATATGGTCGCTGTCTGCACTGTGCTTTCCCCTGCCAGGCCAGGTGCTGAGTGGTGATTGATAGATAGATAGAAATATATATATGTATATATATTCCGGCAAAGTTATGGTGGGTTAAAAAGACTTGCGAAAAAACCCTTCCAACTGAAATGTGAAAGCAGAATTAGCCATTTCAGGGAAGTCGCACACAGCACAGCATCACCTATGAACCATTACTTGAAGTTTACCTCCAGTTCAGAGCTAATGGCAAAGCATTGTGGGTATGCAAATTACCATAATCCAAATCTCCGAAGTCTTAAAGGTAAACACTTGATTCTCTGTTTTAAATAACCAAATAACCGGCAAAAACTGTTCATTAACGTGGGGAAAATAATTTAATTGTGTGCTTTTCAAATTGTAACAGCAACCTCCGATGTCTAATAATAAAATGTGTTCCTGCATTAAAGTGTCACACAAGGATGACATTAGAAAATTGAAATCAAGGCGGAATCAACAGCTTTATTGTGATTGGAATTAAGACAGAAGCCGTCCATTTCTGTAGAATGCTGCTTGGAAGAATTAACTCGGTTATTTAACTTAGCATCATTTTCTTGAGAGAGAAGGGGAGAAACCACCTTCCTATTCTACTTTGTGGAGCAGAAAACTATTTGAGGATTTTTGTTTTATGTAAGTCAAGAACTTTATCTATCCCAGCAAATCAGTGAGACACGTTGTACTCGGTTCTCAGATAACAAGAAACAATAGTGTATCAGAATATTCTATTATTCTCTCCCACTACCCCTCCTCCTCAGTATGTGGCAGTGCAATTATGGTACTCTGAGGGATGGCCCACACACTCGAGCACTACTCCCTGTGTGTCCACCTCATTCCCTTTGCAAACACTCCACTCTTGGCTCTGTCACGGCTGACAGTCAGGTTGGGCAGTCCAATATTGTTTCAAGGTGAGTCTGTGTCAAATTGGCAACAAATGATAGACAATAAAGTCACCACACTTGTAATCAACGCTTGAGCGCATTGCATAGCCATTATACAACCATTTACTGACTAATTTCAGTACTCTTCTTGCAATCACTAGAAACTGAAATGTGGTATTCTGAAGAATCCATAGAGGGCGTCATTTCTGCAGGCGGAAGCAAGGCACCGAACCACGCGGTCATGGAGGCAGCCTCCAGCCGCCCCGTCTCTACCGCTGCAGAGAACATCCAATAAGCACTGTTAGAACACAAAAGAAAGGGACATTTCTCCGTCTCCTATGTGACCAGTATTCCAACACGTAAAAAGGAGATCAGGCTGCACATCCAAAGATTGGTTGAGACTTTTGTATTTCGCATCTGGGACAAACCAAATCGTATGCAGGTGCAGCTGTTATAAAAATTAATGAACAATGCATTATCAGATCCGGGAACTTTGCTGAGTGGCCAGAGGCCAGTGTCCAACTAACCAATTTAAACAAATAAGCTTTTAGCTGTTTTCGGAACTGGGCGTAGGACTCTACTTTCCTAATCCCCAATGGGAGGCTGTTCCACAGTTTAGGTCCAAGCACAGACACTCTGCAACCTCCTCTAGACACACAGGGAGAGGGAGGAATGGTCAGCAGTAGCTTTTCCCATGATCTAAGGGACCGTGTAGGTTGGTAGAGGCTTAACGTATCTGCCAAAAAGGAGGGGGCTAGATCATTCAGACATTTGAATATCATACACCCAATCTAATCCATAGACATGAGGAAGAATGCTTACCAATGGGTCTTGTACCTGTGACTCAGAGTCAATTATGCATGTCCTGAAACGCCCATGTGGAAAGATACCAGAGATTTTGGAGTAGCCACTGGAGAACAAACAAGTTACATTCATAACAACAACAGGATCTCTTGCGCAATCAGAAGCTTTCAGGCAAGGGAACGTCTGTGGTTGATCTGCTGGACAGTAGGCAACCCAAAGATGTCAATGGGGCTGTGAGTGAGACCACTTTGGAAGTTTGATTGGTTTAAACATGAGACTGATGTGAAAACCTGAAAAGTATGGAACAGGGGGAGATGGGTTCTGTGTATTTGAAAAAAACCTCTTCAACTGCACATGTTGTGATAATGGTGCACTCCCTTGAAAGTGACCAAAGACGAGGGAAAGGCCTGTGCACCCCAGGGGGCCGCGTGTGATGAACCCCTTGTTACCTGCATGAAGACACTATGTCATGTCATGTACACCTTGGAAGAGAGATCCTTGTTAAGTATGGCTAACAACGATTATAAGTCTGAAAAGCATTTAGTGTGGTATGGTACAATTATGCAATTTCATTTAGTTAAAAGAAAAGTGTTGTCCTCTTAATAACTTTTAATATAACTGTTGTCCCTACCTGGATTGGTTTCTTAATGCAATCAATTAACAAGACTGTGTTTTGTATAAACAATAGTTAAAGGAATGTGTAGATAAACTACGAGTACCAGAATACTCTGCGGCTACGACAGTCTTCCTTATGTACAGTCAACTGAGCACATAGTGCTTGTCAACAATGTGAGTGCTTAGGAGCCTCAGAGAAGAAATCTAGGCGCATGAGACATCCTGCCCAAGGGCATTGGTTATTTGAATTCAAGTAGGGTTGTTAGTTTGCGGCAGGGAATCAGGAATGATGACGCGCAACTCTTGACAATCAATGTGGCTGTGTACTAGGGATTGCTAAATGTAGCGCACCAATGGCAAAATCAATAACACAATTCCAGTGTCAACTAATTGTGTCCATGCTTTCGATTAAGAACAGTAATATTCAGCGTCTAACATACAATATAAAAATACTAGCTCATGTACACGGGCCAAAGTGCAGGTTTTCATTGACACAGTAAGACCACTACATATCCAAAGGCAACAGCTCCCTCTAGCGGTGACAACAGGCAAAGCTAAGTGAATTGGCATTGTTTCTACGTATCCTAAGGCAACAGCTCCCTCTAGCGGTGACAACAGGCAAAGCTAAGTGAATTGGCATTGTTTCTACGTATCCTAAGGCAACAGCTCCCTCTAGCAGTGACAAAAGGCGAAGCTTTTCAAATTTGCATTGTTTCTATGTATCCTAAGGCAACAGCTCCCTCTAGCGGTGACAACAGGCAAAGCTAAGTGAATTGGCATTGTTTCTACGTATCCTAAGGCAACAGCTCCCTCTAGCAGTGACAAAAGGCGAAGCTTTTCAAATTTGCATTGTTTCTATGTATCCTAAGGCAACAGTTCCCTCTAGCGGTGACAACAGGCGAAGCTATGCGAATTGGCATTGTTTCTATGCATCCTAAGGCAACAGCTCCCTCTAGCGGTGACAACAGGCGAAGCTATGCGAATTGGCATTGTTTCTATGCATCCTAAGGCAACAGCTCCCTCTAGCAGTGACAAAAGGCAAAGCTTTTCAAATTTGCATTGTTTCTATGCATCCTAAGGCAACAGCTCACTCTAGCGGTGACAACAGGTGAAGCTATGCAAATTTGTCTCCACTGCACATGACAGCATCAGACACATACAGGAACAAACATAAATCTGGCGTTTTATTGTCGTTAGATGTTTTTTGCAACAAAAAATTATACTGTCATCTTTAAGCAAAAGGATACTGTAAAATAACTGAAAATGGAGCCCATTTATCCAGGGCTGTGCTACTGGCACCCAAAACATGACTTTACAATTTAGGGACGCGCTTCAGGATTAAGTAGAATTTTATTTCGAGGCTGCCTTTGAACAGACCGGCATATATTTATCCATGGGTCAATGTGCCACCCTCAAACACAAAGGGAATGATCCTGGTGGCATTCACCAGGTGGCATTAGGCCTAGAACCGTTCATTTAGAACTCTTCAAGCCACTTCGGTTTTCTGGGAAAGCGGCAGTTGAAAGGACTGAGGGTGCTTGCCGGTCTGTAAGCTTTTACACCAAAAACTAAAATGAGGGGAAAACCCATGTGAATTCACTAAAGCACGCACCACACAACAGTTCCAGCCGCTGAAGGAAAATAGTGATGTGAAAAAATGCGTGGAAAATTGTATCAAAATCCCATACAGTGTGTTGGATAGTGTAATACACAAATGGCTGCACAGCTTGCATGTATTGGCATTTTCATGACTTTTCCCATCCTCATCTAATCTATATATTTCTGATACATTCAAGAGACTTATAGAGGTTTTGCCTCGTATACAGTACCGTTTTAAGTGGAACATTATTAATATTGTAGACTATTATAGGAGCACCATCACACTTGATTGGTGCATGCAGTTTGATAGGTATAGAAATGTTGATAACAGACGCGATCTTTCAGCTACTCCCAGTCAGAGGCGTTGCTATGGGAGTTGTGAGGGGGCTATAGCCCCGGGTCTTTTGGTTGTAGCCCCGGTTAGAAGCTCAGGGGTTACTCCTGATTCTGTTACTGGTTCCAAGCCACCGCTCTTGCTGGGACACAGTTCTGTACAGCAAGAACGTGTTTTGAGAAGATAGCCTTCCTCATGTTGCTATGAGGTCGTCACCAGATTAATCTTATTTCAGGACTTCTAGTTACTGAGCCAAACCTTTACAGGAATCTGCTCTCCCACCCCTCGATATAGAACTCTAAAATCCCACACTCGCATCTCTGCTGTAGGTCCCCCTAGGATTAATGGGTAACCCGGCCCATTGTTCCTCTCCAGCATCTCATCCTGAATTCGCCATCAATACGGGCATGACCTTTCCACCGCCGACACTGAATATTAGGACACGTGCAGCACCTATAATTCTAAAAGATTCATTCAAACCCTTTTCACATTTTGCAGTTCCACTGGGTTATCAAATTGTTGCAGGTGTAGGCAGACCTACAGATAAGAAGCGTATTTGCTGTTTTTAATCCCTAAAAATTGGCAAATAGTGCCAAAAAAGAAGAATAGGGAGTTAAAATACTCCCAACTAAAATTAGGAAACTGACCCATTGGAGCTTGCCTCTCTGCTTTCACCCACACACCTCCATGGATATGTTTGGACCAGACGTACAAGTAGTGCCACCGGAAAAAACGTCTATTGTTACTGCCGGATACAAAGTGATAGAAATGTATCTTTTAATGTGCGTGAATAACTAGGTGCAAAGAAATATTTATTACAAGTACATTTCTGTTTCATTGTTAAAACATATTTTTGCTTGCTTACGAAAAATACTCCCATAGGGAATGGGACTTACATTTTTACTCCCTAAAAAATCATTTTACTCGCTACTTTAAAAAAATAGGGAGTAACATACTCGAACTTCAAAATCTTATCTGGAGCACTGGATAGAACTATGTAATACAAAAAGACCTAATTTCCCTTCAAGCTGATGTGCCATGAAAGCATCTCCACGGTTTCCAATCCAGTTTTCTAATACTGTTGCATGAAGGGAAAAAAGCAACACCGCCTAATATCCATTTTGGCCTTTAGTTATAAAACACTTGCTGGAATGATAGTTAATCCCATAAATACCTCTTCCCTGATGGGAATGTGCCTGACAATCTACAACACAGTGATATTTAGGAAACAGTTCAAAGATAAGGAACACTCTGCCTGCCTCACTTAGGTCAGAACAAACCTTCCACTCCTTTAAAAGCAAAACCAAACTATGGCTAGCTGGCCAAGACAACTTCACTAGGTAACAGCCGTCCTGCGCCCAATACTTGACTCTAACCGGTTACGCAAGATTGTACATACATGTCACCACCTACTTGTAATTTATGTACATATATGACTGCTCCTTTTGTACTGCTTTACACTTCCTTTGCTTGTATCATACTGTTATGTCCTATTGTAATTCCTGTCTATGTAACTCAAGATATGTGCCCAGATGCCTTGGGGCGAGGTGCGCTATGCAAATAAAGAAATACAAATACAAATATCAAGTAGTGGATTTTCAGGAAGCGTTGTCATTTTAGTACATTATAAAAATTGTGAAGCCTTCAACTAATGGTCATTTACTCGAGGCAATAGACTTTTTGAAAACCATCATTTTATTACCTTTTTTTTAGGCTAGTGCTGATGTATGATATACTCATTACTAAATAGGTTTACCACTTTTAGGTGCAGGTCATTTATTGGCCGTGACATTGTGCAACATTTCTGCTGACATGCTTGTGTGGTATAGGAGCCAAACCTGACAACATCACCAGGCCCACCTCATCCATCAGAACTTAGAAATGTCTTTAGTACTTGCACTATGAATAGAAAGTATTCTGTGATAGCTCATCTTTCTCAGTGTTGACTACTTTTCCTCATTATGTCCATTTGGTTACAGGAATTTTACAACTATCCGGACATATAGTTTGTCCTTCCCAAATTTACATGCAGATGTATTGTGTCATCATATGGATGTTTAAGTGTTTCCTTTCATCTTTTTAATCTTTATTGGGAGAAAGAAAATGTGTTCCTGTTTACTGTTTCCATGGCATGACTCAATCTACACTAAAAATGTAATTTGCCCTACTCAAGGGGTGACGCTGGAAGAATAAGTTGTATGTGAACTTCTTTATGAAAGCCTATTTGGAAAATCTTTTCACATTCAACCACCTTTGTCAAAGACAATAAGTATTCTATTTCTTGCCGTTCCTTTGTGATTCTACCCCTATAATGCTAAGCATTACTTTGAAGTAAATAGAACTTCTGAATTCCAGGGTTTCATGGTTGTCTGAGCACGGTATTCAGTCATTTTTTTGAAGCCCAAAGTTTCGAATGTAAATGTTGAGAATACATCTTTTCAAAAAGTCATTTTTTCGAAAAGACATTCTTCCGAAATAAATTCGAATATGGTATCTAAATGCAGGTAGGTATTAGTGCAGGGCTGGGCCCAGAGTTAGGGTTAGGGTTTGGCTTAGTTTAAGGGTTACATTGGGGGGTTAAATTAGGGTTAGGGCTAGGGTTAGTGTAAGTGTTAAAATAGGGTTGGGGCTTGGGTTAGTTTAGGGGTTAGATTTGGGTTAGGGTTGGCGCTAGGGTTAGTTTAAGTGTTAAAATAGGGTCAAGGTTGGGGTTTGGGTTAGTTTAAGGGTTACATTGGGGGTTAAATTAGGGTTAGGGCTAGGGTTAGTGTAAGTGTTAAAATAGGGTTGGGGCTTGGGTTAGTTTAGGGGTTAGATTTGGGTTAGGGTTGGCGCTAGGGTTAGTTTAAGTGTTAAAATAGGGTCAAGGTTGGGGTTTGGGTTAGTTTAAGGGTTACATTGGGGTTAGGGTTGGGGCCAGGGTTTAGGGTTAGGGTTGGGGCTTGGGTTAGGGTTGGAGGGTGGGAGGTGTGGGGGGGTGGGGGGGTTTTAGGGGGGCAACCCCCCCCCCAATATACACAAAAACTTTAAAATGTAACAAGGGGCTGGCCAGTGCTGAAATTTCGACACTGTACAGCTCCATGTAACGTTTTAAAGTTACCGAAAAAAACATTGAAATGCTACTTTTAACATGTAAAAGTGCATTTCTATTGAAACCAGTCCATGTCTATTGTCGACGGATTGGTTTCGATAGAAATGCACTTTTGCATGTTAAGTATAGGATGTCAAAGCTTTTGTTTTTGTAACTTTTATTTCGAGGCTTTAGTGATTCAAAACGTTTGTTTCAAAACAATCACTATAAACCTCTGAGCACGCCTAACTCCATATGCCAGCCATGCTCATACTGGCCTATTGTGC
This sequence comes from Ambystoma mexicanum, assembly GCF_040938575.1. Classification (NCBI taxonomy): domain Eukaryota; kingdom Metazoa; phylum Chordata; class Amphibia; order Caudata; family Ambystomatidae; genus Ambystoma; species Ambystoma mexicanum. The sequence goes on from NC_090926.1 coordinate 901,075,327, forward strand.
AATGCCTGATCCAGGCCCAACACGTTGGTGTAGGTCAGTTTTCTTGGTCAAAGTGGGCCAGGTTTATTGCCAGTCTGAGTTACTTCACTGTGCAACTAGTATCTTTGCACAGTATTTCTGAATATTCTTTACAATTCATAATTTGCAACACATTATAGCACACATCTACCCTTTGGTACTACTCGAATAGTGTCACAAAAGGAAGGAATTGCAATTTATGAATGCAGGTCACTTTTTCATTGGTGGCCGAGCCAATTTGATTCCCCAGTCAGACCTTGTAGGCCAGCATTGGAGAACTAAGGAATATTGCACATGCAAAAATGCAGCATCTCCCCAGGCACACTAAATGTTGCGGCTCTGCTTCACAATTCTATTGGTCTCAACCACACTCTGGAGACCAGCATAATATATAATAACAATTATTGACCACATAATTCAAGAGTGAATCACACAATCATATTGTGCTGCATTACTACAGACCACATGTGTTAGATCTTATTACTTGAATGGTGTGCTGATTCCTTCGTCAAGAGCACAGTGTACTGTGACGATTCACTAGCTTTTGTCACTTCTCCCCAAGGGGGAACCCTTTCCCATGAGGCTAGGGAGGAGCGGGCACTATCCCAATAGTCCCCGTAGGGATGGTATTATGCCGGAGGACCTCATGGGGAGGGACGATCACGTTGGGTACAACATGTTACGTCACATCATTCCCTCACATGCCTTAGCCCCCCCCTCCTCAATTGCCAACTACTTTATTGAAAGTAAACCAATGTATTTCTGTGGTGCCAGGAGTACAACTAAGATAGAAAGTACTAGGACGAAGCAGAACCTAGAAAGCATAAGAATTACTACGTTACCTGGTACTGAGACAAGGTGGCTCACAGGATGTATGAGGAATACCAATGAGTCATTGACAACAGGTGTTGAAGTGTTAGTTCAGAAACCTACCCTACCATTGGATAGATGGTATAGTATGTTGGCCGAAAACCAATTGCATCATATGCCCTGCCTCGCCTTTAAAGAATCGTCATCATAACCATATAGCGTCCATTTTGTCTCCAGATCCGCCATTTGCTGTCCTTGCCTTTCTGTTCAAACACTTTGCAAAATGTATTTTATTTCATTCTGCTCTAACTGGAAGCAAGGCCACAAGTTACATGTTGAGAGAGCGGCCCAGACAGAGATGCCAAGCAGTACAGAAATACATTGTTTTCCTCCCTCACAAGTCCTTGAAGGCGAGCAGAGAGGCATTTAATTACCACGCCAGGTGGCAGCTGGTCTCACTGAAACTGCAGAAACAGGCCGTTAAAGGCATGAATTATACTTTTCCAGCGGCCCCCCTTTTGGGCCCGTCTTAGATCAAGCTGACCCCCAGTTCACGAATAGAAACTAGACGTTGGCATGCTTAGGAATTTGTCTCTCCTACGAGCACAGTTTGCTCGCTAAACAAGTGCTTTATGTTCTCCAAAACAAAGAAACATGTCTACTCACTGCAAAATTGCAACTGTTACTAAATTAAATAATTTAGATTAAGAAATACCGTGTCATAATTGTCAATCACCAAAGCCTAGCTCAAGAAGATACATAATGGGCAGTTTTGGATGTGTCACAAACAGATTGTACGATTGTCTTTTTGTATATATGATACTGTTGTAGAATGCTTGCTCTCTTGCGTCTCACAAGGTCTGGGTGACACACGTTGCGAGACGTGAGATCCAGTCGGCCGACTGAGAACATATGCTTTGCAATAAACCCTAGCTTTTGGGAATTGAACCTCGTGTCTGTCGTATCAGTTCGTGTATGGTGATTGTGCCTTGTTTCCATGCCCGAGGGTCTTCAGGGCCTAGCAAAAGAATAGGAACCCTCCCCCATTTTGCTCCATCGTGTACGTTGAATTTGAAGAAGGCGTAAACGAGTCGAGACGAGACCGTCGAGCCGAGATCAGAAGGTGTTTGGGGCGCCCCTGTGAAAGTGATGAGACTCCTTTGCAGATCTGCACACAGCCGGTCCCTGATCGACACGCAGCGGCCAGAGAGCAAGGAGGCGAGGGTCCCGAAACAAGGCCGATTGAGCCAGATATATAGTCGCAACGATCCTTGGTTGTGTCTGTATATGGACGAATTGCGTCTTGAGAGACGAGCTGATTGATCGGGTGAGTCGTGCCCCGATTCTTAGCAGCCCTGATATTGGTTGAGAGTTGCTCTTGCAAGATCAAACGCCCAGGGTAAGGTACGAATAAAATCAAACATGCCTGGGAAATTGTCTTCCTGTCTAGTGGGATTTTTCCACTGCGGTAGACAATCTTTGGAAACTGGCAAGGCTGCGCCACCTGTAGGGATGCCAGCATACGAGATATATGTTAAGTATGGAATAGGGACAATAATGTTTAATGAACTTTGGCATAAACAGACCAGACATGTAGAACATTTGCAATGGCCGAAACACGTTACTTTTGAGATGCCTCGCATAGAGCATTTAGAATCAGTATTGGTACGCAAGAGGGCACGCCCCGCGACATTTGACATCATAGGAGACTGGAGGAAGGAAGATAACCTCTGTTTAAAAAGTAGAGAGAAACATGCGCGAAGACATATCAAGTGCATAATTAGCGGCAGAACTAAAACAGAAAGAATGGAATGAGGATATTAGAAGAGGGGATATGAGTATCCAATTAGACATACAAAAAATATATCCACAACAAGTTACTTGCATCCAATGAATAAATAAGATTTTGAAGGAAAAAAGACAAGAACGCCCTCGAAGCAAGGTTGACATAATTGCACCAGCACCCATTGCTTCACCTCAATTGCCACCCCCCCTTCCTGTTGTTCCCACCGCACCATCTCCCCCTGAGCATGTGATCCCATTTCCCCAACCACCGACGGAGTATGAATTAGCGGCTATCGTAGGAGGCAGCTCTGCAGAGGCGGGGCCTGCTCAGAGAGAAACCACCAGAGTAACCCATAGTACGGTTAGCAGGAAGAGGAGAGAAGAACTAAAAGAACAGGCAGAAATGTACATTGAAAGCAATGACAAGGGATTGACGCTGAGTTCAATGTATGACTACAAGAAGCTCGTGAAAAACAGGTACTGTTGGAATGCATGGGATAGTATTTTATGAATAGATGGAAGCAGTTAATTGGTATGATAGCACCACATAAATTGCAGGATTTGGATTCCTTTTTTACGTATGAGGGAAAGTGAGGTGGAAATAAAAGAGCACAAAGACAGGCTATTTGAGTTTAAAGATGAACTTGATGATTTATATGCAGAGATATTTACTGTTCCTGGATTTCCGCACCAAGAGGTAAAAAGAGGGAGACAAGAGGTGACACCATATGTCATGCAGCGTTTTTTTCCGCCGTCACAACCTGTTAGTGAAGATATAAAAATATGCACACACGAGGCGCTTAGATGGATTACGGATGCTAGCATCCCTGTAATGGAGGTGTATGATACATTTGAACAGTATACGATAGAAATGCAAAGGAAGGTATTGCAAGTAATGGTTGAATATTTGCAAGATAAATGTGTTGAGAGGAATGATTGTTGTCCCTCTGAATTAATGACAATATACAAGAGAGCGCTTTCACCTGAATATGGAAAGACTACCCTATCACTCAATTTAGCTATAGTGCTTAATAAAAGAACGAAAGAGGAAACAGCCAGTTCGATATTCCCCATGAGAAAAGTCCCTCCCACTTTTGTGCCAAAAGTAGAAACTCCTGTTGTTGATGGAGCTCCAGCACAAGTAAGAGAAGCGCATTATACAGCACAGTATGTACATGTCCCTTTCTCTAGACAAGAGGTGAATAATATAAAACAAATAATCCCTGATTTGAGAAAGAATCCGGCAGAATTCTATAAAGATATTGAGTCATATTTGAAATCGTCCATTTTCACAATGAGTGATATTGACCTATCATTTCCTGTGATTCTACCAGTAGATATATGGAAGCAGATTAGGACTATAGATGATATTGATATTTTGGGCGGTACATGGCAAAAGCTAATAAAAGAAGATACAGACAGATAGGCTGGCGAGAAGCCATCACCAACCCTGTCAGCATTACTGGCGCTAAAAGTACAAAAATTAAAGATTTTGGTGCTGGAGAGACGAATTATCTGGGACAAATTGATGCATGCGTGCAAGGGAAAGATGAATTGGCCACTGACTGTTTTAACAGATTCGAAGAAGTGTTTGCAGATTTTAATGGCCAAGATTTAAGCATTGAACCAGGGAAGAGACTATTTGTTGATAAATATGTGAGAGGATTATTACTGAAAATTCATAATTTGATAATTACGTCAGAAAGTGCATGGCAAGCGAAATCACAAAGTGAAGTATTACACACGGCACAGTACTATGAGAATAGAGTAAGTATAGAGACAGAGAAAGAGGTGAGGGATAGAGTGAATCTAAAAACAAGAGTGTTACTGCAACAGGTGGCAAATAATAATAGGGGCGGAGGTAATGCACACATGAGGGGGAAACACTCCGACATACACGGAGGTCCAATTGGACTAATTCAATGTGCATATTGTAAGGAAGAAGGTCATTGGCGAGCACAGTGCCCACATTTACAGAATAGGAATGGGAATGCCCCGAGAAGGCAGAATAGAGGTCGCCCGGGAACACAGGGACAGAATAGAAACACCAGAATGCCACAAAACCAAAATAATCAAGGATATAACAACCAGAATCAGAACCAGAACCAACATCAGCAGAATGGTGCAGGAGAAGGGAATGTTTTTGACACTCAATCAAATACATACTATACTGGTGACTTCACATTGGATGATTTATTGTTCAGCTAGGACAGCCCAAGACAGGGGTTGGAGCCGGTGTCTATTCCTGTTGATCAGAAAGAACCCTATGTAGAAATGAAAATTGGGAATAAGGAGCACACTTTTCTAGTGGACACAGGTGCTCAATAGACCATCACTTGTTTCCCAAGATACCACTGTCAGGGCAAAAGAATGTTTCCGTAGGGTTCGCAGGCACCCCAGTAATTACTCCAGTGTCACAGCCAGTAGCCATAATACTAGGTCCATTCACTGAGTCTTGCCCGTTTATGTTAACACAAAATTGCGGGGAGAATTTATTGGGTTTAAATTTGTTGAAAAAATTAAGTGCGGTTATTCATTGTTCTCCTGATGGAGTGTTTTTGAGAATATCACCACATAAGGTGTCAGTATCACAATTTTTGTCTAAACCATTACCGACTGAATTAAGCAAGGTACCGACTTGTATATGGGCAATGAATTACAACGATGTTGGTTGTTTGAAAATAGAGCCAGTGAAAATTGTTTTGAAAGAGGGAGTTACATTGCCACGTATCCCGCAATATAACATTTCAGTGGAAGGAGAGAGAGCATTGAAATGCATTGTTTTTATTTTGTTAAACAAACGTGATTGTTAAACGAAATTGTTGACACATTTGGCTGCACATGGACATAAAGCATAATTGAAAAAATTCCAGTATTGTCGAAAGGAAGTGGCCTATTTGGGCTACCTCCTTTCGAAAGAGGGAAGGAGACTAACACGAGAAAGGATAGGAAGCATCTCTGGTATGCCTATTCCAAAGACACAGAGGGAAGTCAGAGCCATAATAGGCATGGCTTCATATTGCAGGCAATGGATTGCCAATTTCGCAATGATTGTGAAACCAATGGTGGCATTGATGAAGAAGGATATTGCTTTGCCTCTACTATGGAGTGAAGAATTTCAGAATGCATTTGATGTGCTCAAAGTTGCACTGTGCTCAGCTCCAGTTTTGGGCACACCAAATTATGAAAAGGATTTTAAGTTATTTGTGCATGAAAATGATGGCTGTGCGCTGGCTGTTTTGACTCAGGAACAAGGAGGAAGAAATAGACCATGCAGTTATTTTTCTTCTGCACTGGATCCTATTGCTTGCGCTTTTCTGCGCTGTTTGCGAGCGGTCGCTGTGGCTGCCGCGTCAGTAAAACAAACCAAGGGAATGGTTTTGTGTCACGCCTTAACCTTAATGGTGCCTCACACAGTAGACATTCTTTTAAATAGAACGCAGACGCAACATCTCACATCAGCTAGACTGACTAGATATAAAATCGTCCTCTTTGCACACCATATTCAAATTCAGAGATGTTGCACTTTGAATCCTGCAGAGCTAATACCCCCTCCCAATGAAAGAACAGGTGAGAATGAATCACCACCCCATGATTGTATAATGGTTACTGAACAAGAAACGAAAGGGAGAATTGACCTAACAGACACCCCACAGAAAGAGCCAGATAGAGAACTGTTTTCTGATGGTTCCTGTTTTAAATTGCCCGTTGGCACATCAACTGCTGCATATGCCAGCACGACACTGAAGAGTATTGTAGAGAGCAAAAGACTTCCATACAATTCAGCACAGGCTGCAGAAATAATAGCATTAACAAGAGCATGTGAAATTTCTGAAAATTTGAATGTAAACATATACACTGACAGTCAGTACGCATTTCAACTCTTGGCTGAAAGGGGTTTCTTAACATCACCTGGAACTAAGATTCAACATGGCCCTTTGATAGCGTGATTGTTGTCTGCACTCACGTGTCCAAAGCGACTAGCAATAATGAAATGCGAGGCGCATAAGAAAGTAACATGTAACATTGGAAAAGGAAACACATTTGCAGACAAAATAGCGAAACAAACTGCCACTGATCCATGAACAAAAATGTTCATAGCCCAGACAGAAGGGGTACCCAGCATGATAGAAAATGTGATTGCCACAGTCAAGGAGATACAAACAGAAGCAACTTCAGATGAAATAAAAGCGTGGGCTGAGTGCTCTGCAGAATTAGACATAGAAGGTTGTTGGGTGGACAAAGAAAGTAGAAAGTGGATGCTGCCCAACTCCTATGTAACAGTAATGGTCATCATGGCCCACAGCCCCACACACATGTGCTAAAAAAATGATTCAGATTTGGCCACAGTATGGCAGAATCCACACATTAGAAAAACAGCGGAAAGGCTAGTCCAGAATTGTATGACTTGTTTGCAACATAATATTGGAAAAGGAACAACTACTCCCACAGGTAGTTTTGGCCCCCCTCTATTCCCTTTGAAGTAATCCATTTTGATTTCATAGAAATGGAAAGATGTCAGAACCTAAAATACATCTTGGTGGTAGTCTGTGCATTCAGTAAATGGGTGGAAGCATACCCGCTTAAGGACAGCACAGTGATGAGTACAGCAAAAGTAATGCTAAAGGAATACTTCTCCAGATTCGGCCCGCCACGGGTCATATGGTCAGACAACGGCCCGCATTTTGTTGCCTCCGTCATATTACAGATTTGTGCAGGCCTTCAGATTGATAAGCGATTCCATTCCGCCAGACACCCTATGAGTGCCGGTCTTGTTGAGCACCAGAACGGCATCTTAAAGAATAAAATAAGTAAATTCTGTTCAGGGAGTCAACTAAAGTGGCCAGACGCACTGCCTTTAGCTTTGTTGTGCATGCACACGTCTGTGCAAGCTAGGACTGGACTCTCCCCATACCAGATTGTCATGGGGAGACCTGAGAATGTTTGGTGCGCACTACAGCCTAGGCGCCTGAGTGAAGTTGAATACCCTTTGCTCAGCACTTATTGTAACTTGTTAACGCAGAAACTCTGTTTGATTCATCAGCAGGTGCAGGAGGCTCTTCCTGTCAGATATACAGGCCCGGGGCATTGTCTGCAGCTGGGCGAGTGTGTCCTGGTCAAGAATTTCGAGAGGAAATCCTCGCTCACACCCAGGTGGAGGGGCCCATATCAAATTCTCCTGGCAACACAGACTGCAGTCCGTGTGTATGGTCATAAGGCGTGGACCAATGCCACCTACACGAAAAAAAATTCCATCTCTGTTGAAAGAACTGCCTGATCCAGACAACAAGAAAGAAACAGCTGCCCTTGATTCGAAAGACACCCTTGCCAGTTCTCTGCCACAAATACTGCCCGAGCCAGAGAAAAAGTCTGAAAAGATTGCCAAAGAGGAAAAGGGGCTAAATGTGCCCCAACTTTGCCCAGTTGAATCCGCATCATCACAGGCTGACATAAAGCCTGCATCATCACCTACTGCATCCAAGGCTGACACTGAGCCTGCATCTGGAAGTGCATCTGCACTGTTCGTTGACCACATGGTACCTGGAGCAATAAGGTACAACCTACGTTCTCAAAATCGAAAGTGATCTGATCTACGTGTTTTGTTTTTGCCTCTATTCCCATCTCAGATGAATTGTGAATAGGATGCCTAGGGAAGTGGCGTGTGGGGGCTGTACCAATCTGCATCAATTTGGGAGCTCTGGAACGCGGCTTCCAGGTGCTATCTTGGAAAAAATCCATTTGTTGATCACCCCGTGCGAACGAGCGGGGCGCAGATGGTACGAAGGCAATTGATACGTGCTCTGAAATATTTTGAGCAATGTGCAGAGGCACGATAATCTTGCCACATGATTAGTAATTCAGGCTGCTGAGAACTGGCCTAGATGCTTTGCTGACTCCTTTGGACGCTTTGCTGTTTCCATGGGCGCGGCTGTAAGAACTATTCACGACAAACATTGTTGGAGAAGAATTGCACACAATGCCCATACTCGCTTCTGTTCCCTCCTGCACCAATGCTGATGATGTAATAGATATAGATACTATAAAAAGGTCTAGAAGAATTTGCTGTAGAAAATTCATGCTAATGATCATAACACTACTTTGCATTTTGAGTACACTGATCCCAGTATTATGGTATTTGGAAAGCGTACATCCATTGAATTCTCTTTTGCCTGCCACAAAAGAACCTGTCGGAGACAGCCAAGTCCATATAATCTCTTATACTCTCCCTCCAATAGATGAAAGACACAGGGAAGGTTATAGTAATAACACGTTGGTTTTTATAATGAAAATGACTTACTCTATCCTGAACAGAACAAATTGCTGGGTCTGCTCCCATCTACCCCAGCATGGCGGGAAAGGAATTGGTTGGTATGTACAGCCATTACCCCTTAACACAGCATGCTATGCATCACTAAGTGCACCATTTCACGGAAAGTGGAATAAGAGTGACACAGGTCAATTAGATAGAACAAACATAGATGAATTTGAGAAAGTGGTAATGGAACTGTAGGTTGTTCCGTATTTAACAGCACAAGAGTGATAAAACCTGTGGTCGCAAGGCCGGTGGACAGACTGTATGTGCCTTATAAGTCATCTGTAATGACGTTTCACATGAACACAGTGGGGAACAAGGATGTAGTGCCCCCCTCGTATATAGTGAATTACAATCCTTGCACTGTCCCATTCTGCCTGCGGAATAATGTTTCCTATTCAGTCGGGATGTTCAATAGATGCATGGATATTTCAGTACTTGAAAGAGAAGAAGAACCAATATATGTAGGTGATCCTGTTTATTTTATATGTGGAGAAAGAGCTTATCCCTGGTTGCCTAGAAATTGGGGTGGGGTGTTATTTAGGGATCCTTTTCCCCGGGGTATTCCTTTCCCGAACATCAGATATATCAAAATTATCTAGATCGAGGGCTCGGCGGGATGATGAAACAGGGTTTATTGTGGAAGACATAGCAAAATCATTTATACCATTTTGGGGCCAAGCAATAAAATCATGGAATATACAGAGATTGTCCAGAATTTTAGAAAAAAACGATAAATGGAACGACCAATATATTATATAATATGACACTAGAAGAAAGGCAGTTAGGTTAATGACACTTCAAAATAGAATTGCTCTTGATATCATTTTGGCTGACCGTGGAGGTGTTGGCAAAATCATGTGGTCAGCGTGCTGCGTATTTGAAAGTGACACCTCCCTGATTTTTGAGGGGATAAAGAAATTACATATTCTGAGTTCTGATCTTCAGGCTCCAAAAGGTGGTTGGGAACTGAATATAAGTTCCTGGTTTTGGGAGTTATTACGCTCCTGGGGATGGAAACTAATTGCAATTATAGTAACGGTACTCAGAATCTTCATGACACGTTGTTGTTGCATACAATGCCTGCCAATTATTTGCTCTGAAATAACTGATGAATGCGTACACATGGTAGCAGAGAAAAGGAGTACCAAAGTACATACGAATGCAAACAACGAAACACAAACTATTAAAGAGTTCATGTCGATTAATACTGATGATGACGATTACAGCAGTACGTCTAGTTCAGAACTAGATACATGGTCAGAGGAAGATGCAATGTATGGATGATGCTCTTGGCTTATGGCCAAAAGGAGGGTTTGTTAGTTCAGAAAACTACCCTACCATAGGATAGATGGTATAGTATGTTGGCCGAAAACCAATTGCATCATATGCCCTGCCTCGCCTATATAAAATCATCAGCATAACCATAGAGCGTCCATTTTGTCTCCAGATCCGCCATTTGCTGTCCTTGCCTTTGTGTTCAAAAGCTTTGCAAAATGTATTTTATTTCATTTTGCTCTAACTGGAAGCAAGGCCACAAGTTACACGTGAGAGAGCGGCCCAGACAGAGATGCCAAGCAGTACAGGAATACATTGTTTTCCTCCCTCACATGTCCTTGAAGGCGAGCAGAGAGTCATTTAATCACCATGCCAGGTGCCAGCAGGTCTCACTGAAACTGCAGAAACAGGCCGTTAAAGTCATGAATTGTACTTTTCCAGCGTCTTAGATCAAGCTGACCCCTAGTTCACAAATATAAACTAGACTATAGCATGCTTAGGAATGTGTCCCTCCTACGAACACAGTTTGCTCGCTAAACAAGTGCTTTATGTTCTCCAAAACAAAGAAACATGTCTGCTCACTGCAAAATTGCAACTGTTACTAAATTAAGTAATATAGATTAAGAAATACTGTGTCATAATTGTCATAATTGTCAATCACCAAAGCCTAGCTCAAGAAGATACATTATGGGCAGTTTTTGATGTGTCACAAACAGATTGTACGATTGTCTTTTTGTATATATGATACTGTTGTAGAATGCTCGCTCTCTTGCGTCTCACGAGGTCTGGGTGACACACGTTGCGAGATGTGAGATCCAGTCGGCCGACTGAGAATATTTGCTTTGCAATAAACCCTAGCTTTTGGGAATTGAACCTTGTGTCTGTCGTATCAGTTTGTGTATGGTGATTGTGCCTGGTTTCCATGCACGAGGGTCTTCAGGGCCTAGCAGAAGTTATGCTGGGGTGGAATCAATCCCCAAGAAGGAAAGCGAAAAAGGACCTGAGGTCTTCGCCTTCCTTCTGGGTCAGAGAACCCAGGAGTTTCGAAGCACATGCTGGACCCGAGGGAAGGGTTCAGCTGGGAGAGTCTGTGAAGGGTTCTGCATTGGCAGGACCGTGCTCAGCTGCAAATAGGTTGAGGCAGTGGCACGACCTCCAGGAGGAGGTGGACTGCACCGTCCCTGGATGGTGCAGAGACTGTAGGAAGCATCAACATGTGAAGACACTGCAGAAGCAGAGAAGAAGCTGACTGCTGTAGGAAGAGGGAATGAGACCGACCCCAGTGCCTGGAGAGACCAGCGCTGTGCGAGCAAGTCCCAGAAGGTAATGGGAAGCACGGGCATGGGGGAGTTAGGAGGTCTCAGCATCAGGCCAGGCCAGGGGCTTTAAAGGTCTGGGGTCCAAATAAAAGTAAACAGTGCATCCGAGGGAATCCTCCTCATAACAGTGGCAGGGATAAGACCACTGACCACCAGAGAAGAGTCTGGGACTGGAACAAAAGTAAAGAGTGCATCCGAGGGAATCTTCCTCGTACCAGTGGAGGGGATAAGACCACTGACCACCAGAGACGGATCTGGGACCTGAACAAAAGTGAGGAGTGCATCTGTGGGAATCTTCCTCATACCATGGCAGGGATAGGACCACTAAACAACAATGAAGAGTCTGAGTCCCCAACAAAAGAGAAAAGTGCATTCGAGGACATCTTCCTCATATCAATGGCAGAGGTAAGCCCACTGACCACCAGAGAAGGGTCTGGGACCCCGACATAAGTAAGGCTCAGAACTTTGTTGATTCTGTGAAAAAGTGCCAAGGCAAAAACCCAAGTGAGAAAAGAACTCTAAAACACCAGGAGAAGGGAGTCATTCTCCTGGTGGGAAAATCAAAGCCAGTCAAGTACGCTGAAGAGGCGCCAGGGGAAAGGAGTCATTTCCCCTGGCACTGGAGACTGCTGATCGATACCAGGAGAAGAGAGCCATTATCATGGTATAGTGCTAGATGAGCAGTCACTATGGTGTCTAGGGCGAGCCATGGGAAGGGAGTCATTCCTCCTGGCATTTCTGTTCAAGAGGATATTGTTGGGAACATCATACATACACCAGGAGAAGGGAGTCATCTACCTGGGGAGAGAACTTTCTGTGAGATTGCTGTGGGCCAGGGGAAGGGAGTCATTCCCCCTGCTATTGTCTTTGCAAGAGAACACTGAGGGAACCCTACTAATACACCAGGTGAATCGAGTCATTCTCCTGGAGAAAGAACTTTCTGTTGGACAATATTAGTTTTAATCGTAGTGTAAGGATTTGACACAGCAAATTGACAAGGGGGGTCCTGGGAGTCCCTCTGCCAGACATTAGTCCTGGTTACGAGAGACTTACCCAGAGTCTTTAGCTCACTATCTTTCACAGAGAAGAAATGAACCTAGGACCCCCCTTGTTAATCTGCATATTTCAGTAACTTTGGGTCTCACCCTAAGTTACTAGGGGAATCCAGACGTGGACCCCTTGCTCACTATTCTTAGAGAGGCACAGATCCACCCTACTGATGAGGTCCAACCAGACCGAAACACGTGTCTGGGGTTTCTGTTGGTACTCTTGTTCAGAGGAGAATTGCCTAGTATTTCGGTGCTGGACTGCCCCAGGGCAGGACAAAGACTGATATGTTTGGGATATTTCTTCTCTCTGAAAGATAGTGAATTAAAGACTCTGGGTAAGTCTCTCTTAACCAGGACTAATGTCTGGCAGAGGGACTCCCAGGACCCCCCTTGTTAATCGGAGGATTTGACACAGGACAGTGGATTTTCATTTGGACAGACATGCTGACAGTTCAGATTTAGTTTGTGGCAGGGAACTCCCCTCTTAAAGATAGGGATAGTGAGGGTTTCTTTTACGTTAATACAAGTCTTTAAGCACAAACATGCTTCCTTCTTCGACACCCTTACAGTACATAAAATCGTGTTTATTTATATAATTTTTAATTGCAGCATATTTCTCAAGGTGGGCACTTACCAGCCACACACCGGCATTTTCATTAGCTCAGACACACCAAACGAGAAGGATCCCATGAAATCATTTCTCGTTGTCCGGTCCCAGTCCCAAATTTCTACCGATAACCTTCGATCTTTGTCAGTGGGTTTTAATTTGCTGATGAGAAAAGAGAAGGCAAGAAATGGTTGGCAAGTGATTGGGAAAGCCAAGGTGCTCAAAGAAACAAAGTGTTAATAGTGGACTTCAGACTTACAATGTGAAAGTCTCGTTCCAATGAGGGTTAAGGCTGGAGCGAATCGTCTTCGTTTTCTTTTTGCTTTCATTCTTGGGGTCGGGAATTAACTTTAGTTTTACATACGGGTCAGAAAGTCCATTGGGGTCCATGGGTATTAGATTTCTTGCTTCTTGCACTGCAAAAAAAGAAGATTTAATGAACAAAGAGATAATGAAAGAGGAAGGATTAACTCATAATATTAATGAGAACAGACCAAGCAAAGCCCAGTTGACACAGCCGGGTATGCAGCTTGTTTCAAAAGCAGATTTAATAAATGTCTAGACAGAAGCAGCATAGATGCAGAGACATGAGAGAGCCAACCAAACCAACAACAACATAGCCTTTTAGCTTAGCGGTGGTCCCGTGCTGCCAGATTCTGTTGTGGCTTGAGCTATAGTTTGACTGGGTGTAGCATCACAGAAAGGATGGGAGAGGATACTGCTTGTTTGGTGGACACTGGTGCTCTCAGTGCTCCCAGATGTGTAACCAGATACTGGTGAAAAATGCCAGCCCAGTAGGCTAGGTGGCGGTTTACCCTGCCCGCTTCTCCCATCCTTGTATTACTATCTTTTCTGCAGAGATCAGGTGAGGAACAGAGCTGTGCTCCTTTGGGTAGCCGCTTGGCCCAGGATTGCAGAGGCTTTTCTCCCCCTTCTCGATACCTTACCCAATCCTGCTTAATCTCGATAACCTTGCCTGATCTTAACACATCTATATCCATCTTGTTGAACTTATCATAGTTAGGCATCCAAATGTGTAATCGCTCCAGGAGGTAATATGCACAATATTGATGTATATATATTTTTTTGTGTATTGCTCTTTCCTTAATGCACCATCTGTGGTGTTTGTGGTGCCTCTGTGGTGCTGGTAAAATACTGAGGAGAATATGGCAAAAAGGAACCTGGATATGTGGTTGCCGTCCACAGTGACGGGTAAAAAAAAGAAAGGGCTATCTGGGAACAAACTCAGAATCTATCGAAGAAAGGCCCCCAGCCAATGGTATGACAATAGTAATAGGGTCTGGTACCGAGGCTGCTGTTGATTCCAGCCTCTTGGTTAAAAGCCATCATCAACATACCTGGCTTGGAGCAAGTCCTAGATCCCATAGTGAATACGCATCTAGTAAATGGCGATAGTGCCGTATCCACCAAGACTTCTGAAAAAACATTACGTTCTGTACCCCGGACCGCAAGAAAGAATCTCTTATCCTCAGCTGAGATACATGTTTATCAATGGCAAGACCACCTCATTTGGTTTTGCCTCTAGCATTATGACATCTTCCCTAAATCAGAGCGAACATGAACTACTTACATCCTCTGAGGGTATTGTGGTAAGAGACCGACACAGTGGTAGCATGATTTTGATTGCATTAGTCTTTTATTGACGGAATAAGGGATTAGGAAATGCCTCTCTGTCCCTAAAACTAAGAGGGAGGTTCTCAGTTGCAAAAGAATCTAATAGGTCAGTCAGGATGTCAACCAAAAATGAAGTCCACTGTCACGTCAAAACCCCTACCTCTATCCCTCACATTAATAACTCAAATTAAGGTGCAAGGGGATCTGCTTCTTCTTAATGGCTTCAAAAGTTCTGCTTCAGTTCACAAAGTAAAGTTCCCAAAAATGGAGCACAAAACAACTTTCAAAACTTAGTCCGACAGGTTGTCAGCTTCTCACAACATCACAAGGGGCTTGCTCTTCTCCTGGCTTTCTGCAATGTTCATAGTCGAGCCCAAGTTATTTGTCTCCCTTCTTCTGGGCTCCTCCACTGTATTTTCCTCAGCCAAATGTCACTTCTACACAAAACTCAAGGGGTATGCTTCCCTTTCCCTTGTTTCTTTCCAGCCTCTCCACTAATGTCCCTGCCATCCTTTTTGCTCCAGGGTAGGTATGGGGATATTTATTATTAACACTTTGTTCTAAAGGATACTGTGGTTTCTTTCCCTGTTCCTTTGTTTGCCTTCCCAGTGTCCCTGGTATACTATTCTGCCAGGTACTGGGAGCATGAAGAGGGGTTTTCCTGTTCACCTGGGTGCAAGTCCCAAACTTGCTTTCGCATGTTTCATCTTCTCAGCTTCAATCTCAAGGGTACTGTTTTTCTTCCCCTTTCTTATGCTTGCGCTCACAGTAAACCTGGTATACTACTATCCTGCCAGGTACTATGTCCAGTGGGATTAAGGTTTACACAATTTGCTTTCCTTTAAATCTTGTAGCTAATGTGTTTTTGGGTTTGAGAACCAGACTTGCCTGCTTTCTCTGATTTTGTTTCTCGGCAGGCTCGGTGCACTAACTTGTCACGCACTACTGTTCGCAACCAAATGTGACCATGTTTCGTCATCAGGGTCACAGACCCTGTCTTTGGTTTATTCTATTCCCTTTTCCCTATACCGCCACATCTTCCGGAGCCAGAGACTTTCTACCCACTCGTGTACCTTGTTCTTGTGTCGTCAGGGGCTTCTGCTCCTTTCCAGCTCCGCTCTGCACCGGTGGGACTCGCAGGGCTCTGCGTTGCATCTCTGGGTCTGTGGTGGCTCTGCCAAACCGTTATTTCAGCAGGGATCGTCCTCTCTTCCCAGGAATCAGGACCGCTTTTTGAGTTCTCTCGCCAGTCTGCCTTCACTCTCGATGGCTTCCGACCAGCTGTAGACTTCTCGGTTCTTCGTTCTGTGTCCTGCTCTCCCTCCTGCTTGCTGACAGCACAGCAACAGCTTGGCAGGTTCCTCCGAGGAGGACCACTCATCTTCTCAGATCCTCCTTCCATCTTTATACTTCTCTGCGTTCTTCACTGTCCGAATTGACTAGACCGTGCTCTTGGGACTTGCACAGTGTTCACCACTGCTTTGTGCCTCTTCTTCGTCCCAGTAGCCGGGGTCGGATCTTCACATGGCAACTTCCTACTCTCTCTCGTCTCAGTGTATGTTACTGGATTAAGTTTGTCTATGATGCAATAGCACATAAGGGAGGTAGGGACTGGGTATGAGGATATGGGAGTCTCTAAAGGGGTATCTACATACTGCGTTCTCCCTGTGATGTCATCCCTCATCACATGAGGGCTTTCCCCTCCCATGTGATCCTCCCATGGTGTACCGCCCCAGGGGGATTATTGGACAGTTGCTGCACCGCCCTGGCCACATGAGAAGGGACGAGTCATACTACTGTGGCTAAGGACATGGTCTTTCAAGCTAATTCTCCATCAAAGGGTCTAGGGAATTCCCCACACAAGAGTCCTGTGGATTGGAGAGTGCACAAGGCAGGGGGCATGCACCTTCACCAGTTGGGATTGCATGGTTTGAATCATAGTTCTAAAGTAACAGAGTTAAACCTTTAAACTTTTTGGTGGCAATGGATTGGCTGGTTTATCAATGATCTATCGATGATGGTGTTCCACTGGAAGTCGACGAGTTGAAGAAGCTTGGGTATGGGCTAAATACTATACTAACAAATATGCCACAGGGTTTAAAGATGTCACAGGATGAGGGCATGGATGGTATAAACCAAGACACCAATGATAGAAGAAATCCCATCTCCAAAACATCGATGGGAAAGAAAGTTGTGTCCTCCAGATTTGACTACAGATGGTTGTAAATCATTGCACTGTGGTTCTCCCCTTCTTCTGACTCTCGGGAGAATTGGATTTACTGATATACTGGTTATATATAATATGTGGATGATTTTAACTCGCGTGGGGCGGGCAGTGTGCCACATATACCGTTTGGTAATGTGATTGTGCAAGTCGGGTGGTCAGTGTAGCAGATGACAAGCAGTCTGGATGAAAAAGGTATGAACAAGAATGATTTTACACTGAGTAAGGTTGTAAAAAACTTTGATATTCCTCTGCTTCATGAAACATGGGCAAATTAATCTACCAGCCTTGATGAGTTTATATTGTTTTTATTTTATGATAAGGCAAACCTTAATTCTCATGAGAAATGTATTGGAGATTTAGTAACATATATGAGCATCCTCAGCAGGTGTGTCCGTCAATTAGGTTGCTCCAAACTCAAGCTTAATCTAACAATGCAAGCCAGGGTTCTGAACAACCCTAGTGCTCAGCGCACCCGCTCTCCACCCAACCACAGACCGCCTGTGCCCCACCCTCCTGTCACCCGCAAGAAGCTGGACTGTTTTTTTATGCTAGTTGCACCACACTGTCTTGCCTCGTTGTGTAAATATGATATGGCATTTATAACACGCCTATACACAAGTGTTTCAAGCACTTTGCACTAGCAATAATCACACGTTTGGTGGGCTTCACCGGGCCAATAGCTGCACTAGAGGATATAACTTGGGTCCCAGGCCGTTATTGGCCAGTGAAGCTCACCAAATGGGTGATTATTGCTATATTTTACGATCCCTTAGGATTAGTGTAGGGAAGTTTACCACATCATCCAAAGACATGTTATCTGTATATGTAATTGTGGATGGTTTTGTTATTTCATATTTATAACGCACTAGTTAAAAATAGCGATCCCTCACCCTGCACTACGTTGGAAAATAATACAGCTCAAACTTTGGATTTTTAAGTGAAATTTGGAAACCGGATCCCAAAGATAGGAAAGTTCCAAAGACTGCGAATTAAAGAGTGTTGCACCTTTGATATCGTCTAAGCCCTGTCCTTGTCCCAAAACGATTATTAAATATTTTCTTCAACAAGGTTTAAGAGAATAAACTGGTGACTACCTTCGTACATCCTGCACGAAAAATATTTTAAGGACATCAGAGCAGGTCCATAATACATTATGGGCACGATTCACAGAGCGTTGTATAATGGTACAATCCCATAGGAAAATGCTCTGTGACTCAGGCCTTATATTTTAATCAGAGTCCAACATTGGCAGATGGCATTAGACCTGCAAGTATTCAATCGAGAATAGACTGACCATAATCCTCTGCTATGTTTACACCATATAGGGACTGATAAGGGGGTTTGCTACACCAAACACTCTGAGGGGATCTTACATTAAACCGAAGAGTACATTGGGAGACATTGAATTTACTTCAACAACACAGTTTAAGAGAGGCAGCACCGCTCCTGTTAGATTGCTTCAAGGAGAACATTCTACTTAACAGATATGATTGCCGCCTATCAACAGCGAACAAAGGTCATTTTGCTTAAGTTGACTAAAGAGGTATTGGATAAAAAGGCAAACCAGGAAAATGAGTAGTTTATATGAAATATGGAGCAGAAAGAAAAACACTCTGGGAAACTCATAGAATGCAACTCAGGGATAGTGCTTTGGTATGTGAAAGGAGGAAGGAATATGCAAAGATTTGCACTGCCAGGACTAAAGGCAGGAGGCCTGGGAGTAACTTTAGCAGCTCTGGAAAACAGAGATGATTCAAGGAGTTTCCTGATGACGGTGGGCAAGGCTGTGAATCCCACCATAAATTCATGTATAGAGACCATTGTCCAAACTTCTGATTGAGTTAAACCCTTTAGCTCAATGTTTTGAAAGGATGATAAAGATGTGGATTGTGTGGTGATGCATCCAAAAGAATCAGGCCTGGCTGGACATTTTTGGATTTCATACTTAATGTTACTAAAGAAATTAAAGCACAAAAATCAAACAAAAGCCCTGGCTCAGATTTGATACCATCTGCTCCATATAAGCCAAAGCTAGAGTTATGGGGTCCTATCCTCTTTAAACTTGTTAGTGCAGTGGTTTCGAGTGATTAAATTACTAAATCATGGCATTGTGCAATCATAAACATTTACAAAAAGGGTGATAGATCTCTACTTGGATCATGCCAACCAATCCCACGTTTGGATGCTTCCTCTCACATTCTGGGGACTTCAATCCATAAGCAGTTGATCCACTGGATTGCATCTGGTGATATACTTTGGGATACTGAATTGAGATTTAGGGAAGTGCTGGAGACAATCAACCAGACGTCAAATGTCTTGTTATTATCACTTTTGAATCAAGGAACCTTGTTTTTGGAACTCTACGCAGCCTTTGCTCCAGCGGATCATAACGTAACACATTCAGGGCTTTATACCCAGAGGTCGAGCGACTTAATGAGTTTACTGGACCCAGAGTACTCAACATGACTTTGCTTTTTGTAAACTGGGAAAAAAATCAACATATCAGTGTAGTTCAATTAAAAAAAATCATATTTAAATTTCGTTAAGTAATCCAAGCGATAAAAGAAACTGAATTACATCTTAATTTGTGCATAAACCCCGAGAGCTGCTACTTACTTCCGCGTGTTTGGTATTGTTGGTGATTTGCGTTCACTCTGCAAATAAAGCACAGTTCAAATGGTCACTCCCTCCTACTCCTCGCAGGTATCCGTAGCGTATCTCTGTCCTCGGGTCACAAGTCACAACTTTAGCTTGGGCTGGAAGGTGGGGCCTGTGTAGAGTGCAGAGCCAATCACTGCCCCTTCTAAAGGTAATGGTAACGACCAGTCCTCCTGTGTGGTGAGTAAGTCATGAAATATTTTCCGGCACTTGTGGAACCCGAGCCCCTAACTTCGGCAGTGGGTTGTTATTGGCAATGCTTCATTAGAACAGTGGAATGTAGGCAGTTCCATTGCAGAGAATGTGTGGACGGGGGCATCCTATATCTTTCATTGGTGGAATGCTCTAATAGCAATAGTGCACCCCTACGCAGGAAGATACATGGTGGAAGCCCCCTTGATCTCTCCTTAAAGAAGCGGTCTATAAAAACACTTTTTGGCCTGGGCCCCCCCTGAGCAAAATTTGAGCAGGCTGCCCCCCCCTCCGAAAAAATGCCAAATGGACAGTAAGTGCAAATGGCTATGAACTATATGCGCCGTCACCGCACCCTGCTGCCAGTATAGTCCCTGTGCTCCCCCACTGGCACCCATCACAGTCTCTGGTCTCCCTCACCCCCGTCCTGGGCTCTCTCTACCCCACCCCACTACAGGCCCTGGGATCTCCCCACCCTGTTCCCACCACTATTCAATGGCTCCCCCATCCTGCTCTCATGGCAGGCTCTGGGCTACCCTCGCCCCCCTGCTGCCACCATAGCCCCAGAGCCAGTGGCAGCTCGAGAATTATTTAAGTGGAGGGGCATAAATATTTCCCCCAGATATGCCACAGCGACTGAGCATAGCAATCAAGGGATGTTCGGGAGGAGGAGGAGGATCTCCCCCTGAGACATTTTTTAAAATAACGGGTTAAAATGCTATAAGGATTTAGAGTTTGGGAGTCTTTTTCCAGAATTCTCCTTTTGTACTTAGAGCCAAAATCAATTATAATTCACATTCCCAGTCATTGTTGAAAATGCTTACAAAGCTATTCTGTTTCCTTTGGTCTGAAATGTTCTCAGGCAACTTGGGGTACCTGGGATGTCCGGGTTTCTCCACACTTGTTGACATTTGTCAGCTGGCTATAAATAGTGAGTTTGCTAAATCGGGTCTTCAGCTTGCAATGAACATCGTGTGTAATGATATCACTTACCTGCTTACGGCTATCATCGCCCTAGAACCTAGACAGAAAGAAATGTAGTGCAATGGTAGCCGTATGCAGGTAAACGGTACCATGACACACGATAGTCACTGCAAGCTGAAGACCAGACTTCTTTCTGGGAGCCTAGAATCCTCAAATCTCCCTTAATAACGTCTGCGTCATTTTCAAGTCTTGGCAAACTTTGTAAAAATATTTTGCAAAGCGGAGCACAGTTCTGCTCCAAAGACTATTGTCTGCTGCTGTGAAAGAAGCATGGCCCGTGGCACGGAGGTTAATATAGAATACAGTTTGTTTGCCCAGTTTGATTCTTTTTGAGTGAGTGTTCCTGACCTGGACATGATCCTCAATCTCAAGGCACCTGCTATAAAATGCACTCAATTACTGGGCTTGGAGGAAAAATGTTTTGTTTTCTATCAATTCATCCGGCGACGGAGCCCTCTCTGGTAACCTTATCAGGTTCTGTGCCGTGCACAAGGAGGCTGGCAAGGGAGTACGTGCCCGCTATCTGAAATGCCCATACCGAAATGGAAAAGGAGTATGGAAGGGACCCGTTCGGACGCTTTACGTGATTAAACTTTAATTCCTGGGCCTGCAATGTCCAGGGCTCTGGTTACTTACCACAGGCCCAATTCACGTTTTTACGTTCACGCAATGATGAGCCTATCTGCCGTAAGTTAACTTATCCAATGCCATGTTTACAAACGAAAATCACGTCATTTTCAATTTAGAGAACAGAGCCTCCTTTTCCGTAAATTTTCTTGCGAAGGCACAGATCATTTCAACAGACTGATAAGCAAGAGACCATATATGACATTTTTGTATCGTATTTATATAGTTTGAAACAAGCTAGGAAGCAACAGAGCAGTGGAAGGGGAGGTTATGGAGTGTAGTAGCTTGGGTAGCTCCTATTAGAGGGGGGTTAATACCTGGGAGTAGCAGGCCCTAAGGACTCCTAGGTTTTCCATGAAGAGCAGAGTCTTGAGTTCCTTCCTGTAGTGCAGGAGCATTGGAACGGTCTGGACTGCACCCGGGATGGTGTTCCAGTAGGTTGGGTCGCAGCAAGGAGGCCTGCTCCCTGGTTTTCTCTTTGAGTCTCAGTTTAGTATCAAGCTTCACAAGGAACTGGCTTCCAGGGACCACGTCAAACCTTAAGTCTCCGAGTTAGGGCCTAAGAAGGCTGGTGTTTGGATAGTAGTTGCCTTATATGTGATGCTGCAATTTTGAAGAGTGTCCGGTCAGGTATGGGGAGCCAGTATAACTCTCCTCCTACGATGGAGGAGATGTGGTCACATTTTTTAGTTCCTGTTATGATCTGTGCAGAGGCATGCTGAACGGTCACGCAGGGCAGATGCGTGGCTGGGACGCAAGTGAGCCGCTGTGAGAATGTTGGCAGTCAGGGTGTGAAAGCCCCAGCTTTTTTGATGGTTATTAATATAAAATTTAAATCGGTGGATATGAATTGGGACAAGCTTGAGGCTGTATTAAGGATTAGTCACCCCAGTGGACCATTATGACAGGACCTATTGCTGACAGAAGGAGCCATTCCCCAAGGACGGTTATCTGTCCACAATACCAGCATATTCCATCCAGACAAACTACCACTGACTGCATGTAAAAACACTGAAAACAAACATTTTCTAACAGATCCGGTGTTTCTATCAAGCAACAAGTGGGTAGGTGGCCACCTTCGGAAGACCATAACACCATCAAAATGATGCTAAGACTTGTACAGTGAAAAGATCTTTTTTACAGAGTTACACAGAAAAATACAGAGTTATACGTGCATTGTGAATTATTTTAAACACATATTCATTCATGTTGGGATTAAATAAACTCACTGTGATTGTGCAAAGTATTGTGAGAAATGCAAATAAGCTTAGCCCTTAGGAGCAGGAAATGCAGTACTTTATCCTGGTAGTATAGGACCCTGGTCTTGTATTGCATCAGATCTATGCAATCTGCTCACATTCCACACAGACTGTGGTCATAGAATTATTTAGATTAAGAAGGTTTTTAGAGGCTGTAGGAATGGACAATTATTGGGGTTTCATAATTGGTATTTCTTTAAGGGATTGGCGGTAATGCAAAATGCAAATATTCCTTCCAAACATGAACACCTTAAAATGTAATAATGATCCATAAAATCCATGAAAACAAGAGGAGCAAAATCAAAGATGCATGTCCATGGATCATGGGCAAAGCATGGTCAAATTACATTGAACACATCAAGGATGACCACAAATGACAATGCACAGCTCGGATTGCTGGTCCTTGTATACCTGTGTTACATGGACAGGGAACATGCAAGGAATTACCCTATTTCATGGACAAAACCATAGACACACGATACTGTGGCAGGTTTGACTGTGATGAGCATGAATATGCATTGACACATGTGTTCATCCATGATACCTTGATCAGCCAAATGTTGCTTGTCCATGTATACCCCTGTACCGTGGGCAGAGACCACACAAGAAATGACCATGATTGGTGGGCAGACCAAGGACAAGAATAACACAGGCAAAAATCAGAGACAGAACAGTGATTACCATGTATGAAGAGGGACAACTTTTTTAATCCATGATATAGACAACCAAAGAACAGGGCACATTTAAAGAGTTTTTTTTTTTAGGAGATGCTTTCCTGAGTTGTTTTGCTTGTCTGCATGCAGAATGCTGTTGGTAACAGTTGTATTTCTGTACGAAAGTGCATGTAAAGTATTATTTCTGGTGCCAATTTCCAGATCTAGAAACAAATTTGATAGAGCTATGTATCATGATCGGTGAAACACTGCATTTACTGTTGTTTAACCATGTTCTTTGCTTAACCAGTCCCCGTTAGACAAATGTCATGGACACTGTGCCCAAGCACATCATATGGAGATATAATTCTAGGAGCCAGCATTTAAGATTGTACTTGCACCCTACATGACAGACATAAAGGTTGACATTATTGAGATATCTCAATATTCTATGAACATAGTTTAGTTAAAGGTTTTTTGGTCAGTGCAGACCTACACCTTTAAG
Source organism: Ambystoma mexicanum (assembly GCF_040938575.1). NCBI lineage: Eukaryota > Metazoa > Chordata > Amphibia > Caudata > Ambystomatidae > Ambystoma > Ambystoma mexicanum. Next base: position 901,099,246 of record NC_090926.1, read on the forward strand.
GCACCTGGGTGCTTAAAAAGCTAACAGCGAAAAAAAACATTGTACTTAATTCATTCTGTCGAGGCTCCCCTGAGAAACAGATGCGGTTTAGCAACTTTCTGAAAGGACGATGATCCTCTTCTAATCTCAGGTCATAGGATAGGAAATCCCAAAGGGTGAAAGACTATTGTTTCAGATGTATTTTTGACACTGTAAGCAGGACGAGGTTCTCCGAGCGGAGAGAGCGGCTTTGGGAGCATCTTTTAAATTTACTAATGATGAAATCAGATCTGGTTTGGAAAGGATTGTGAACAGGGCACTGCAATTTAAACTGTATGTGCTGAGCCACTAGGAACCAGTCCTGCTGCCTCAGAGCAAGGGAAGAGTAGGATCTTTTAGTTAGCGTTAGAAGAATTCTGTTATAAATATTCTGAATTCTCTGAAGACTAAGAATTGGATAATTTCGGGGAATTACAGAAATATAAGTGGGATGAAATAAAAGCATTATCCAGTCGAAAGCTGTTGCTAAATGAGAAGAAGTAGAGTCGTTTTTCAATGGACAAATTTGGCTTAAACAAGTGCCAGCTCATATTTTGTTTTGAGGAATCAAGGACAAGTGTTAGTCTAGGATTACAATAAGATTGCGTGCCTTATCCAAAGGAGTTGGAGATCCAAGATCAGTGGGACAGAAGGTCAGACAGTCAAGTCCAACTTGGTAACTTTTATCTGCAGGGAAAGAATTCTATTTTGTTGGTGTTAAACTTAAGGTGGTTACTGTCAACCAACCTATTGAATAATTGCAAAGCAGTGGCAAAGATGGGATTTGTGGAGGATGACGTCCCACCCCCCCCCCTCGCTATCAAATATAAAAGGGTTTGGACGTCTTCCGCACAGTTGTAAAAACATACTAAAATACGTGAAAGCTTAGCCAGTGTTTTCAGGTAACAGTTAATGAGTAGGCGTGAGATGGCCAGACCCTGGTAGATACCACAGGACATTCATGAAGGAGAGAATTTTGATTTCTCAAGGGCCACGAGTCAGAGATCCAAGCCAGCGCTAGATGTTTGAGATGCCAAATTTCTTTAGGTGACACATGAGGATGGGACGGTTGACTGGGTCAAAGGCAGCCGAGAGAGGTAATAACACCAGCATTTCAACATGCCATCAACCAACTCCCCTCATATCATTGGTCATTGACGTAAACGCTCACTCAGTGCTAAAAAAGTTTTCTGATGATTCCACATGTTTTTAAGTTGGTAGGAAGCAGCTGATTCCATGAGTTTTCCAAGATAAGGAAGGCTCTATATGGGTGGAAATTTGGCTGGATCCTGTATATCTGCTCCTTATTTCTTACGTAACAGCAGAACTATAGCATTTTCAAATGGGGAAGGAAAAATCTACAGATTGGGTGATCTACTAAGGGAAAACTTTATAGGTCCTACCATACAAGGGGACACCTATTTAAGTCATTTGTCAGACAACATATCTGTGGGGAATCACAAAGCTCGGGCATTAGATAGAAAATGAAACATATCACTCACTAATAGGGGTCAAAAGGATGAATGCAATGGATACAGTTCTTTATCCCAAAGCATAGGGAGCTTATCATAATTTGGAGAGTGGCTGTCTCCCAGATTTGACATCTTATGGAACGCAATATACTCTCACATAGCTGAACAGAGCGTTGCGACAGGATGAGAGGCTGGACCGTGCCAGGTGGGAACAGGACCCCTCCCAGCCATGCGTAGCAGGCATACCAGGGCAAATGAAAGAGCCTGTCCTACTCCAGAGATGGGCCGAGGCAGTTGGGGAGGGGCCAGTCCAGTCCCTGAAATTTCCTCTGAGCATCCCTTGAATGTGTTAACCAGTGCCACTTTCAATCTCCCAATGCCATGCATGCTGCATTCTGGCACGAATTCTCTTTTATTCTTTTCAGAACTACCCAGATCAGAATGCAATACCAGTCCAAACAAATTCAGTGGATGGCCGAAGAAAACCAACACCCTCCCGGTGAACTCAAACAAAAACCAGTGCTTATCAAGGTAAAGAAGCATCACTCCCAGCAGCTTAGAACCAGCGAAGCCCGGACCAAGCGTCAAGGGAGTTCCATGACAGAGGCTGTTGATTTGCTGCTGAGAAAGGTGGGGGGGAATAAAAGGTGGTTTTGTGTCTTTGCAATGAATGACCCACCCCTGGTGGAAAAACAGACACTGATTGGGTCCTAGAGTCAGGTGGAGCACATAGCCAAGAAAAGCCCTCCCACAATAGAGAGAATAGTCTATATAATAATGCTAACCGTTTTCTAGCACTCAAGTTGCCTTGGAAGTCAGGGACGCGTGGGTTTAGGTTGGACGGAGCGGCGGGGAGACCAGCGACCAGCTAATACAACCCTTTAGCAATTTTTGAGTTTCTTAAGGCCATCTGTGACTGTGTCTAATGTCTAGGTCAAGGGATTTGGTGGTTTAAAGCTCCTCCATTACTCTGGATAGGTCCTTAGTATTATTTCCAGGAACAAAGAGCCTTTTAGTGAAATTATATTTGGAGCAATAAAGATATTTTTTTGTATATTCTGGAGTTATGTTTTAATGTGTTAAGAATAGTAGTTGATTTAGTAATATAGCACCTGTGTTTTGCTCTTCGTAACTCAAGGTTTTCCTTTAATAAGGAAGGTATGTACTATGGTTGAGTACTACCCAGTTCTTATGGGATACTTGTTTTCTTGGAGCAATGTATCCAGAGCTGGAGTAAGGGTAAGAGTAAGGGTATTATTAATCCTTGCTAGTATAGACAATGGATCCAGAGTGTTCAATTCCATGTCATGTAAAGTAGTAACTGATGGTGTGATTGCCTCCAAGGAAATCACAGACAGTAGGATTGTCTGTCAATGTATGTCTTGCTGATCGTGCTGGAGGAAGATCCACATCCACATCCACTTGGCAGCCAGGTGGAGAGCTCACCGTGCTGGAGGAAGATCCACATCCACTTGGCAGCCAGGTGGAGAGCTCACCGTGCTGGAGGAAGATCCACATCCACATCCACTTGGCAGCCAGGTGGAGAGCTCACCGTGCTGGAGGAAGATCCACATCCACATCCACTTGGCAGCCAGGTGGAGAGCTCACCGTGCTGGAGGAAGATCCACATCCACTTGGCAGCCAGGTGGAGAGCTCACCGTGCTGGAGGAAGATCCACATCCACATCCACTTGGCAGCCAGGTGGAGAGCTCACCGTGCTGGAGGAAGATCCACATCCACATCCACTTGGCAGCCAGGTGGAGAGCTCACCGTGCTGGAGGAAGATCCACATCCACTTGGCAGCCAGGTGGAGAGCTCACCGTGCTGGAGGAAGATCCACATCCACATCCACTTGGCAGCCAGGTGGAGAGCTCACCGTGCTGGAGGAAGATCCACATCCACATCCACTTGGCAGCCAGGTGGAGAGCTCACTGTGCTGGAGGAAGATCCACATCCACATCCACTTGGCAGCCAGGTGGAGAGCTCACCGTGCTGGAGGAAGATCCACATCCACTTGGCAGCCAGGTGGAGAGCTCACCGTGCTGGAAGAAGATCCACATCCACATCCACTTGGCAGCCAGGTGGAGAGCTCACCGTGCTGGAGGAAGATCCACATCCACATCCACTTGGCAGCCAGGTGGAGAGCTCACCGTGCTGGAGGAAGATCCACATCCACTTGGCAGCCAGGTGGAGAGCTCACCGTGCTGGAGGAAGATCCACATCCACTTGGCAGCCAGGTGGAGAGCTCACCGTGCTGGAAGAAGATCCACATCCACATCCACTTGGCAGCCAGGTGGAGAGCTCACCGTGCTGGAGGAAGATCCACATCCACATCCACTTGGCAGCCAGGTGGAGAGCTCACCGTGCTGGAGGAAGATCCACATCCACTTGGCAGCCAGGTGGAGAGCTCACCGTGCTGTAGGAAGATCCACATCCACATTCACATCCACTTGGCAGCCAGGTGGAGAGCTCATCTTCCGCATGGGGCAAGACATAAGGATACAGGAGGGTTTTAGGGGTTGCATCCCCAGTAAAGACAAAATCTACTGTTTCATGCAAGACAGGCAAACCCGGCGTAACAAGGCAATCTTCGCAGAGACTGCCACTCTTTACAAGGGCCTTCTCTTGCCAAGGAGACTGGCAAGAGAATCTGAACAATTTGCGAACTCCAACTATGGTAAACCATTATGGGGAATGAGGCATCTGAAATGCTGAGACAAAGTTCTTGCTGCAGAAATAGAAACTCTAATCTATGAATAATGCGCTGGGGTCCTCTAGAAACTCTAATCTATGAATAATGCGCTGGGGTCCTCTAGAAACTCTAATCTATGAATAATGCGCTGGGGTCCTCTAGAAACTCTAATCTATGAATTATGCGCTGGGGTCCTGTGGCTTTCTGCGCCTGGATCAGGAGGAAATGGCCATCAAAGTTCTGCTTGTACTTGGGTAGCATTATTACCAGCCCACCCCCCTTCAGTACACGAGAGCGAAGACCCTTGCGGTCTTTGGTCCTTCAAGCACTGGGCATGGGCAACCCTTCTCGATGTGAGACTTCCAGTTGGCACAGTTCCTAGCTCCAGTTCTTATACACACAGCAGGCCTCCTCTCATCCTCATCCACCTGCACGGCCATCTTTTTCATGCTTTAGGAAAGATTGCATTTGTAACCTTCTCCTGTATTTCATGTTGTTGTGGCCTTTTTTTTCGTTTTCAAAAAAAATTCATCAAATTCTTCAGTCCGAGGGCACAACACACAATCTTAAAAGCATGCACGTCAATTTCTCATTTTCATTTTGCTTCTTGTTATAATCAGCCTTATTTTGGGGGTGGCTGTAGCATCTTCTGCGTCATTCTTGGCAAAGGGAATCCCTGTGTCTAACTCCCAAGAACGGCAGGCAGCTGCTGCTGGCGACCATCTGCTGGAACCTCCAAAAGCCAAAGTACAGTACGTCGCTGAAGGACATGAAAACTGGCCCAAGTCCCGATTACAAGGCTATATTTCTTTGGTGACGCGCCAGGGCAGCTTTTCAGAGGTGTACAACGATTCCCTGAAGAGAGGAGAGATTGGAAAATACCACATTGTCAGTGAAATCTCGACGCCAAGTGTTTGTTGGGCAAAAACTGGAAAAAACTGATGGCTGCTTGTCAGGGCCTAGACCAATCACTGGACAGAACAGAGAGAACTGTCCATCCAGAAACCCTGCCATATTGGCCGCAGCGTGGGTCAAGCCATCTTTCTTGTAGGGCGATGGTAACTGCGAATGTGGAGAATTTCGGGTGGATTTATGCACCATACAAAAAAATCAACCTTCTTGTCTGCTAATCAAAGACATTGGTAAGCATAGTGCCACAGGAGAGGCCACAGATCCGTGCACTTCTGTTCCAGGCGCCACTTGTTACTTTGCATTCGGTTGTGCTAGTTTGCGGAGGATAGGTGAAAGCCCTGTGAATGAAGCACAAAAGGTGACTTTATGGGATGGGGATCTGAAGATGTCTGTATTTTCCACCTGCGGCCGCCAAAATGTCCAGGATAGTGCATCACGGGGACTTTACATTGTCTGGTTATATATCTATTAGAGTTTAGGTTGCTATTCCATTTGCAATAGCAATTGTGTCAGCATTAGGATGTCTATGAACCACACTACACTAATTAAAACATTTAAATAATTAAAAAAGGGAAAAAAGTTGTATATGTCATGACATATGGAGCCTTACCTGCTGCTGCTGACCTCACACATGATGCCCCATGTAACCACTATGAAGACGTGTTTAGTAAACAGATCACATGAGCAAGTATGACTGATTGACTGAGTGTTGCATCTTACGTGCATAGAAAATCAGGAACACTATCACTGATCACAGTGGCTATGTGATCATGCAGGCAGCAATCGCTTACATATTTGCTACCACAAGCAATGCAGGCCTCACAGATTCCTTAAAATCCTGCCAGACCTGCTGGCTGATTAACTTAGTTTACCTACTCGACCTTAGAGAAATGCACTCGCCCCACTGTGATTTGAAATCATTCTAAATGGCTGCAGCTACAGTCTTGGTCACTCGCACCTTTCAACTTCTTCGAGTGAAATGAGCCCAAGCGCCTCAGGGGGTCCCCGGGCAGCTGCACCATGTTGCCAGTCCCATGACAACGAAGCCACATCTTCAAACCAAGACATCAAATGTACGCTTTGCAGTGCGCATGCTACATGCTTGCACGCTCAGGTCGCCACCTTGACCTCTAACAGTACAAACATTTTCATATCACCTAGCTGCCCTCTACTCCATTTTCGTCCACATAATGCTCTTTGTCAGCCAGGTGTCAAATATTTTCTCAGTGGAAATTGAGCACCCAAGCTGCCGCCTGGTGGCCTGTCCTGAGACAATCCACAGCCATTAACCCCTCAAGGTCTTCCTCACCACCATAATTTAAGCACCCCATGGGAGGCCAGGACTGCTTTTCCCGTGTTTAGGCAGGGGGGCCCTAATATATGTTAAAATGGGCCCCTACAAGCTCTGACACCTCCTCTTCCAGCCCCACACACACCCCACCCAGCACACAAGCACATTGCCACAATCCATTCATTGCATACAGCGCTTTCCACCACACACATACATGTCCTGTGAAGAGATATGCCATTTATTTTACAGGATCCAATTTTAGTACCTGGGCTTATCATTTACAGTTTACACAGATAAAACTAAGTTACTTTGGGTAGAGGGAAGGGAAACTGTATTTTCTGATCTTTAATTGTATTGACCTGAATCTAGATGTTCTGGTCACTTTCAGCAATGGCAAACCTCCTCGTGCATGGGTTCTGACACTGCAGCACTTGCGCATGCGCACAAAATACATCAATGCATTCTCTCCTGGTTTATCCTTAAGACTTTGAAAACACATTGCTAGAGTTAGGAAAAGAAGCCGGGTAAACATAATAATCTTGAATCCCAAGCTGTGTGCAAAGATACCAAAAATGTATGTTTGAGGCCGAGAAAAGGGTTCTTCAGAATCAGGCAGACAATATGCCTCAATGTTGCAAGGATATTTTAAAACCTTCGCAAGATGCGGTCACAGATCTTAATTCCTCCTTAATTTCTCACGTTAGGGGCGTTCAGGGTGGTATAGAAGCTAAAATAATACAACGTTGCCCTCCCGTTGGTAAGCAAAATACCTTACTCTGCCTCTGTTTGGCAGGAATAAAGCAGAGGGGAGGCAACACAGATCCAATATGAGACGGTGCCAAGCGATTCGCCTGGACGTGAGCAACCTCTCTACTAATACACCCTGGGCATGTTCTGTTTATTTATCAGTAATCCGTGTAATTTAGCATGTAGCAGAAACATGCAATAGATAGTACTGTGCACTTTGCTAAGTGACTGCAACACCTGAAAGTGGATTCTGCACTTTGCATCCCTCGTAATGCCTTGCAGCCAAACTACATCTCCCAAGAATCACTGTGCTGTGCTATTCGAAAACCTGGAAACAGAATGTATGGTTCGACCTAATTTTCGCTGTTTTACCAGATAACACAGAGAGAAACTGGGAGACATGGAAGCGAAGCATGCACTCTGCAACTTGGTGATGCTCTCGTGCACATTGCAACCTCATGGTATCCAGTCACAGCATGGAGAAGGCCTGAACATCAACAATACTGCGCATCGTATTTCCCCCAGAGAATTCCAGCACGGGTGACGTTCTGCTTTCTTCCTCTGTAGTGCCGTGTGTGTCGTCGTGAGCAGTGCATGGCATCGAACAAGCTGTCGTTGCATTGGGAACCATACCTGGTGCATTATAGTGTTTTTTAGGTTTCGAATTGCAACCGTAAAGTCCTCTAACCTGAAGGTTTCCCTGTGGAGTGTGGATGCTATTTCAAGAGTAGAAGTGTGCATGCGCGTGGGAGCGCGTGGGTGTGAGCGTGCATGCGCCCTCCAGCGCGCCCCGTCTCCCTCAGTCTCCGTGTCTCACTTCTTCCTCTTGGACTCATTGCATCATAATTACAAGGTTTCCAGAGCATCATCGCTCATCGGAATGATATGTTTGGCGTACCTTGGGAAGGCAGCTTCGCAGGCAGTGAATAGCTGTCAATTACTGCCACACAAGCACCATACAGCTGATTCCACAGCTGCCTCCTGATTCTGCACCTGTCCGCGCCACGTCTGCTACCTCACACGGCGCACACAACGTGCGGCCGCCCCCGGGGCGTAGCACTGGACATGCGGGCACTATTTTAGCAAGTCCACTCTGCCCTTGGACCACATACACTCGTCCTTATTGCCAGTGTGACCCCCAGCGTCCCCCACTGAGGGTGTACAGATACAGGGCAGGGCCAGGCTCAGGCAGCTTCATAGCATCGCCACCACAGGTGGTCTGCAACGAGATCCTCTTCTCCGACGTCACCGCCACTGGGTAGTAGCAGCTGCAAGTGTGCTCTAGTCCGCTCCACAGTTACCATTGCCTTCACGTCCCAACTTCCGCATTCAACCACAGCAAACTCTGCACCCCAGCGCGTGCAAGATGTACTCTAAAATACTCAGCACATCATCAGGCGAGCGATGTCATTCCATTCCTCGCAAAGCCTCCCATTCTGTAGATAGGCAAATGGCCGTCAGGGAGATGGCTCCCTGGACTTGCGACATTGCGGGGAATAGGGCTGCTTTGGGCCCAAGGATAGGCGCTTTATCTTCTAAAGCAGAGTTCCCCCAAGTGAAGCTTGCTCTCCCTTGACACTTACTGGGGAGCTTACAGGGCAGGTCAAGCGTAGTAGTAATGTCACACAGTGAGTCGCCCTTAAATGTGAAACTGGGAACCGCCTGGGAGTGCACAGCTTCCTGTGAATGTCAAACCGAGATCTCCCTTGGAATAATGACAAAATCACAAGTATATGATAGGACATATTCTGATCGAACAAAGGAACGACATGACGCATATGACACGACATATCAAGACAACAGAATACATACCAACACATGGTGAATGGAAAGCGATACATTATTCATAACCTAGCGTCTAGCATTTGTATAGTGGCCTGGCAGCATGGGGGGGGGGGCGTGGGTGTGTGCGCGTGTGTGCGTGCGAGTGTGTGTGTGTGTGTGTTTTTTAAGTGGAGTGGAGCTTGGAATGTGGTGAGGGGTCTGGAACCTAGGTGGCAGCTAGGCCCCAGGGAGGACAGTTGGGGGGAGAAAGAGATAGAGAGCCAGAAGGAGTAGAAGCTTGTTACCTGCTCTCCTTACTCACCTTCCTCCCTGGAACTGGAACAATGAAGCAAGCTCACCTTTTGTACATATCTGGCTCTGGAGTGGTTCATGCTTACGGCCTGAGGATTCCTGCCACACAAGATACCACAGTTTGGCTATGAGGACGGGATAGGCAAGGGGATGATGAAAAGAGATGTGTGATGAAGGAGAAGCAAAGTCCTGATGGCAAATTCCGACTTTGTTGAGTGGAAACCGTGAAAAGCTGGAAAAGAATAGTCGAAGTCCTGTGCCATGATGGAAGATGGAAGGCACCAGGGGTGTGCAGAAGTGCATCCAGGAATATGGTGGAGAAGTGCAAGACTGCCAGTGTTAGTGCGTGCAGGCCGTGTCCATGGTGGTCCAGTACAATTTTCTGCTGCTTTGAGCACCGTTGCATTCACTGAAAACTACAGGGGATTATGGGACTTGTGGTCCGGTCCCTCTTTGTGATGTCGTGTGTTGAATATGACGTCGAGTACAGAGGCCCACAGAAGAGATATGGGGCCTGGTCGAGGTCTATGTGTGGGGCGCGGTTGGGCAGCGCACCCTGCAGAACCCCTGCGTTCCAGCCATGTCGTTATGTTGGAACCCAAGCAGTGGACCTAGAACATTCTCTGGCCTTCGTGGAAGTTCGGAGAGAAATTTAAGGAAAGGCCCTGCGCACAATGGTGTGCGTGATGACGCACCAGGATGTAATGTAGACAAATCCGTAAATTGGGACACGTTGATCGCCACCAAAACAAGTATGCGCATGCAGCGTCGGTCGCGGTATGGTGGCAGATCTCCACGTGGGAGCGCGATACATAGCTAAGGATTTCCAGCAGTCGTGGCCATTTCGAGTGGTCATTGAAGTACTATAATTTAATGTATGCAATAGCGTGGGAAACGTTTTTTAAAGTACATTGCCGCCATGGTATGGGTTACATTGTGGTAGAGAGGAGTACATGTACGTTACAGTGGAGATGAGAACATTGACGGACTTCAGGATTAGTTCTGCTTTTGTTTTGAAGGAAAGCTTTTGAGGCAGCCCCAGATAAGGAAATGCAAATGTAAGCTGCCGGCTGACTGGTGCCATTCTGAAGAGTCACGCTGACGGTTTTATTCACGTGGAGGCGAGGACGCTTTGGGACCGTTCTCATGGTAACAGCAAATTCTACTCTCACGCACACTCTTTGAGTGGATGCAGTGCTGCATTCCTTGAATATTTCACGGCTCAAAGTTAAACATTTATTTTTTTCATTTAAAAGAGTTGTAATTGTGCCATTTAACGTGCATAACTAGTTCCACAATTATGTTATGGTGTTTTTGTGCGTTTAAGTGGACAGTGGAGTACGTGAATGAGTTTGTGCTGAGTGTGTATGTTATGGTGCAGCCTGGGTGTGGCGCCACAGTGCAGATCTGCACTTAATTCCTCAGTTGTATAGAGTTGTGAGATCTCGAGACGCAGACTTGTGGGGGGTCCGAGTGTTCTTGAATCCAACAGTGATCTTATAGAGCACGAGTCAGATGCCATTGAGTTCTGTATTAGCCACAACTGGTGTTAGAGAGTCCTTATAGTGTGAGACCCAGTGTGGATAGTTTGTAGGTTCACGTGGGCCACTATTATTTTTGGTGTCCACGGAGATATAGCATGGAGTCTGGTCAAACGTGGTTGGCACTTTTTCTATGGGGAAGGCCCCATACCAGGGTAGAGTGTGAGGCCCACATCTGCCTCCAGTGCAGATGTTGAATCTTTTAGAGCATTGTTTTAGGAGCTATAGTTGTTAAGGTCTGTTGTGCCTCTTTGAATGGTAGGATATAAGTTTCCTTTGGCACACCTTATTCAGATTTAGCAAAGTAGCTCTTGGGGCACAGAGAGTATATGCCAGTGTGTGGATATATCACACCTTCCTCTCTTTTTGATACACCAAAGCCAATGGTGATTATGCAAATGACTGGAGTGTGGTACAAAATCCAGTCATATAACACATGACATAAAATGACAAATATTATAACATGGCATTTTACATGATATACCGTGACAGGACATTCTGAAATGTCATGCCGTGACACATCATTACATGATATATGGCATCATATCATATGCAATGAAAAATGTGATGTCATAATATCACATAATGGCATATGGGCATGCGACACCATGAGGTAACATACCACAGCTAAGTTCCTGTATCACCACACGATATATCATGCCATCTATGATGATATGACATATCATCACATGCCATATATCATGCTTTAACATCATGCCATGACATGAACAACAAAGCATATTATGACAAATACTATGCCATATGACGAGTTTGAAAGCTGTGGAACCTTGGTGGAGAGCTTGCAGGCCTCCACCTCCTCTGCTGGCTGTACATGGTCAGTAACACATGCATACACATACGTGCCTCACATAGGATTAACATGTTCTGCATAATAATTGTCTGGAGGAAATACCTTACTTGAAATTGAACAAGCTTTATTAATCACCCAACCGGAGGCGTTGCTAAGGGGGGAGTGGAGTTTTAGAGGGCTACAGCCCTGGGTCTTTTGGTTGTAGCCCCGGATAGAAGTTCAAGGGCTACATGCAAAGGGCTAGCTCGCCCCAAGTCCCGCCAGTCCCGACATTAGCATAGCCCGGGATCTTTTCCAGACCTAGCAACACCCCCGCACCCAACATATAAGTTAAATATCCTTAGGACAGCCCAATTTATTGACCAACATCTGGTGCAATTATGATTTAAGACACGCGCCAGGATTGTGCTACACATCTGTGCAACTTTGGTGAATGAAAGTAGCAGATTCTGTTTTCCGTCCCCTCACCGCCTTTCAATGCTCATCGGTAGTGGGTTCAAAGACAGGAGTGAGGGTTTGGCAAAGGTCCGGACCTGACATTTCACTGACTCGACAAGGGCTCCACAGGCATTTCAGAGGCCTGGGCACAGCCAAATGCAGCCACGAGAGGCTCTAAAGCAGCGAACAGAATACTGGCACAGAAATGCATTGATGCCATTCACCAGCACCACCAACCAGAACAATGGCAACAGAAGACGAACACACAACAACTCAAAAGAGCCCCCACAAACTCCCTTTTATTTTAGAGATAGATCTGTCTTCTTCCTGATCTTGGTCAGTCAACAAGGAGCTAATTTAAAGAGTTAATTCAATTAAACGAGGGGGGGACATTCGACAGAGGCTCATATCAGGTAGAAAAAGACCACTGTGTGAAACCTACGACAAATGACTTAAAAATAAACTCTTCAGAGCCTCAGTTTGTCCTTTCTGAACTGCACTTTTGTTTGCTTTTCTGTTTTTGATTTATTTTGTAAGATATTTGAGGACTGTGATTGTTTGACTTCAGAAACTATTCATTAGCCCAGGTGATGAGCAATGCTGTGCAATTGTCCAATTGGGAGACCTGGAATAATTCCTTGGACTCCCAAGTACCGAATGAAACTGCAGCTCTAGCAAGCTTAATATCTAAAAGGAAATACTTCTAATTATATAATGGCCCATAGCTTTCAGGCGCTTGCAAATTACAAATGTTTCTGTGATGTGGGGGGTTTAAGTACATATTCTATGATATGTTACATCATGTTATCACGCAAATTAGTCAAAGCCATGTGGTCCTCCACAACCGACTAATAACCAATAAACCCTGAGGTGGAAGGGCACTGTCACTCGGTAATGGCCTGGGACACAAGTTACAGGCCTGATCGAAGCAGTCATTCTGCCCAATGAGAGGTTTATAGCTATTAGCAGCCCAGCATGTTGTCCGGGGTGATATTACTTTAAAGATATGAAACAGCAAAGTTGCTCAAGTTTAAACAACAAAAGCAGATGGCCACAATGGAAAAAAGGAGACCACCCCTACAGGTATTTAAGGGAAGCCACTTATCAAATAAATTATCAAATAATATTGCCATGTTATAGGGTGTTCTATTGATAACTAGTGTCAAAGCCTGTGTACATGGGCCAATGTGCATAAGGGAAGGACAGTAGGGCCACTATATATTTCCTAAGGCAACAGCTTCCTCTAGTGGTGACAACAGGTGGAGCGGGCAGTCCCTACTGCGCATGGCTGCATCGGACAAACATACATCTGGCCTTTTATTATATAGGATGAGTATTGTTGGGTGTCCTGACCCACGTTTAAGCTATCCTGCTACAACATTTGGTGCTGTGGGCTTAGAAAATTCAAGATGGCGGAAAACCCACATGTGCGCTGAAATCCAGGAAAGCTGCGCAGTTTGTGCGCCCACCAAAATGGTTGCCTCACTTGCCACCCACCAGTGCGAGAATGAAAGGCCGGGTTGCCATGAGGGAAATGGGTTGCCAAAGGAAAAACAGTAGCGCCGGTTAGCTTCAAAGCGCTTTAAAACCACCATTGGACTACCCGCACAGTAGTCTGAAACCATTGGGAATGGCAATGCTGATTGCCAAATGCAACCTAGAAGTGTGGGGAATTCATTTTTTAAATCCCAAAAATGAGTGCAGTACCAGTACTCACCACTATCCAAAAGCCGGCGTTTTAAAACCACTCTGTGTTTTTCTGAAGGCAAGCAAAATGCCTATTTCAAACCTTGCAACATGTGCAAAATATTCACTGAACACCAGCAGACATTTGGCAGAATGGAGTTTTGTGTGCCTACAAAATCTGGGAAATGAAGAGCCCAAAAACAATGCTTATAACAAAAATGCTATGGAGTCAGCAGCTTAAGCCTAACTACAACTGGATTTAAAACCACCAAAATCGAAAATGTTAAATTAAATGAGTGACCTATGTTTGGTGTCACATGCCTTTGTAACTGTTGAAATGTCATAGTTTTGCGCTTAGAATCAGCATTCTAGCTGCATGTGTAAAATTACAAGTTATTTTAAAAGCAACAAAAAGTTAGCTGAAGGTCTGGCTTAAGGAACTTGATTTTGCCTAGCAACTACCCATCAGCAGTGAAACTTGAGTCACCACTGTGTTCCCAGGCCAACCTTCCTTTTGCTGCCCAGGCTAAGGATATGCCATCTATCTGATAATTGAATTTCCTGTGCTCTGCCAGAGAGTGAACAAAGCCCTCTCCACTCAGGCAAAGGTTTTTTATTACAGACGTCGTAAAAAGTGGCTTCCTCCTGGAGAAGCTGGGAGGAGCACTGCCTGTGAGAAGCAAGCTGGCTTGGCAGAAACTGGAAAGACTGGTTTCTGTACCATGTGACCTGAAAAGACACACCCCTGCAGCAAGGATATGGTTTTATAAAAAGGGGGATAATTCATAGAGCGGACATGTGAAAATTTTATAAATGATACCATAATTCTTGTGATTTTTCTGCCCACAGTTTAAGACGTGGTAGGAACCGGTGGTATGTTCAGGGGGGTTTTAGCGGAAAAGTGGATATTACTCTAAATGTGTGCATGTTAAAAATCTGAAACTTCATCAGTTAATGTCCCTACCCCCTGCACACATGTATGTAAAGTTGGGTCCATGTCGGAAATTGGAAAAGCAGTTAAAAAGTCAATTATGTACACTCTTTGAATGCAAGCTCCGAGAATGAGCAGATTTGGACATAGACATGGCTAAATTCAGCCACACCATGTATATGTAATTTTAAACAAATGTGTACCTGTGCAAATATGTTTTTAGGTCAGATATAGATTGTGTATAAAGTTGACAGGGGTGGGTTCTCTGTATCCTAAACAGACCTCATCATGATGACACTTCATTTCATTCCCCCAATCAAGTAAGGAATGAAAATTTGACCAATGACGGGTGAGAGGGGCAAGGCTAGTGATGCTGCACACACACACCCACTCTCAAGAAATAGATAAAAGCAGAGAGTCAGGACACATAGAGAGATTCATTTTTCATCTGCCGCTGAAAGCTCTGCCGGAAAAATCCATACTTACCTCCATCAAACTCCAGAAAGCCAAACTAGAGACTTCAATCTATCCAGAGCAGAGAGACCCAAAGAACCGGTGCCTAGCAGAGACCAGACCCCTGTGAGCAGTTCCAGAGGCCAGGCGCTGTGAGCAGAACCCGGAAAGACCTGACCAGACTGAAGTCCGTGACCAAGTCGCTTTCCTGTTCAAAATCTCTTGTGAGTACTTAGCAAAACTCAGAACACATCTCTTAGTTTAAATTCATCTAATTCAATCTATTTAACCTAAGTAGAACTGCCTCCTAGCTGTCACCTGTCATTCTAGCTGCAAAAATTTGTCACTTGTCATTTTGAAAAAGTGTGCGTTTAAAATTTACAAAACCAAAAACGACCTTTACTAAATTACTCATATCTCCGCAACCGTTTGGGCTAGAGACTTGCAATAACTTTCATTCGGAAGCTGAGATCCCAGGCTTTTCTAGGACCCCAAAACGGTAGAGATAGACCTTGCGGTTCCTTTGTAATAGCGCTCGGCGCATCCGCGAATTTTACCGCGATTTGCAATTTCTTCACATGTAAAAACTGCTGCTGTTTGCTTTCCATTGGCCAGAAATTCGTTTAACCTGCTAACTCTCCCTGCATCATTGCTAGTGTGAGCCTGGACTAATATTAACTAGATACCACTCACCCTGAACCTCTGAAAGGGAATTAAAAGCGTTTCCAGCATATTTTTTAATTCATTGCCAGTACATATCAAAGCAATTTGGGCCTGTGTTTTCAAACTTCTGTAGTCTAAGCTTGCTGGGATTGAACTGAATCACATTTGATTGCATTTCTGAGAACTGTGTGTTTCCTTCCATTTCCTTGCCTTGCATCAAGGGGGGGGAGGGAATTGCCAGAGAAAAGTGATTACATTGTTTTGTTGAAATCATATTGAGTATTTCTATACTGCATTTCATTCATTCAACCTTGCATCCATTTGAACTCTATAAAGCATTTTGTACCACCTTCTTCTTTTGTTCCTATTTACCAGTGTGCTACCTTATCCATTTCATCTCAACTCCTTACTAATTATAAAGAAGTGTGCTAGTGCCAGATTCTCCGTTGTTGATCTTTATCATATCAGATTAAGTGTGATATTCAATTATTAATTTATTATAAAGTGTGATATATATATTTTAATTTATCAAATAAACCTTTTAAACTTGCAAAACAGAACTACTTCTTGGCTCAGTGGGGTCAGGGGGATTCCAAGAGAGGGGTGTTATACAAGGGTAGTCATCCAGGACGCATGAATTGGACCTAAAGATATATCAATAAGGGTTTTCATTCAGTATTCTAGACTAGGCGTTAACTTGGCTGTAGTGCTGAATTGAATCCTCTTACAAAGTGGGGGCTCGAGCCGAGACGTTGGGTTAGATTTACCATTTGTGCAGATTAATACAGTGTGCTAACTGACGGGATACATACATCCAGTCGGATCACCACGCTGCATTACGCTGTGAAGCATTCCTCAAAAGGGACACTCCAAGAAAAGTTCTGTTCTGCAAAAATAAAATACAAACTTCTGTAAGTCAGGACAGAGACCAATCTCTAGAATGACGACCTTAGTAGACATGAAAATAGCCAGAGAGCACCTCTTGCATAAGCTATTTGTGAGAGGTGAATGGACCGAACAGGGCCAGGATGTGTGGTTGCAGGCCATCACACAACAGGTCACTGAAACAGGGTCAGATATATATAGAGATCAGGGTCCCTTACATGTGGCCCTGAGTGAACTATATATGGCTCCTAAAGCCAAAGAGGAACACAATAAGATTGCCAGGATAGCAGCATACCTGTACCTATACGTTGGAGACATGCAGGATAGATGTGCGGAAAGCCAAAATCTGGCAAATAGGCAACAGATGGCATTACAGAAGGCCCAATCTGATCTGGACTCTTCTGAGCAGAGGCTGCAGAGGAGCCAGGAGTCAGAAAATGACAGCAGACGGTACATCACTAAAATAAAGGAGGATATGGATGTGCTGCAAAAGGAAAAGTCAGAACAGGATACCAGATTTCTGGCCCTACAGAAG
This sequence comes from Ambystoma mexicanum, assembly GCF_040938575.1. NCBI lineage: Eukaryota > Metazoa > Chordata > Amphibia > Caudata > Ambystomatidae > Ambystoma > Ambystoma mexicanum. The sequence goes on from NC_090926.1 coordinate 901,116,397, forward strand.
GAGCACCAAGACAGTTTGGACTCCTTACTGCAGAGCCAGAAAAAGCTGGAGCAACAATTAGACTTTAACAGGGCATGCACGGAGCAGGTAGCCACCCTGCAAAGTCATCTAGATAGAGTGAAGGTAGAGAGCAACAAGCTGATCTTGAAAGACCTGGATACCCAGGCAGAGTTTGATGAGGAGCGCCAAAAAGCTGGTGCCCTTCAACGGCAAAGGGACGACCTGGCGGCACAAATGCAGGCTCTTAGTCAGGAAAGAGACGCCTTAGGCCAGGAAGTCTGCCATTTAAAAAGGAAAATGGAAGAAAATCACCTGGCCCACCAGGGGCTGGGTGACCTCCAAAAAGAAAACCAGAACTTGGTAGAGCACACCAGAAGGGTGGAGGATGCTCTAGCAAGAAAGGAGCAGGCCAATAGGGACACAGCTCAGGAGGTAACCCTCCTGCAGCAAAGACTGGCCCAGTTCTCCAGGACCAACCAGGAAGCACAGAGGGAAAATGAGGCCCTCTGTCAACACAATGATAGGCTCCAGCAACAGGTAGCGATGCAGGAGAAACTGATAGAGTCGAGTAAGGCCTTAACAGAGGAACTGAAAGCACAAATGCAGGCTCTTGCATTGCAACAGGGAGCAGGGGCGGATAGAGATGAGGTCCGCTGGGAAAGAGAGACTCCTGACCATAACCGCAGGAGCCCTAACACCAGGGGCCTTCATCTTCCCCAGTCCCTGGACTCTACCACCCCCGTGTCCCCTGGCTCACATGAGCACAGGGCCACAGGGATGGCAGATTACTATCCAGCCAGAAGCATGGGGCTCATAGGCCAGTACCATCCAGGAATGGAGGGGTGGGCATCCGGGTATGGGCACCCAAGTACAATGCAGTTCAGTGGGGAACCCCAGGAGAGTAGGCCCATTAAGGGCATCCTGAAAACCTCTGCCCAGTTAGGTCAGTGGAGGGGGTACCCATCAAATCCTGACAGCAAGGAGGAATCTGAAGACTCCTCTGAACTGCGCAGGACACAGGAGACCAGGTCCCCACATTCTGCCAGCCATTCCCAGGCTCGCAGAATCCGGGAAAACCTGGAAGAACAGACGGGAACCTCTGGGAGCAGTGCCTCTGAGTCCGACGAAGAATGGACAAGGGTTACCCGAACCAAAAAGGCCAATAAGGCAAAAAGGGCCTTGCTTAAGGACCCCTTAAAGCAGATTAAGGCGATCAGGAGCGTCATCACGCCTTACCATAAGAACGCTAAGTATTCTGTTTGGGAGCACTTAGAGTTGTTTGAACAAATGATGGAGACTTTTCATTTGAAGGACAGCCAAAGCTGTATTCAATATGTAAAGTGGACCTTCTCCCCGGAATACTCCAGTTTCTTTGCGGGGCTGGAGGACCAAAATCATTTAAGATGGTCCACCTATAAGGCGGCCATCCTGAAACATTTTTCTGTTCACAGAAATCCTCAAGAGGCTCGCAAGGCAGCCTACAATTTGCAATGTGGGGAGGATCAGGCCCCACAAGAATTTGTGCAGGAGTTAAAGCGTGCTTTTGCACAGACCACAAGAAGGGTGCGCACAGACAGTCGAGAATTCGTTAATACATTTTTTCATGCCTTGCCCAAATATATCATGACCCAGCTCGTGAGGGATTTTCACGAGAAAAGATCTTTAGACTGGGTCATTGAACAGGCTACCCGGATCTATGAGGTGCAGAAGCCCATAGAAAATAAAAGCAATGCCCAGAAAAACCCCAAAGCCAACAGCACCCCTGCTGCTGTCAAGGTGGCAGAGGTAAAGGTCACCCCCGTTTTGGATCTGGAGATGGGGGGGCCTAAAAACCTACCTGCACCTAATAATGCTAGGCCCAGAAGGTCCTCGGGCCAGTCACAGACAGGGAGCCAGGGAGGCAGCCCCACAAATGGGGTCCCTCGCTCTCCTGACTATGTAAGTCCTCGCTACAAAGGTAACAGACCCATCCTGGGTTATGTGTGGACTCCTCCAGCCCAAGGGGGGGGATCCAGACAAGCACCTAACCCAGGGAACTTCCCTCCAAACTTCCCACAGGAGGGCAGAAATTTACCAAACCCTGGGCAGAACTTTTTCCCCAGATATCCACCCGACTTCCAACCCCAAAATCATCCATCCTTATTTCCTCAATTCCCTGAGCCCAGACCACTGAATCCGGGAGAGGGGAGGCCAAGGGTGGAGGGGTACCCAAATCTTCCCAACCCGGGGTATTACCAAAGGAGGGACAGCTACCCTTCCCGGGATCAGCCCAGGGGAGAAAACAGGGCCCCGTATCAGCCTGAGCGGGTTTCCCAGTTAGAGCGCCAGGTTCAAAACATGGCGCGGGATATGGGTCACATACTGAGGGCTCAGCAGAACCCTCAGATCAGCATGCCGGCGCAGAACGCACCCAACTCTGGACCTGGTGCTCCAGAACAATGACGGGGGCAGCACCCCGATAACTCACCGGTTCCCAGGGAGGAGGCACAAGGGGAAGGGGGGTGTAAAGCCTTGGAGGAAGCTTCCTTCCTCACTTGTAAACAGCCCCTGGAAACCCAGGAACCGGAAACAAAATCTCTTGCCCCTGAAAGTCTGCCTCCTAAGGAGCAGAGGGGGGGTAGGAGAAACAAAAGACCCAAACAGACTCAGTTTGAGGAGGAGGTACAGATCTTCCAATTTGAGGGAGAGGGATCCTCAGAGGATCCTGAGAAAAGGATCTTCTCCTTCAGAGAGGGGGGAACTCCTCCCAAAGAAAAATGGGTCCCTAGGAATGCAAATCCAGACTGGGGAGATGTGGAGACTGAGCTACCGCCGCCCACCATCTCATCCCAGAACCAACCGCAAGAAAATCCCCTGGTTCAAACCCATCCTGGCGACTGCCTCCAAAAAAGGGGGGGCGGCCCAGAAACGGAGCCAGGGGAACCCACAATGGCTCTGATCTCCAGTTGCAAATTTTTTCTTTCAGATTCCCAAGACTCTCCACAGAATTCTGCCCAAATCTCCTCGCTAGCGATGTCCAAAACCAGAAAATTAGCCCACCAGTTGTCCAAAAATGTACATTATCTGTGCCCCCTTGAGGAGAAGGAGGGAAGATATTATGCCCCGGTACAAGTACAGGGGCAGGGTACAATCTCAGCACTGGTGGACACTGGATCTCAAGCTACCCTTCTGTCCAGAAGGGCCTTTGACGAACTGAATGCAGGAAGGGGAGAGAATTACCAAATTCCTCTCACCTCTCTTCCGGGACAACTACAGAACTTTGACGGGAAGGAAATTCCCGTTGAGGGGACTGCAGACTTGGACATTAAAATTGGGCGACATAAGTTGAAACACCCGGTCATAGTTGTGACCCCAGAGGGCACCCCTTGTTTACTAGGGAATGACCTCCTGAGAAGGTTGTCACCCCTAATAGATTGTGTAAACAAGGTCCTCTGGACCCAGACTAGCCGACCAATAAAATTGAAACAGAGTGTCAACCATGTTAGTTTAAACGGCACATGCCACATGGTTGAACAAAAATCTGACCAAGTAGAATTTCACTTCCAGAACAACCAAATTCCAGACGTGACGGTAATAGCAGTAGGACAACAGACTGGTGATGGGGGGTCCTCTCTATTTCTGAAAATCAACCTTCCTTCCAGTCTAAAGTGGTATTCCACGCTGGAAGGAAACACTCTGAAATTCTATACTAACCCACAATCAGAAACTCCCACTCCTATAGTCCAGAAAGATGTGAAATCAGCTCAAAGCCTGGCTGATATTCAGCAAATTGGAGAGCAGTTGTTCATCCCTGTTCAGTTAAATGATGGGAAGGACTCGGTTCTCGCTCGAGTGTGTGTGAACAACGGTAAGAGCTTCATCAGCGAAGCCATGTTTCGCCAACTCCCAAAAGATCCAGCCATTCCCACCTTCAAACTGATAGACAAATGGGAAATGGACCTGGAAGTACCTAATTCCAAACATCTCCTGCCAAGCAGGTGTATGCTCAAAATCTCCATTGGCAACAAGAGCATAGTCCACAATTGTTGGGTCGTGCGAGACGTCCCTGCCGCCTTTTACTTAGGCAGTGACATTCTCAATCGCTTTGCCATTAGTTTGGACCTAATAAACTTCAAAGCTTGGTCCCGATTAGCGGATAATCCCATGGGCTTTGATGATCCAGAAAAAGCATTTAGGTCAGCTCAATTGCTACCTTATGCAGTTGAAATTCAGGTTAAAGAGGAAGTCACCATCCCAGAAAGGACCCGACAATTCTCCCTGGAAGTGAAAGTTAAAAGGGGACAAGAGTTGAAAAACCCTGATGCTTACATACATCTAAATGCTTCTCTCCAACAGCAAGGGTTGGGGGTAAACCCGACTCCATTAGTCAACATAGAACATGACCCCATTCTAATAGAGGTGGATAACAGCGACTTAAAGAGTATTACTCTAGCCGCAGGCACCATTATTGGAATGGCGGTTGATGACCGACATTTCTCCATTGATCTTGTAAATGAACTGTTAGGACCCATCCCCAAGGACTGTTTTGACAGTGACAGTGATGACAACGCAACACCAGACAGGATTTTTACCCGGCATGGGGGGAACTTCCTGGTGTACACTTCCTGCCCCTATGGTAAGGAAGATGTGACCTGTGACTTCAGGAGGGATGAGGTGATTTTCCAGGTCCATGAGGGCTGCCTTTCCCACCTGAAGCCTCCGGTCCAAATCAGCACTCTGACCAGGGACTTCTCCACCCAGCTGGAGGAGGCCGCGGAGATAGCCAAACCAGAAGTCTTTCCAGGCTTCAGGCAGATGGTGAAAGAGAGAGTCAACCTAGCTGATGCCTGTGTGACCCTGGAACAAAAGCAAAAGTTGAAACAAGTTTTCTTGGATTTCCAAGATCTCTTTGCGGTAGACTCATATGACTGTGGTCGCACCGACATCCACACCACAACAATCCCCACGGACCCTGGCATGACTCCAGTGTTTGTGAAGCAATATCGCTTGCCTCTCGCATCAATGGAGTCCCTTACTGAAATAATTAAGAACCTTGAGTCCCGGGGAATAATCCGTCCAGTCCACAGCACCTTCAATAATCCGGTGCTGGGAATATTGAAGCCAAACGGCCAGTGGAGACTCTGCGCTGACCTCAGGGAGCTCAACAAACGGGTCCATACTTCCCGATGGCCTCTGCCCTACATTGACCAAGGGCTGGCCCAGATCCAGGGGTCACAGGTATTCACTGCAATAGACCTGACCAATGGATACTGGGCCGTGCCTGTCAGCAGGGAGGACCAATACAAACTGGCTTTTACCTTTGGGGGCCAGCAGTACACATGGACCCGGACTCCCTTCGGATACCTTAACTCCGGTAATGAGTTCAATATTTTCCTACATAAGGCCATGCCCGACCTGGGTACGAGGGGTAACCTGGCTTATGTAGATGATGTCCTCATCAAAAGTTCATCTGTGGAGGAACACATAGCAGAGATCCGTTATGTTCTGACACAGTTGAGGGCCGCCGGAGCAAAACTTTCCTTTCAGAAAGCACAGTGGTGTAGAACCCGTGTTAATTTCTTGGGGCATGAGATTACTCCTCAGGGTCTCTGTCCCCAGGAAAAGAAAGTGGAAGCACTTCAGAAACTGAAAGACCCCACAACTCTGCGGGAACTAAGGAGCCTCCTTGGACTGACTAATTACAGCAGAAAGTTCATTGAGGGCTACGCAGAGATCACCAGACCCCTGATTCATCTCCTGAAGGGGGGGGTCAAGTGGGAATGGGGTCCAGAACAAGCCGAGGCAGTAAAACAACTCAAAAGAAGCCTCTCACAAGCGCCTTGCCTAGCTTACCCTGTCAGAAACAAGGAGTTCTTCCTGGAGACGGGGTTCTCTAATACGTGCTTGACGGCAGTATTATATCAAAAGCATGACAAGGTCAATAAAGTAATCTCCTATGCGAGCAAAACTTTATCCTCTGTGGAGGAAAAATTCAACGATTGTGAGAAGGCACTCCTGGCAACGGTGTGGGCATTGAAGAATTACCGCCCGTTTATCCAGGGGGAACACATCATAGTGGAGACTCCACACCAGCCTCTGCAATATCTCCAAAGTGACAGAATCCGGGCCGGAAATGTGAGTAATTCCCGAATTACTTCCTGGATTCTGTCAATGCAAGGCTTTCCTGTGGAGGTCAGATATGGCCAAAACAAGAAGAGTCCCCTCGCGCAAGGTCTGGCTGACTTGCATGATTGTGCCAGAGAAAACTGTCTCGAGGACGAAAGTCTAAAAATAAAGGACAACATGGAGGCATACCTTAATTCCCCACACAAAGTCTTTGAAGAAGACAAGTGTGAGGGAATGCCCACTGTGTATGTGGATGGATGCTCTTACCATGTTGACAACAACGGGGAGAAAGAACTGGTGGCCGGCGTAGGGAATGCATGGGTGAATGAGTCCCCAGAACCCTCCGCTGGATACAAAATTGGTCCCCGAAGTAGTCAGGTGGCAGAATTGATGGCTGTGCATCAGGCCATCCTCACTGCTGTCCAGCATCAACTCCACGAACTGGTCATAATCACAGATTCGGATTATGTACGGAACGGGTTCGTGGAGCACCTGGTTAATTGGAAGACCAGAGGCATGGTATGTGCTAACAACAAACCCTTGAAACATGGGAAGTTGATCCAAAACATTGATGATCTGGTCACCTCGAACGAGATGACCATCTATTGGAAGAAGATCAAGGGTCATTCCAAAGTAGAGGGACCAGACAAAACTGGAAATGACTTAGCTGATCAGCTGGCCAAAACCGGGGCCATCCAAGGGGATCTAATTGAGATTGAGTCCCTGTTGGGGGAAATCCAGGTCACTGCTATCACTAGGTCCCAGACAAATGCTCACAACGACCTTTCAATTGCACAATGGAGTAAGGAGACCCCTGATGCTGATTTGATTACCGCTCAGAAGGGGGATCCAATTATTGGTAAATTTTACCAGCACCTTGAGGACCCTGAGAACTTTCCCCTGACGGATACCGATTACATTGGGAAAGAGGACCTAAGAGTGTTGATGAAATGTCCAAAAATGTTCCGAATCCAAGACGGTTTGCTGGTAAGGAAATCCAAAGCTGGCCACGATCAGTGGGTGGTTCCTACCTCATTCCGAAGCCTGATGTTAAGTCACGCCCATGATGCGGCCACCGCCGGTCATAGGGGGTTTCACACAACATTGGAAATCTTAAGAGAGGTTGCCTACTGGCCACACATGGGGCAGGACCTCGACCAATACTTGAAGGGGTGTCTTGTGTGTGCACAATTTCAGCCATCATCCCTCACGCACCGGGCGCCTTTACAAAAGAGGGGAATGACACTGCCATGGTCAGATTTACAAATCGACTTTGTAGGCCCTGTGATTCGCTCGGCTAGGGGGAATAAGTACATGTTGACCGTGACATGCTTGTTTACCAAGTGGGTGGAATGTCTCCCAGCCCCAAATTGCAAGGCAGAAACTGCAGCGGCCTTGATGATTAACCACATCTTTTCCCGTTTTGGTCTACCTCAAAGGATTGAGTCAGACAGAGGTAGCCACTTCACCAGTGAAGTAATGACAAAGATGTGGGAGATACTGGGGGTCAAGAGAAAGCTGCATATTGCTTATAGACCAGCTTCTTCTGGGGCAGTAGAGAGATATAACCGGACAATTGTGAGCATATTAAAGAAGTTTGTGGCAGATTCTGGGCCAAGTTGGGATATCCGATTACCTCTGGTCCTAATGGCTATCAGATCTACCCCTTCATCTGCAACCAAAATGTCACCATTTGAGTTGATGACTGGGCGCAAGATGGTGCTTCCTCAGCATTTGTTCTATAGGACCCAAGAGCAGACACTGATAAATGCCTCCACTACTCATGAGTATGTAGAGAATTTAAGGAAACACCTTCAACATGCTTTTGCTTATGCTCAGCGGAATCTAGAAAGATCGGCTGATAGCATGAAGACCCATTATGACCTGAAAACTTCCAGGAAGGAATATCAGGTGGGAGACCGGGTCTATCTATACAACTTCCAAAGGAACCAGGCCAAGCAGCGCAAATTTTTGCCTACATGGAAGGGACCCTTTGAGATCATCGACAAGATCTCCCCTGTGGCCTACAAAATCCACATCCCCAAAGGCGGTTCGGCAGAGGGGGAAGACAAGTGGGTACACATAAACCAGTTGAAGTGTTGCCATCCCAGGCACACTCTGCAACAACTGGAGGAATCCTCTGGAATCCTAGCGGGTACTGTATCAGACTAATTCAGTTCCAATCATAAAACATACCACATCTAGTCTCTAACATACTGTGATTGTATGAAACTGTCTCTTAGTCATACTGTTTTTATTAAAATAAGAATGTAATGTTTCGTTATGATAAAATGCATATGCTGCCCCACTATCTCAACAGTGGTGGAAAAAATCGCCTATGAGTAGATATTGCCGCTTTTGCTTTATCATCCTAGGAGAGATGAAACCATGAAGGATGACCAAGAAGGACGATCCGGAGACCGGGAACGGAGATCCAATGGGCCCAGTGGACCGCCCAATACTCCCATCAGGACCGGCGAGGAGAACCGATCGATCAGTACCGGATGGAGAAGAAGATGCTGAACTGTGCCATCTACAGAAGAGGAAGAAGATTATGCGGACAGACCGGTGCATGGGTCAAAACCCTTGTGCACGCGACTCCCCATCGACTCAAATTCAAAGTGCAGTCGCGTGGGGGGGACTTGTTGGGTGTCCTGACCCACGTTTAAGCTATCCTGCTACAACATTTGGTGCTGTGGGCTTAGAAAATTCAAGATGGCGGAAAACCCACATGTGCGCTGAAATCCAGGAAAGCTGCGCAGTTTGTGCGCCCACCAAAATGGTTGCCTCACTTGCCACCCACCAGTGCGAGAATGAAAGGCCGGGTTGCCATGAGGGAAATGGGTTGCCAAAGGAAAAACAGTAGCGCCGGTTAGCTTCAAAGCGCTTTAAAACCACCATTGGACTACCCGCACAGTAGTCTGAAACCATTGGGAATGGCAATGCTGATTGCCAAATGCAACCTAGAAGTGTGGGGAATTCATTTTTTAAATCCCAAAAATGAGTGCAGTACCAGTACTCACCACTATCCAAAAGCCGGCGTTTTAAAACCACTCTGTGTGTTTTTCTGAAGGCAAGCAAAATGCCTATTTCAAACCTTGCAACATGTGCAAAATATTCACTGAACACCAGCAGACATTTGGCAGAATGGAGTTTTGTGTGCCTACAAAATCTGGGAAATGAAGAGCCCAAAAACAATGCTTATAACAAAAATGCTATGGAGTCAGCAGCTTAAGCCTAACTACAACTGGATTTAAAACCACCAAAATCGAAAATGTTAAATTAAATGAGTGACCTATGTTTGGTGTCACATGCCTTTGTAACTGTTGAAATGTCATAGTTTTGCGCTTAGAATCAGCATTCTAGCTGCATGTGTAAAATTACAAGTTATTTTAAAAGCAACAAAAAGTTAGCTGAAGGTCTGGCTTAAGGAACTTGATTTTGCCTAGCAACTACCCATCAGCAGTGAAACTTGAGTCACCACTGTGTTCCCAGGCCAACCTTCCTTTTGCTGCCCAGGCTAAGGATATGCCATCTATCTGATAATTGAATTTCCTGTGCTCTGCCAGAGAGTGAACAAAGCCCTCTCCACTCAGGCAAAGGTTTTTTATTACAGACGTCGTAAAAAGTGGCTTCCTCCTGGAGAAGCTGGGAGGAGCACTGCCTGTGAGAAGCAAGCTGGCTTGGCAGAAACTGGAAAGACTGGTTTCTGTACCATGTGACCTGAAAAGACACACCCCTGCAGCAAGGATATGGTTTTATAAAAAGGGGGATAATTCATAGAGCGGACATGTGAAAATTTTATAAATGATACCATAATTCTTGTGATTTTTCTGCCCACAGTTTAAGACGTGGTAGGAACCGGTGGTATGTTCAGGGGGGTTTTAGCGGAAAAGTGGATATTACTCTAAATGTGTGCATGTTAAAAATCTGAAACTTCATCAGTTAATGTCCCTACCCCCTGCACACATGTATGTAAAGTTGGGTCCATGTCGGAAATTGGAAAAGCAGTTAAAAAGTCAATTATGTACACTCTTTGAATGCAAGCTCCGAGAATGAGCAGATTTGGACATAGACATGGCTAAATTCAGCCACACCATGTATATGTAATTTTAAACAAATGTGTACCTGTGCAAATATGTTTTTAGGTCAGATATAGATTGTGTATAAAGTTGACAGGGGTGGGTTCTCTGTATCCTAAACAGACCTCATCATGATGACACTTCATTTCATTCCCCCAATCAAGTAAGGAATGAAAATTTGACCAATGACGGGTGAGAGGGGCAAGGCTAGTGATGCTGCACACACACACCCACTCTCAAGAAATAGATAAAAGCAGAGAGTCGGGACACATAGAGAGATTCATTTTTCATCTGCCGCTGAAAGCTCTGCCGGAAAAATCCATACTTACCTCCATCAAACTCCAGAAAGCCAAACTAGAGACTTCAATCTATCCAGAGCAGAGAGACCCAAAGAACCGGTGCCTAGCAGAGACCAGACCCCTGTGAGCAGTTCCAGAGGCCAGGCGCTGTGAGCAGAACCCGGAAAGACCTGACCAGACTGAAGTCCGTGACCAAGTCGCTTTCCTGTTCAAAATCTCTTGTGAGTACTTAGCAAAACTCAGAACACATCTCTTAGTTTAAATTCATCTAATTCAATCTATTTAACCTAAGTAGAACTGCCTCCTAGCTGTCACCTGTCATTCTAGCTGCAAAAATTTGTCACTTGTCATTTTGAAAAAGTGTGCGTTTAAAATTTACAAAACCAAAAACGACCTTTACTAAATTACTCATATCTCCGCAACCGTTTGGGCTAGAGACTTGCAATAACTTTCATTTGGAAGCTGAGATCCCAGGCTTTTCTAGGACCCCAAAACGGTAGAGATAGTCCTTGCGGTTCCTTTGTAATAGCGCTCGGCGCATCCGCGAATTTTACCGCGATTTGCAATTTCTTCACATGTAAAAACTGCTGCTGTTTGCTTTCCATTGGCCAGAAATTCGTTTAACCTGCTAACTCTCCCTGCATCATTGCTAGTGTGAGCCTGGACTAATATTAACTAGATACCACTCACCCTGAACCTCTGAAAGGGAATTAAAAGCGTTTCCAGCATATTTTTTAATTCATTGCCAGTACATATCAAAGCAATTTGGGCCTGTGTTTTCAAACTTCTGTAGTCTAAGCTTGCTGGGATTGAACTGAATCACATTTGATTGCATTTCTGAGAACTGTGTGTTTCCTTCCATTTCCTTGCCTTGCATCAAGGGGGGGGAGGGAATTGCCAGAGAAAAGTGATTACATTGTTTTGTTGAAATCATATTGAGTATTTCTATACTGCATTTCATTCATTCAACCTTGCATCCATTTGAACTCTATAAAGCATTTTGTACCACCTTCTTCTTTTGTTCCTATTTACCAGTGTGCTACCTTATCCATTTCATCTCAACTCCTTAGTAATTATAAAGAAGTGTGCTAGTGCCAGATTCTCCGTTGTTGATCTTTATCATATCAGATTAAGTGTGATATTCAATTATTAATTTATTATAAAGTGTGATATATATATTTTAATTTATCAAATAAACCTTTTAAACTTGCAAAACAGAACTACTTCTTGGCTCAGTGGGGTCAGGGGGATTCCAAGAGAGGGGTGTTATACAAGGGTAGTCATCCAGGACGCATGAATTGGACCTAAAGATATATCAATAAGGGTTTTCATTCAGTATTCTAGACTAGGCGTTAACTTGGCTGTAGTGCTGAATTGAATCCTCTTACAGTATATTAGGGACCATTTCGTGAGTGACGCAACCATTCCTGCTGCCTATGCCCATATGCCCATGTTTGGCAGTAATGCACTGTAAAAACAGCTCTGTAGTAGATGGTAGTGCCCATAACCCACAAAACAGATTCTCTCTGGAGATGAGAGCACACTTTGAGGGAGCATGTGATAGGACTATCATTACATGGCAGCACAGAAGCAGTGGAAGGTGTCTGCACACCGTAGAAACCTTAGATACAAATGGACACACTTATTAACCTACACACACTGAATCCAACACACAATATACTGCCTCCCCAAGACTTTAAGGTGACAGCAGCATATTGCGTGATCAGAAAACACTCTTCACCCCTCCCTCTCTCCTTACATGGGAAATCGCCACCGGGTGGAGATAGGCAAGGAGACAGAGGTGTGAGGCAGGATTCCCCAGCACCCATAGAGCACAATGGAGGGCATGACATCGCGTGATTGGACTCCAGATCCCTCCAAAGCTATGCAAGTGCTCCGCATAAGCAAGGGCCTGGGTGGCTGATGTACCATTGCCCTGGCCCAGTCACAACACGGTGCAGGGCATTAGGGACACCAACCTTGGAATTCACAACAAATCTAAACATTCTAAACAATCTGAAGAATGAAGTGAACGTCACTCCATAATGTAAAACAAATGTACTAGGTCACTTTGCGGGACACAGAGGTTCGCAGAGAACAGAGGCAGTGGTGCCTGAAAATTCCCATCGACCAGCCGCCATTGTGTCAATGACTAGCAATGGAGGCCATACACAGCCATGATATTTGCTGCAGAAAGCAGTGATAGCCACACCATCCCTAACTTCAGCAGGGGTCAGGAAATGACTGAAAGAGACTGACCGCGTCAATGGGCTGCCATACTCCCATTCTATAGTCAATTTCTGCCTGTTGCCCTGAGCCGCAGCAAAGGCCGCAATACAGCTATGCATGGTTCCTAAATGCAGGGCTGCATGCTTACTTGCATGGGTCATGGTGCAGCGTGCTGCATTGAGACAATGAGCTAGAGATGACTGCAAATGTCCTGGTTTGTGCCACGTGCATGGCTCAGTAATGAGTTCGAGGGCCCGCGTGCAGCTTCTGAGTTCAGCATTGGGAAAAGCAAGCGAGCTGCTGTTCATCAGCTTTAGATGAGTAATTACACAAACCGCCAACTTCAGAGCAGAGCTGAATCGGACCGAATACAATTTGTTTGAAATAATGATCCTGATTTCTGGAGAGATTACACCACCAGAGCGCGTGTAATATGAATGCTAAATGATGATTGGCATCTGCTGCCTTCATCTTTAAAGATGACTCCCCCCGCCCCCCAGGCATAAACACATCTGCCCTTCTTCATCAGATAGGACTCTCCAAACATGTGCATTCGGTCTCGGTGCCAAGCAACAGTAGTAGCAAGCAGGTGTCCAAGATCTCTGGGATAACTCATTGCACTGCTGCTGCCACCTCACAAGAGTGACACCTTACAGTTTCTTCCTCACTATTGCTCATTGGCCCGCCATGATGAGCTGCGTAGCCCTTTGTTATCTCCATAAGACCCAGGACTGTCTGTTGCAACATGCCTCACTGAAATGACCAAACCAAGATGACGTCCAAAGAAACGGAAGAGGGAGCTTGCTGAGGACCAGCGCACCCCTCTCTGACTACAATCCCCACCCGTCTTGCTGAGAGCACTCTGACAGGGTGGGCTGTTTTAATTTCTTTTTTTTCCCTTACCCTCTCTTCAGTTAAACTGGCCCCTAACACAATACTGTTTAGACCTTGAGGACTGCAATGTGCAGAGAGTTCGACGTGTAATGCATGCCTCTCTGAGTAAAACGACAAATCAGGTACACAGAAAGGCACAGATAAAGAAAAAAGCATTTACAGGAAGGGCTATTTAGGCTGCAATGCGCATTGTTTATATCATGAAATTGTGAAAATAAACAAAATAAATGACCTTGTTAGCCTAATTAAGGTATCGGCTAGTTTAAGTTTTGGTTCAACACTTTATTCAACCCTTAGCAAACACAGTGCAAGTAAACTGAACTATATAAGTCCATTTGAGCCAAGTCACACATTTCACAACGCCACCTAGTAGCCATCGCTGGAAGTTCACCTCCAGTTCTGAGCCACAACAGCAAGGCATTGCGAGTATGCAAATGAGCTCAAATGCAAACCCTTTTCTCCAGGAAATTGTCTTTGTCTAACGGGCACTGCTACATAATACATAGCTTAAGAAACCCAAGACAGACATTTGCAAGGCTTCCGGTGTTGTGGAACGTGTGACTTGGCTGAAATGGACTTTCCTATTTTCACATTTCAGGTGAAAGGGTTGTTTTCAAATCTTTTTAAACCCACCGTAACTTTCTTCAGCAATCACGTTTCGAACAGGTCCACCTTAGCTATGTGCCCCCTGTTGCGCATTGTATGACCACAATGACATCATAGATCACATCACTAATGACATCACTTGTGACCGCACTAATTACATCATCCATGACATCAGCGAAGAGATCAATAATTACATCAAATGTGACATTACTGATTAGTTAGAATATTTTTGTTGACTTTTTAATAACAACATGACATGGAACAATACACTGATACAGACATATGATATGATTATATGTGGTGTATTTATTTGTAATACTAAGCTCATAAACTTTTTTAAATGTGTAACGTTATGCAAATGGTTAAGATTTCATGTATTAGTATACAATAACTTCATTGCAGAGAAATTCTGGTGAATCTATTTGAGGTATTTCAAACATAATATAATAAGCATATGTAGTAGTATAAAATATGAGATAGAAGTTGTAGAAGGGTGAACCCAAGACCTGACATGAAAAAACAAAAAGAAAGTGAATGCCCATTGTCAGAAAAGCAAGTTTAATTAAATGCAAACAGCCGGAAGGGGTTAGTCAGCTTCTTGGAAGCTGAAAACTAACAATTTCTTGTCGGGCTCAAACCACTTGCATCTTTTATAAACAAATTAAATGATTTACATAATTGCACATTTTAATTACAATGCCATCCCACAACCCCCACTGGCTAACCATGTACAAAGACACCTAATCATCCCTTATATTCCCTAATCCCATTGGATACATTTACTAAGCACAATCCCCTTTCCACGTGGTCCCTTTCTAATCGGTCATGACATCCTAAAGAATAATTGAATAATGTTGGTTGTCAGGGCAAAGGAGCCTGCACCACTAGGTTAATTAAAAGATATTGCGAGCTGCTACACAAGGGAATTGGCCCACAACCTAGAGCACAAACAGAAATTACTTTGAAGATAATTTCACAAAGTGAAAGCGCTTCCCAAATAAAAAAGTACACAATCAAATGTCTCCTCTTTTAGTTGTTAGCGAGGCAGATTCTGTTGTCTGGCGGTTATGAAGTGTTCTTCTGTATCCACTATCACTGCATTGCAGTAGTTGCTATGCAAAGCCAACGTATAATTGTATCATCATTTATAAGACCTTTGTGTTGTCTAGTGGTTATGAGGTAGTCTTCTATGTCCACTGTCACTGTATTCCAGTAGTTGTTTATGCAAGGTCACCATATAGTTATCTCGTCATTTAACAGACCTTTAGATTAGCCGGTTCAGTTCCCATTCTATGACCATTGATCCAAGAGTCTGCCTAGCAAACAACTGAAAGAGGCAATATCCAAATAGGCTTGTTCAGAATACAGATGAATTGACAAATGGCAAAACTGATTGCCATGCAGTTTGCACAATTCTTTGATTTCAAACTTTCTATTGTTATTTGAATACATAACCGATTGTATAATTTTGATCTCGCTTGTATTAACTCACAAATTGAGAAATTTGTAGACTGATAAATTGGATTTACAATACAACTTGGAAAAAAGTGATTGTGTCCTTTTTTTTTTGGGAAGCGCTTGAAATTAGGGAAATTATATTCTAAAATATGATTTGTTTATTAACATAAAACAATTCAACAGTTGCCTTACCCCTTTTGTCACAGGAACATTAACACAGTACGTGATATGCTAGGTTTTTGTAAGAATGCATTAAAACAAGAGAAGGGGAGAGAAACAATCATTCTTTTGATCAACAATAAACATCTTATCATCCCAGATGCACTGGCATCTCTTCTTATTCCTTCTACATTCCTTCACATCACCTTATTTGTGACTACCATCTCAGATCATAAAGCCTCTAGCACACATCCTGCTTATATTCCAGAGAACCAAAACAAACCCATAAAACACCAGCAAACTTTGCCCTCCAGCACCCCTTCCACATGTTTTATTAACTAACCAAAATTTGACCCATCATTTGGCCGAACTTAACAACAAGATTCCTTGCTCCCAAGAAGATTATTTCCTGTATCCACAAACCCATCTAGTCGTAAACTCACGACCCAATGGCACTTCATTTCATCCTCGGCTCAAGTGACTATTTGATGTTATAAAAATCAGCCCAAATGCAGTCCACTTTCTTCCCCCTTCCATGACCCGGTCACCCAGCTCTCCAGGCCAAGCAAAGTTCATCACCATAAACCAAAGACTCTGCGTCCTACACGAACTCCAGCAATGAGATATCTGCGATATTTCCATATTACTCGCATCAAACCACTACTTTCATCATATCCAAAACTGAGCCATTGCCGAGTCCCATTTATACATTGTTCAAGATTACCACATCTCCTAATAGTGGTGTTCCCTTCAGCGGACTTCTATTCTCATATGCGGAAAGCTCCCCGCTTCCCTTGTCTAGGCACTACATGTTGTACATCACACAATAACATTGTTCCCACACGACTTCTGATTTTGTTATTACATGATGCAAATCTAAAATGTATACAGAACTAAACAAAAGTAACACTTATCCCAATTCCTCTAGCTACACCGAACACATGCTAAATTGCAACATCACATCTAACCAAGCCAGCACCACTGATCTAACACAGTGTGTGCGATGTAAACCTCTTTACTGAGTTGGGACACTGAACGTGCATCCCAACAACGTAAAAACATGTTTAATAGTGTTATGAAAATAGTAAATACCCACATTTAAATTTACAATTCTCCTACTCCACTAACATTATATGAACACTTTCTTTTCTAAATGACAAGTTTGATCACAAATAATCACATACAAAAGAAAGTATATGCCTGTGTGCATTGTTATAAAATATAATTTAAGCATTTGGTTAATATGAAAATAAATCAGTTACTTATGCTACATAATTGTATACTGTGTGTTATATTTAATGAACCAAGGGCATAATGCATTGTACTGTGTAAGTATGAAATATGTACACATTTGTTATGTTAAAAACAGAGTTGTCATTTTTCAAAATGTAATTCATCAAACCAGTGACATCAGTAATGCCATGCATGATGTAATTAATGATGCCATCAGTGATATCATCACTGATGTCACGTATGATGCAATTAGTGATGTCATCAGTGATGTCATCATTGTGGTCATGCGCTGCACAAGGGGCTTATAGTTAAGGTAGACTTGCTCAAAATTCAATTGCTGAATGTCAGGGGTTTTGTTTTGTTAAATCTGATAACCTTAACTCTCTCCTAACTAAAGTTTTTTCACTGAATTCCAAGGGTTTTGTTATACTATAGTTGCTCTGGGGCCCACTAGAAATGGCCTTCGGCCGTAGCCACTGTACATGCTGCATCAATAGGTTTCTTTGGGGCCCACAAGCCAAGGCCTTCAGCCACAACTATTGTGCACGGCTTTCAGATGTGGCCACTGTACATGTCGCACCAATAGGTTTCTTTAGGCCCACTAGTCATGGCCTTCAGCTATGGACACTGTAGATGTTGCACCAACAGGGTTCTTTGTGCTAACCATGGTCTTTGGCCATGGCCAGTGGGCACTGCCTTTGGCCATGGCCTCTGTAAATGTGGCACCTGTAGCTTTCTTCAGGCACACTAGCCATGGCCTTCAGCCGTGGCAACTATACATGTTGCACCAATAGGTTTCTTTAGGGCCCACTAGCCATGGCCTTCGGCTGTGGACACTGTATATGTTGCACCAACAGGGTTCTTCGTGCTAACCATGGCCTTTGGCCATGGCCAGTGGGCACCGCCTTTGGCAATGGCCTCTGTAAATGTGGCACCTATAGGTTTCTTTGGGGCACGCTAGCCATGACCTTCACACAGAGACCCATTGCCCTCTGCCTAGGAGATGTGATCACTGCAGGAGTAAAATTAGTTTTATTAATTTTAATCTCTTCCCATTTCTGTGGGATTCCTCCAATAATGGCAATCAGCTACACATACAGCGGCACTGAACTACCCATGCCCGGGGGATTCCCCCGGTATTCCCATTTGTTCCTCTTCATTTTACTAGGTTCCCTCACTCCACTCAATTGCTTTTTCCTTCCCAAACCCTATCCCATTACCCTCTATAAGTCATTGCTTCGAGTGACAAAAAAATAATCTGGAGCGCGTCCTGCAGCATTGCTGCTGTAATCTTGTGAGATTCATGTGTCTTCCCCTCATAAACTGAACATTTACTACCCATAACTGGCTCCCAAACCCACCCCCAACTACACATGGTGTCTTCTTTCCCACTCCCGACCTTTACCCTGATGTGACTGCTATTGCTATTGGTATTTATATAGCGCTTATGGCCAGGCGTTCAAAACAATCAGTTTCAAAAAAGGCAAATGTTATTAAGAAAAAATTAAAAAGCAGCTTTCGGTTTATTCCCATTCATTTTCCTGGAGAGAAAAAGTGCAGTTTTTGAACAGAAGCAGCGTGAAAACCGCTGGGCAGATTTGGACCAAACTTTGGAATGAACTTCCCCAATGACCATACAGAGTCTAGTAATGTTCTCGACATCAGGAAGAGACTCAAAACTCTTCTGTTAATGTAGTCACTCTTAGGGGAACATTGAGTATTTTGAACAACATTGCTTAGATGGCCTGGCTGTAGGCGCTATATAAATACCAACAGGAAAGAAGACACCATGTGTAGTTGGGGATTTGGGAGCCAGTTACGGGTACAAATGTTTCGGTTTATCAGGGTAGACCACGTGAATCTCAAGGGATTACAGCAGCAACAACAAAAGACGTGCTCAGAAACATTTTTGCATCACACAGAGTGATGAGTGATAGAGGGTAATGGGAAAGGGTTAGGGAGGGGGAAAAGCAATTGAGTGGAGGGAGGAGACCTGAAAAAAGAAGGAAACACATGTTGAGTGTCTGTGAGGATGTGGAAGAATTTTTAATTCTGAGCTATTTTTACCGTTATTGCAGGAATTTCTGTTATTGGAAATTATCGCCGGAATAAGGAAATGGAAAAAAAGGTTTAATATCTGCAGTGCCTACATCTACTGGGCAATGGGTGTTCAGTAACAAATGAATGATGTGACATGACCAGTGCCCATGGCTAGTGGGCCCAAAAGAAATATATTGGATTTTCGAGCGTTGTCTGTAGAATACCGGGGGAATCGCTGCATGTGTAGTTTGTTGCCATTATCGGGCGAATCCAACAGGAATGGGGAACGAGTGAAAAAAATTGTAATTTTACAGCTGCAGTGATCACATCTCCTACACAAGGGGTAATGGGCATCTTGCCAAAGGCCATGGCTAGCGGGCCCCAGAGAAAGCTATTGGTGCAACATATAAAGAGGCCGTGGCCAAAGCCTGAGGAATTAGTGAAATACCATGAAAGCTCACTATTAAATAACTTTGTTTGCTGAATTAAGGTATCAAATCTTTTTCATTTGGATAATTGTTCTGTGTGGCGCCACGTAGAGGTATGCCTCTCACCACAGCCAATTCATCCCTCCACACCACACTTAGATTCACAATGCAAAGTGCAGAAAAATTAAAGGAAATGCTGCCTTCTCAAAAATAGCAGAAAACTGCAGCCCAGAGACAGGAAAGAGCGTCTGAGATTGTGTTTTAGGAAGTGGCCCAGGGAGGAGTGTAGTGGAAAGGAATACAGGGAGTGGGAGATGCTGGGGGTAAGTTGCACCCTCCCGGGGCCACTTCCTAAAATACAATCTCAAATGCACTCTATCACTTATCATAATGCATTCAATCATTTACGTTTGTAAAGAATGTACTTTCCGTGTTCCGTCGAAACAGATCTGAAGAAAGGACAGATTCCCCCTGCAAATAGGTGTCAATAGGAATTGATACATATGGGGTGGCCTGTGAAAGGGGGCACGGAAAAGAACATCTCTGGAAGCACAATAATTAGGGATTTCAGCTTATCATCCTTAGCCCCATCAGAATTGCAATGGTGCACTTACATTTCAAATGACAATAGAATCATTTGGCCATATATACTTAATCACTGGGATAACTCATGAAGCCCAGGAATTACAGCCGAAGGGTCGGCAGTGGCGGGCCACACTGGAACCATCCCATCATCACAGACCAGTTGTTCCGATTAGGTGCTGAGCAACCTGTAATTTAATGGCGTTACTACTGGAGATGGGCCACCATCCTGGGTTTATAATATCAAATGAGGCTGTGATTATTCCAGTGAGATCTGATTTGAGTTATTTATAAGCGCGCAAACAACAGACTAAATTGAATCCTGGCGCAGATGGAACAGTAGAATAGATGAAAAATGTAGCCATACACAAATTGGTGCCATTGAAATTCATAGAGTTAAATGAAGCTTTTATTTAAAAAGGTAGGTCTTTAGACCTGTTTGAAAGGTCAGGAGGGAATTTGCCCTCTTTAAATTTAACAGAAAACTGTTCCACAGTCTAGGCCCGCAACCGAGAATCTGCAATCTCCTCTTGAAACGCAATTTGTCCTTGGGATGATAAGCAGATGTTGGTCTTCCGACCTTTAAGCCCGGGCCGGATAGTACACATTCAGTTTATTCATTAAGTAGCTTGGTGCCAGGCCATTGATACATTTGTACACCAAACAACTAATCTCGAATTTTATGCGGTCCTCTACCGCTAACCAATGAAGGGAGCGGTGGAGGCCTGAGTTTGGGGTGTATTTAGATGCGCCAAATACCAATCTTACTCCTGCATTTTGTGCCTTTTGTAGGGGATGGGTCTGTGTAGCCGGTCTCCAGCTAGGAGTCCATTACAGTAGTCTAGTATGGAATTGACTAAGGCTCCAACAACCAGAGCATGGTCGGTGTCAGGTAAAAAAGGAAGTGCTTGCCGCAGCAGACACATGTTGGAGAAAGCTGATTGTACTTTGGCTGAAACTTGACTGTTGCAGCCCAAGTCACTCTGCCAAACACATTAAAATTGTTTACCTTGTTGGCATATTTAAGACCATCACCAGAAAGCAGGTGTGGGCCTTCTCTCCTGTGTCCAGGGAAAGGCAGCCACTACCTGATCCTGACCCTGGGGGAGGTTTCATGTGGGAGGATCACGGAGGAGGTGACTCATGCTGGGGAACAGTGGGGATCTCCTTATCTCACAATTTCCCTGTAGTTCCTTAACTGACAATGGCTTTTTGTAAAATACAACAGACTAATAGCCCACAATCTGCTCGGGACTTCAGTTCCCATAATGGTGAAAGTACTTTGTAGGAAGAAGAGGAGTTCAGAGGCAATGGGGACTCCGAATGGTGAATATCCAAAGGTGTGGTCTAGTTGTTGCCAATTAAAGCACCGGAGTGGGATATTTAAAACCTAAGATAAAACCCAGCTAGGAGATGATGAGAATGAAGGTGAAACCGAGGAAGCAAGCCAAGGAGCTTTGAATGACCATGTGGGAGGCTTAGCTGAGGAAGCTGAAACTATCCAAGGTTCAAGAGCAGCCACAGAAAGAATCATGCCAGTAAAAGTCACAATGAAGGATGAAATGAAGCAGAATTTCAGAGTACGCGCAACGGAAAGCAGCGCACTAAAAGAAGCCCAGCTGAGGAGTCGACGTTCTTCTAGAGCACTTTGTGGCAGACCAGTTAAGCCACAGTAGATCTCCATAGCTGTTATTGCTCCCGAAGACCGGCACACAACTTACCCGAGGCTGCAGAAGTGGGAGAGAAAGCAGATGGAATACTGAAGAGCCACTGCAGAGCTGGAGAGCAACAGGGAGCCGCCGCAGAGAACCTGTGAGGTGGCAGAGTGTAAAGACTGACCCTGGGCCACTCCTTACACAAAAGCTGTTACGATGGAATAATTTTGAATACCGGACAATTGATAAATCAAAGCAGGACTTATTCTCTGAAAACCGAATAAAACTGAGCTTAGTGTCAAGAAGAAAGTTCTTTTATAAGGGACTACAAGAGGGGAAAGCGAATGACCAGTACTATCCACAGCCAAGAGGTTGTCTAAAGACTTTGGGGAAACTATCAGTGGGGAAATTACCTGCAGCCAAGAAGTTGTGAGAGACTCCTAATGAAGCAACCAAAGAATAAATCCCCTCTTACGAGATATCATTTTGGGAAAGTTTACATTTCCAACAGCAAAAGATTGTGAAACCATACTGAAAGACTAGTGTGGAGAATCTTGCAATCAATATTACCATCAAGTTTGAAGCTCGTTGTAGGAGTTCTTCTTCCTGGCAGGCAAGAATAACAGGAAAGGGCTTATAGTGGTTAGTCCTGGCAGGCGAGTGGACCAAGAAGGTTCATGGTGGTTTGATATCTTGGTGGCAGAAAGAGGTGTCTTTGTTGAAACTTTGTTGAATTAAGAGAATTCGTGTACTTTATTATGTGTGTGACCAGCAGTAGGATCACTGAGAATAGTTGCTTTTTACTATCCTGACAAAAGTGTTTTATTTGAGGAAGAAGCATTTAGAAAGATTGAAGTGCTATCTCGACAAAAAGTAGTTTCTTTGAAGAAAGTGTTACATGATAGCAGAACCACTGCATTTGGTGATGAAACTGTGTTTGGGGAGAAAATCATCCTGTCAAGAGGGATATTGGGGAAGACACTGATTTGTTCTGAATTACCAACCAACTGTGGTGAAAAGGGATATTTGTTGTTTCTCCAAGAAAGAAACAGTGATTGGAAAATACTTTTTTATTATCTTGCACTGAACTTTGTTGAATCAAAACTGTAATCTAAGTATTCCTGAATTGATCCAGGGGACGCAAGGAGGGCTTTCAAGAACATTTGAGTTTGAACTGCAAAACTGTTTTGTTGAACTAAAACTTAACCATATTTTCCTGTAAATGTTATTGTATGTATTAGTGTGAGGGCCATAGATATTTTGGACAATAGGTCATTTTTCTTTCGCTTTAGTGCTAGGCAGGGACCTCTCAATTAAGTTAGGGAAAGTTAGGTGTTTATGAGAACCCCTTTTCACTTTGAATAAATAGCAAACCTTGGGAAAAATGTACCTTTATGTCTGTCTCGCATTTCTGACCCCCCACAAGGCACAATACAGAAGAGGTGGAGTTTTGTGACCCATACGGTTTGGCAACCCTGCCAGGCCCAAACTCTCATGTCAGTGGCGCCCTGCACATGCCACCACGGCCAGGGCGTTTCTCCACTCAAGGTACTCCCCACACGTGGCCTGGGCTTCAAACCCTCACTGGGCTGTAGCTGACATATGCAACCCAGCCAGCCTCCTTCATGGTGCCATGGGGGATTGCTCGAGGCTGCAATCACCCATAGAGCGCTATTTTTCCCTTTCTCTGCTTTTTTCTGCTTTCCTTTCTCTGTGCCTCTTATCTGTCGTTATCTCTGAACTCCTTCCAGCTGACACTTAACTGTCTTGTCCTTTAGAATCTTGTAACAGTCAAGTACATTACTATTGTCAGGGGAGACCTGCCTATCGTCCAGAATGTCAGTATTCCACACCTTGTGTTTTGTTCTTTTCTATTGATTCATAACCCCCTACATTGAAGGACCCCATTTGGACCAGGGGTTGCACTAGGATGCCTCACGAAGACTGGGAATACCAGCTCGAGGGTCTGCTGTTCAGTTTGAGTGCCGGGTTGCCCCAAAGAGGGACCTGGGCTGCTAAAGTGAATCCTCCCTCGCCCATGCAAGAAGCTCAGTCTAGAATTCCCTCAATGATTTAGAAATTGAGGGCAGAGGGATGCATCCATGAGTGCAATAGTAAAGTGCATGTGGTGGCAACCACGGGCTCTTGAACCTTAGCCCGTCATGGACACAAATACTGTGGATCATTTTTAAAATCATTAATTGTGTTTGGTCTACATTTCACCTTTACACTATACCATAAGCAAAAACCACATGAGAAAAAGAGAACATAAAAAAACAGATAACATAACATGCTACAAACACATCAAGTTTTAAAATAAATACAGCTTTTAAAATGTATGTTTCACTAATACCTCAGCACAATATAAAACCTGTCGTAAATTTCAGTCACGTTCCCAAAATGTACTCCCATACCACTTATGGCCTAAGTATCACATTTCTCTGTGTTCATACTGGTTACAACCGATTCCCCATTTAGGGAATCCAATCTTTGTTTCATCATCAACCAAATATGATATGCAGCTGCCGTCACAACCAATGATTTTGCACCATATAAGGTGCACCAGAACTGATCGGATGCATGTGAGAATATTGCACGATACCCCTTCTCGTACAACATAACAAATGTTATACATTGTTTCAATAGGTGTATAGGGGTTTCAACTGCTTGTTCGCAGACACGACAAAGGCGCTTATCCCTTTTGAGACCCTGCCATGCCCCTGCGCTTTCAAAAACCAGCAAGATTTCTAAGCGTAGGCACAATATAAATCATGCCCGTGGAGGCATGTGTAGTTTAGTTAAATAATCGCGTGGAGTGTTCATATTCATTCCCTGGGTTCAGTATGTTTGTGCAGTTCTGCCAGGTATTCAATGGACTGTATGCGATCGAAGTCCTTCGATCTCCTTTCAAATTCAAGAGCATATACTTCACCCATTGTCTCGGGCAATCCATTCATGACGATATTCATTCAGTGTTCCGTCACCGATTTTTGCATATCCTTGAACAATGCACTGCACGTACTGAGCCGACTATGTCGTTTAGTTAGAGCCAACAGTCTTCCTTTCTTAGGATAACTGAAAAAAATGTTGGCCCATAATTGACAGACAGCTTTCATAATATATACAAAAACGGCAGACCCAGTTCCAGTCGGATAGCTTCCACGGGAACTGCAGTAGGTAAGCCGAACAGAGATCTTAAAAGGTTTCCCTCCAGTTTGTACAGCCAATGCAGCGTCCCTACTGGGAGTGTCTCCAAAGCATATAATATACCAGGGACCCCTGGTACTCTATACGCCATGAGTTTGCCAGTCTCTGACATTCTATAGTGTTCGCCAGTTGGTCTATGCCAGTGTGGTAATCAGGTTGACATGGCACGTGCTACTGAGATTGGAGGTTATGTTTATGTCTAGGTATTTATAAACGTCGACTTGTCAAGGCTTGACCCACCCAGATGCCATGTAACTCCCACCCATGTTGTGTCCCGCTTCCAGTGGCCATAATCTTTGTCTTGCCAGTGTTTATCCGTAGACCATTAAGGTCAGCGTATTCCTGCAGTGCATCGAGGGAGCGTGGCAGGACCAGAGGAGTCTGATCAAACAGAACAGAGTCATCAGCGTACGTGATACAGTGTAGCTTCATATCACCATATCTAGGACGATGGTTAAGCACAGCTCTTAGGGCCTTAGCAAAGTCTGAAACATATATATTATACAACAGGGGAGCCGATACGCATCCCTGCTTCAAGCCTGTGTTAGTGGGTAGGGCTTCATTCCTGGGACATCCTTAACCTGACAACTGTGTCACCATACAACTGCACAATATAACACAGAAAGCAAGAGTCCAGAACACTATCACTCAACTTAGTCCTCAGTCTCCCTCTATCAACAGAGCCAAAGGCAGAGCTGTAATTCACAGAACACTTGTATAACTTAGATCCAGGATTCCGTAGGGTATTAGAAATGAGTGAGAAGTACCCAAATAGAACGGGTTGTGCAATGGCCCATCCTAAAACCAGTTTGTGTAATAGCCAATATGGCATTAGAATCAGCCCGTGAAGAGAGCAGTTGCAGCAATAAACCCGAGAAACTCTTTGAACTGCTATCCAACATGGCCCGGAGTCCATAATTATTCGGGTCCAAACGTGACCCTTTCTTATGAACTGGTATAAGTATAGACTCCAGCCATGTGGTAGGTAGTGCCCGTCTCACGTATATGCAGAAACAAACCATGCAATAGTTCAGCCCGATTCTGTGGATCATTCTTAAGTACCTCATTACTCAAACCATCTGGCCCTATGGGATTTGGACTTCGTGATTATTGATGCAATATTGGCCTGCTGCACATGATGCCACAGCAGCGGGCCTATCTGGGGTACATCAGGAAGGCTTTCAATCGGTCAACGTTTGCCCAATACATCTTCGCAATGTGGTCAGCTCAATTGACCTCATTAATGCCACTTATCGACCTGCTCAAGTTGACAGATCTAAAGGTATGCATTAAAAACACAAACTTCTTGGAGTCATCTGTCCTAATAAGATCTGTTATAAAAAAACAATTAGTTGCATTCTCCCTTGCACAACCAACTTTTGTATTTAGATCTAGCTTTAAGTATTAAGTATGTACTATTATTTTTTTCTACAAACGTTTTTAAATTGTTTCTGGTGATTAAACGAAGCATAACATTCAGCAGTTTCTTCCTTTTGGCTATCCCCAAATCAAATAACCCCCCAGGCCTTCCTGTTTGTATACCCCTGCACATTTGTTTTTGGACCGTTATATCGTACCTATTTAACAGGTTTTTCAGCTCCCGATCATGTTGCTTCAATAAATGAGTGTTTGTCCTAATACTAAATCTGAGATTTGAATTAACATGATTGATGTGAAAAATGGACCACCTGAGTCTATTTCCTTGTAGGTTCACAGTGGGGCGTTCTCTCAGGCTTATCCTATGCTGCTATATAGACATGTACTACTGTGTATACTGTGCATACTGCTCTATATGCTGCAGGGAAGCAAGTTCTGCAAGAGCACCCTCACTTCCCCCAAAAACGAGGTAAACATTTTCTATGGGGATCAACTTATCTGAAAGAGAAACCATAAACCACTTTTCCTAAGCCATGCCACTTTTTGGCTTTATTGACCAGAACACTAAATACAAATATTCTGTATTAACCCCATTGTGAATACCAAAACGTGTTCCAAATCACATGCGATACAAACTTGGCACAACCCCAAGAGACCTTTGAATAAGTGTGCAAACAATTAAGTTGAGGGCAACTTTGGCAGATGTATATTGTGCTTCGGGTCCAAATCACATGTATTTATTTATTTATTACATTTATATAGCACACACAAACCCTCAGGCATCAGGGCGCTTGGTACCATTTACATGTGGCCCGTAGGCAGTTGTGCTTACATAATCCAGGTAACATAGCTTACATAGATTTGAGAACAGTAAACACATAGTGAAGGGGCTGTACAACAATAGGTTTTAAGCAAACAGGAAGGTTTTGTGGTCTCTTCCCAAGGCCCAGTAGGATTCTCCCGCTCCCAGTGAGAGAGGGAGCGAGTTCCACTGCCTTGCAGCAGTGACTTGGGAAGCTGGTGCCTCCAGCTTTAGCACGCTTGAATTTGAGTTGTGCACGTCTGTGGGTGTAAGGAGTTCTAGTGGGCCTGTTAGATTGGTACTTAGCAATCTTTTGGGACAAATAGGGAGGGTCAGATTTAGAGACACATCTGCGTGTGATGGTAAGAGTCTTGAATAGGATTCTTTGCCGGATAGGGAGCAAATGTACAGCTCTGCGGGCGTCAGATCAGTGTTCAGACCGTGGCAGGTTCAAGGCAGCACGTAGGGCTTTATTTTGGGTCGGTTTGAGTTTTTGTATGTTGTAGGAAGAAGTGCCGGCGAAGATGGCACTGCAGTAGTCTAGCCTCGCGCCTAGTACAGCTCGGGCGATAAGCAGCTATCTACTGAGAGAAAGGGTCAGGCGGCAATGAGAGGTTTAGTACAGTATGCTGCTGAGGGCGATATTGCCTTTACTTGTCGGGATAGGGTCGCATCTAGGTAAACCCCAAGAGTTTTTACTGCAGATGATGGCTGACCAACCAAACTAAAAAATCAGGCAAGCTTTTCAAGATATTCAGAATGACAACGTGCAATGTATAGTTTGTAGTGCATATATTTTCACATTTCTTTTCCTAATTCTGAAAAAGCGACTGATTACATTGGTCGCAGTACAAAAGGTGGCCATGTGAGGGCGGTAATGGATTACAGATGATGAAGTCGTGGGACCTCCTGAAAATATCGTCAAAAAGAGCAGTATAACAGGTCATAACAGCACATGGTTGCACAATACAAACAGGCCTGGAAATGGGCAGGTATCAAAGGCCGGTGTCAACCAGAGCGGTACAAGTCTGCACTGCCATCAAGTACCAGGGCGGGCTGCTTCTACAAGAAATCCTGTGTTGTGTACACAGGATTAAAGCTGTTATGGGTGACACGTGTAAACTTAACCGGTTGGCCCCTACCTCATAACACCTAGAGAATGACTGGCAAGGATGCATATCTTTAATTTGAACTGGCATTGAACGGTGTGTTTTTTTTCACACAACTTAACCCCATTATGGTTGGGAAATACGGGGTATTCATTAAAGAAGAGCTGCTTCTTTCACAAATACTTTGAAAACCAGCGAGGTGTTGTTACTCTGTGGACTAAGCCCGTCTGCAAAGGTTTCCCTGACTGGCAGTGGGGACCGCGGCCCAATGCGCGCTTCTTGACGCACGCACCCGCTCGTACCTTCGCTGAGCAGGGCTATCACAAAATGTGGTGAGGCCATGGGGCAAAACATTTGGTGAGGCCCCCTGACAATGGTTTGCACTGGGCCAGCGGCAGCACCTCCGCTAACAGGAGACTCGAGAAATCTCCCCTTGAGTTTGTGTGCAGGATCCCAAATATGGTTTATTACTACAACTGCAAATCAACTACAGCAAAGTTAGGTTTCTCTACTGAAGGAAGGTTTCTGCCGAACTAACTTTTGTATCATATGCATAAATGATATATATAGGATGGCATGAAAGCGTGTGGTGCGTGACGCCAGCATTAAGGAGCACTCTGCTCCAGCGTGCGCCTTAAAACGCACATCATAAACAGTGACAGAGAGATGATGTAAAGTGGAGGCTGGTGAATTTCTGAATTTAAGAGGCTTACATGTTTGTGCCAATAAGACAAAAGGAACCCCTCCAGAGCCCCACACGTCCTTCTTGGTGGCCTCTGGTACAACGCCCGACACGACCATGAAAGTGGCCCGGCCGAGGAGTTGTCGATCTAGAAAGTGGGGTTCACAATTCCAGGGCATGCATTGCAACAGAGGCCAGAAACCAACACAGAGGGAACGTGCTGTAGAGAAATAGTCTGTAACCAAAAGGAGAGCGCACACCAAAGGCTACGTGACATACTTCTTAAAATTGGGGAATAGGTACTTATTTGCTTAAGGTACCCCAAACACAAGGCAACCCCCGTGTAGTGGGATGAAAAGGTCCATGGTCATGGCACAGGCTACCGATACAAGCAACAATAGAAACTGTAGCTGGTTTTAATACCCCAGTCTGGCAAAGATACCACTTGAGGAGAGACCCGTCCTCAAGAAACGAGGGACCTGGATAGCCGGGAGGATAAACCGGTACCAGAAGGACACCACGCACGGGGATGGGAAGACGCCCCTGGAACGGAAGAAGATGGTTTCCAGAGCGCCGCGGGAACACCGCCAAATGTCCAGGACGTACCCCGTTGTGCCCCAGCAAAACATATGGACTATATGTTGGACTAATCAATAATAATATGTTGTGTTTTCAAAGCTTGTGGTATGTGAAGAGGTATGTTGTGACATCAGATGCCTCGCGTCATGGGACGTCGCCATCACGAGATATTGATACCAAAGACCCCGCTGCCTCCAGGATGTGGTTAGTTGTAATACAAGCGAGGTGGGGGGGGGCGGTATGAGGTGGGCATGCTGCACTTTCCCGCCACAGACGCGCAGCCTGGGCCACTCGTAGCAGCGTCCTTTCTGCAGGTAGATTGTGTCCCTGCTGATGCTGGGAGATGAAGAAGGACTTGCACATCTGGGTTGAATGGAGCGTGAGCATCGTGGCCGGGTGCCTTGGCTTCTATCCTGCAGACCATGCACATCACACACCCAGCTAAAAGAACAACACACGCGCCAGAAAACACGCTGCATGGAACTTTCCACAGGTGTGGGACTTTCACTGCTCTGGGGAAGCATCTCGATAGTCCATGCCTCATCCTACACCTTCAGCATGAAGCAGGGACATGTCTGAAGCTACAAGGACACATGCAATGCTGGGAGATTGCGGATCAGCCACACACCCCTACACATGACACACACTTGGCTTCTGATGCCCTGGAAAAGCTCACACACTTAGCCTGCAGGCAAAAAACACACAGATAGTAGTGCACCTCCCTAGAACAACATCAAGTCAACAAACCAGAAATTGGAACCAACCTGGAGGAAGCGCTACAACAACAAAGTAAAAGTAACACACCAATGCCAGCTGCAACACTGAACAGTAGAGCAAACCCACTACTCTAAGTTGTCTCAGGAGGATAGCTCGAGGGCAACGTGCTCGCCTTGAATGCAAGCGGACATGGAGCATCACAGGTTCGATCCCCGGGTCTACGCTTAGAAACCTCTGGGTATTAAGCATGTTATAAATAACCTATCATATCATATCTAAGCACATAGAATGTGTTCCCTTCTCACAAAGGATGCTCAAAGTCATCAAGAGGATGCTGTGACGTCATCACCAATCTTTTCATCAACAAGGATGAGCTTATCCACCAGCACCGATGTAAAATGAAATGTGTGGCAGTGGCAGGTGAAAACTGCACTTTGCACGCCCATTCAAACCACACTCTTAAAAACTGACCACTGGAGGAGAACTTGCAAAACTTCAAGCCACCCAACAGTTCCCTAACCAGCGGCTATGGTCCAGGCAACCGGCAAGCTCCTGCAAGCTTATTCCATATGCTGTCCAATGCTCCCATGGAGCAAAGAGCGGCATCCAATACTTCAAACCCTCCTACAGGCTGACAGCACACCCAGAAGACAGAGCAAGAAACGGTGCTTTATAGGACACGGCATACCCTTATGTCCACTGCCAATTCCTGAAAGAAGAACCTTCTGCACAAAGCTCAGGTAGGCATTAGGCCACTAAGGGAAACAGAACATACCCTCCTGTTGCAGGCTGCAACCTTTCTGGGAGCTATGTGGCTCCTCGATAGGGCCTGAAATAGCCTGGTTAGCTTGGCCCCACCAGCTACTAGGCAATGCCACTGGCTCCACACAAATGTACACATCTGTCATCAACTCTGTTGTCTCTGTGAAATGCATTACTAAACCTCTCGTAGCCCTGGAAACGATGAATGGTCGTATGGACTTGCCACAAAGTGATAGTTGCATCCCACTTGGAAGTTATATTTGCTGTATACCGTGTAGTAGGGCCTCGTCCTGCGGGAGCAACAGTGAGAAAGAGTGCGCAAGGTTGAATCACACGTAAAGAGATGGCCGAAGAGAGAGACACGTTATGGCAGTATACAGCCAGTAACAGAGAGTAATGCATAACAGGTGTAGTCATAGTGGCAAAGACAGGTCAAGACTAAATGAGAGGTAGCAGCAGGATGCAAGAACTGATGGGAAATACATATCCAAGAAATAAAAAGGACAATCATTCAAAAAGAACTTCAAAAGTGCTGACATGTGAGGCAACATGGCGACAGACTGGGTTCGAGAGAAAGAGTCAGTAGTAGAGTACAAGACAGAGCAACACAGTAAGAGAAACAGGGGTGCACGACAGGTGCATCTTTGGGTGCACGCCGAAGTTTTGGAAAAAAGCAGGTTCCGCCATCTTTCAAGAACTCCATTCATGAGCCAGGACTTTAGAAGCTAGTGGGGTACGATGAGCAAGTCCTGGTCAGAGGCAAATCCTGACACCCAGGAGCTACTTCCAGCTCCTGCTCCCTGAATACCAATGTGGACCCCTGTATTCTCTATCGGGGATCTAATGACCAGTGCAGGCGCAGATGCAGACGCGACATCCACCTTCATCCATCTCAACATATGTGCAGCTCTCGCCATCATCAGCCAGAGAATCCTCACTGATAGGCCGGAGGACGCCGGCCTGATGCAAACACCTCTATGCTGGA
The DNA here is from genome assembly GCF_040938575.1 of Ambystoma mexicanum. Classification (NCBI taxonomy): domain Eukaryota; kingdom Metazoa; phylum Chordata; class Amphibia; order Caudata; family Ambystomatidae; genus Ambystoma; species Ambystoma mexicanum. Next base: position 901,148,387 of record NC_090926.1, read on the forward strand.
TGGCAAAACAGAAACTACTTTCCTGCACCTTTTTGACTAAACTTGTGGAAAATATAGCAACCCGTAAATTCCTACACTTATGCCAACAACACACACGTGTCGTCAAACTCTAGTCTGGTAATCACAAAACTCAACTGGAACTCATCAGAAGTCTTACATAAGTGAACCCCTGAGGGAACAAACACTACTAAAGCACAACCCCAAGCAAAAATGGACATCTCGATGTGCCCCACTAAAGCAAGAAACATGCAATGGTACTGTGACCAAGTCCCCTCTTTTGTTTTAGTGGCCCGAGGTGAAGCAGGGGAACAAGTCCCCTCCTTTGTTTTAGCGGCCAGAGGTGAAGCAGGGGACCAAGTCCCCTCCTTTGTTTTAGTGGCACGAAGTGAAGCAGGGGAACAAGTCCCCTCCTTTGTTTTAGCGGCCAGAGGTGAAGCAGGGGACCAAGTTCCCTCCTTTGTTTAGCGGCCGGAGGTGAAGCAGGGGACCAAGTCCCCTCCTTTGTTTTAGTGGCACGAAGTGAAGCAGGGGAACAAGACCCCTCCTTTGTTTTAGCGGCACGAAGTGAAGCAGGGGAACAAGTACCCTCCTTTGTTTTAGTGGCACGAAGTGAAGCAGGGGACCAAGTCCCCTCCTTTGTTTAGCGGCCGGAGGTGAAGCAGGGGACCAAGTGCCTTTTGGATGTAGTGAATGATGAGCCAGAGAACGGGTCACCTGGTAACATTCCAGCGGCCCCCACTATGTAGCCTGACTGATACAGGACCTTTCACCAATGCATAGACTCTGAAAGGCTCTTTAGACAAACACAGGTACCTACAGAGTGAAATCAAAAATAGATCGATTGTTGAGGTTTTGGGTTGACACAAACTTCCAAAGTTACTTTCTAGAGTTGTTATCGCAATGTGCATTTGGCAGAACAGCTTTAGGCGTCTGTACATTGTCACTTGAACACCAAAGTTGGAATCGGGGGATATTGCTTTAAAGAAAATGTTTTCCTTATTGTGCCACATCCGGCAATTCAAGACCGATTTAAAATGTTTAGAGGTTATTTGCATAGTCCATGCTGGACAGAACCTGTGCACGGACTGCAAGAGTTCTGTAGCGGAATGTGAGGGAAGGCATGAATTACACAATCAATATCACGCGGAAGAGGCATTTCCTGGCCTGTAATCCGATTTCTGGTTCCAGATTCCTAGGTTCTGTCGAGGAAGTGATGGGCTCCAGAGATCAGCCAGACCACAAGAACAGTTTACTAGGTGCTTCATTTAGGGTAGTCCAACCAATGGGTGGCCAGAACAACAAACACAATGGATCTGAGGGTGCGGGATACCTGGTTCACCTTACCCATAGGGGAGAATGGTCTAAGAGGTTTGGCACGGCCGCGTCAGCCTTTCCCTGACAGCAAGATTTGTAATGTCAGGTCTTTGGATATACAAATGTGTAGATGTAATGTATGCAAATGTCCCCCAAGCATTAGACCCCAAAAAGTGAATTACCATCGCACTGAAGTCACCTGTGTGTATACATTGAACCTGCCGTACTTACTAGAGGTGGAGAAGAAGCCAGAAAAACCTGGAACTACGCTAGCCAGGGGACTTCATTGCAGTGCAAGACATAGTTTATATGTGTATTTGGTGTTCTTTTGCATGGTGCTGTATGTGCATATTTGCCGCCACGAGGACATGGCATGTACAAAGACAAGGCTCTGCAAGTCAGATAAGGGCCTGATGAAAGGACTGCAATCCCTCAAGTCAATTTCCTATGCACGTATCTGCTGAACTCGTTGTCCATCTTCCTCTCCCTGCTGTGCAGTTGGGGCATGCCCTTCTGCAGGGGAGCAGTTAGGCGCTAGAAGGGGCAGGCCCGACTCCCATCACAGTCCTTCAATCTTCCTCCAGCAGGATCCCTATTGCCTGCTCGGGGATGCAAGCCAGTAACTCACCCACCAGGAGCCAGAGCTCCAAAGACCTGGAGGCGAAATGTATAGAAAGAAATGTGTGTGCAAACAAATCTCATGTTTCTGTCTTTTTCAGATGTATGTGACATTGAATTTCATATAAATGTATACAAAAGCTGGACTGGCTAATGTAAAACAAATCCTGTAAATTTAATAATGTAATTACGGGTAAAAAAGATGTGACAGTTTCAAACACATTTTCCTTATAAAGGAAATTCCCACTCACTCTATTACTCCACGAGAATGCCATTCAAACCTCAATCTGGATTTTAAAAAAAAAGCATTTTGAAAACGTTCTAACTTCAGGAAAATGTAGAATTTGTAATAATATGATATGAGTCGATCTTCTACACAATCTGTAACAAAAAAGAACACAGGTGGTGAGATTATAAGATACATTATAATGAAGGATGTTTTAGAATAACACACAGGTCACATTATGAATCTGGAGCCTGATCTTCTTTTTGGGGGGAGAAATGGGGGGCAAGCAGTAAATGTGCATTGCGGGCAGTGGTTCCTTTAGGGAAAGTCTTTCACAAAATAGAGTCTTCTAAGAGAATTGCTTGCTTCCGACCCCCTTTCATTTTGGTCCCCCTACCAATCCATCCAACCCCCCACCTGCCCGGCCACCACTGCCCCCCACCCCAAACCTTGCTGACCCATGTGCACAGTCTCCGCCTTGGGAGGCTGAGATAGGCGAGGAGACCTGCAGGCAGAGTTGCTCCCATTGACATTACTTAAAAATTCCTAAAACAAGCCTTCCTTTTCCGGGAGCACTGGTTAGTGTTACTCATGAGCGTGACCTTGCTCCGTTCTATCCCACTGCCCCACACCAATGCCTCGGTCAATCTACACTCAAATGATCCTTCATCCTTTTCTCTTAAATAGTTAATAATCCTCTGGATTATCTCCAGCAAACTATTTATTGGCGATTTCTGATTTAAGTCATTGCACCTCTGTTCACTTAAGAGAGCCACAAGGAAACTAGACAAGGGCATATATAATGAGGGCCTATTTGCAGTGTCCTAGAAGGTGGAGAGCCTGAGGAGCGCTGAACTGCTGAATCAAGGGAGAATCAAAGACCTAGGGGCACACTGGAGTCCCACCGTCCCGACACCGAAGTCTTGTTGGTTGGAGGAACCAAAAGAGGAGACACAGCCAAAAAGATGTCAGAGTCGGGGGTTCTGTAGCGAAAGAAGTAGCCGCCTTCCCCGACGAACACCTTCGCAGAAGAACAAGGACGTGGCAGGCTGGAAGACGTGGGAGGAGGACGGTGACGCCTGAGCGGCACGACAGCCCACGAGAGGCTGACCTTGAGAATACCCCCATGAGGGAGTCAGAATAGAGACAATCCAAGAAGGGTTAGAGAAGCACGTAGCCCAGCCGGGCCTGAGAAACAATACATACCACGAGGGGGTGAGAACAGAAACAAGCCACGCAAGGCTGTACCTGCCCATAGCCCTCCCGGGGCTAAGAGTAGGAACCACCCAGGATGGGAAAATTAAAGACTTTGTTGTGGCTGTGAATATTGACCTACTCAGGCCACGAAGATACATTTCAGGAGACAAGGAAAGGGGAGTAACTGTCTGGACTATCTGACAAGGCCATTTGTATTTGACCCAGGTGAAGCTGGGAAACATTTCCTTTCTTTGTTTGTACTGAAACTATTCTACCCAGGCGAGGGCTGGAAGAGACTTTGAGAACTCTTTGGTGGGGATCGGAAAACCAGTCACCACTACTTCACTAAATGGGAAGTCACCCTCGATTAAGCGTAAAGCTTTACAGGTTTGTTCTTTGTGTGTCAATAGTGGTAGGGCATACGATAGGCTAGCATAGATTTTCACCAAGGACAGAATTTACTTTTAAAGACGTCCCGACAAGCACCAGTTTGTAGTTTCCTAGCATAGGGAATCCATCAGGGAAGTAGGGCTTGGAGAAGGTTTAACCTTTTCTTTAATAAACCGCCTTGTTCACACGTGTCCTCTGGCCCGTCTCCTACGTCTGACTTACCACACATCGCTTCTGATGCTTTTCATCTGGATGTAATGCCCTCCTCCCGCAGTCAGAGCAGGGAAGGACTTCAAGGATATACTCGTGTGAGTATCTGCAGGTGCTTCGCTGTTAAAGTTCCCAATGACTTTTATGAAAGGTGGCACCCATGTGTGGGGGAGTGCCCATGTGCATGGCTTCCATGTCTAAAGTTCAGGCCAAAAATGGAAAGGACCAATGCATGAATCAAATAGAAACTGATTGTTTATGTATTTCTGAGCATTACAATCAGATCTAGTTGTTGCTATGGTAACGCGATGAGAGAGAAAAGGTCAGGGAAGAAGGTTTTACCCCAGCTTCAGGCAGTTGGGAGGGGTGGTTAAAGAATCACACAGCGTTTACCCTGGGGCAAGTGCAGGGCTCCCTGCCAGTCACTGCAGTTAGGTATTTTTCAATGCAATGTACATCCTATAGTGCCAACAGTGTTCAGCAGAAAAGGGAAGCTCAACATAATGGTAACCCGCTATTCTTTAGGCAAACATACAATAAATCTGGATCAGCGGTTTCCATTTTAGTGAAGTTCAGAGAAGGAGAGCCAACTGCCCCCCCCCCCGCATCACTAGCAGAGTACGAACTCCAACCAACACCATGGCCGGCCATGTGCCTTCTCTTTCCCAGGAAAGGGTGACTGGGGTGCACGCGCTACAACAAATCACTCGAGCTTCAACAGAACCCCCCACCACCCACATGTGACAAAGAATGGCAGGATGTCCGTGTTATCAGATACAACAAAAAAATGTAATTGGGTTTTTATATCACACTATATGATGGGATCCGGCCGCAGGACTGCGTATTGAGCCCACGCTGCTTGGCGTTGTCCTGCTTCCAAGATAGGCGTGATGCCATCGAGGTATCTTTGCGGCCCACTAGGATATGCTTCTAGGATGTGCCATGCTACCACGCCTGCAAAGGGTGCGACCATAAAGTTGGGTGTCCACATTCCAAAAATAAGAAATGGAACCATCCTAATGGCTTGGTAAAGCCTATGGCTCGGTCCTAAGCATCTAAAGAGTTTGTGCAATTCATGTTATTGAATCTGGCAACTATCTCCCATCCCAACATGCTCGGAGTTGGTGTTGGGGACCGTAGAAGGCCAGATCAGGAAAGGATGCTCGTGCCTGCCCAGGCGGCCACAGAAACTCTCATAGGTACGTTGCTGGGGCTCTTGTCTTTTACATTGGCCTCGATTATGCTCCAGAATGCCGCAGGAATGTCTTCAGGTTTCATACTAATAGACACATCTGTAAATGGGCTCTGAGGTATTGTCTCGCATAGGAATTCTTTCTGCAATGGATCTAGGTCTGTGTGTGCACGCTGGAGTGTAGACCAGATCGGCTTCGTGTACATAACTGCTGACACTCAAGCTTATACCAACAAAACACAGACGACATTGACTTGAGGCCAGGTCTACAACCGCAGGCTGCCAGCCTCTGCGGCAGCCAAGTCCATGCATGTCTGTCCCTGTTAGAAGGCCAGTGTCAAAAGTGGAGGTGGCTCCTGGTGCAGAGTTGATAGGGGACAGGGAGGTGTGTAGGTCCAGTGGGGCACAGGTTCTTGAGGATAGCAATACATGGGTGTTTACATGTCTAGATTCCTCTGTCCTGGCCTCTGCTGTGGATGAGCTCCCATGCCATACAATGGGATCTTCACCACTGCCTGTAATGACTGGAAACACCCAAGCTGACCCATACAAAATACTCATATGGAGCATTTCACCAAATTCGGCCACTACAAGTAAACCGAAGCCCAAAATACTGAACATGAGGAGCGGGGCTTGAGGGAGTTTCCCCTGCTCCCCATGTTCGGTATTTTTGGGCTTTGGGGGGTGTAGGTGTGCCCCACTTCTTTGCCGGGGGAACAAAAAGGAAAAAAAAAAAGAAAAGGCGATCCTGCGGCACCAGGCCCCACCCACGTTAGAGGGACAGATCTGATGCCGCAGGGGTGCAGTAGAATCGGTGGTGGGGAGCAAAAAGGTAATTAGGGGAAGGGGCTGGCGGTATGGCAAAATTTGATTTGTTTTGCCCAATTAAAAACGGTTTGCGTCGAAATTTACTACGTTCAATTCCGCCGCATATCTTTTCACTTCGGTCAAACAACCCAAATCCGTAATTACTACCTACTGCAACAAAAGCATGGCTAGTGTTGATGCTTCAATCGCTTTATACAATTCTTCTGCCCGCTCTGGCCCACAGACTGCACAAGCCACGCCCCTTTCACAGCTCGCCCACTGTGGGAGAGTACACAAGCTAATGGGATAAGTGAATACTCCATTAGTTCCACAGCACAAAGTAAAATGCAAAATATAGGCAGTGGAGTTACTTTGCTGAAAATGTTGGGTGGGGGGGAGGGGACATGACATCTAAATGAAAGGGGTCCTGCCAAATGAGTGGAACAAAATGATGTGACACAAAGTTAGGGTGGGGGAGACACTGCAATAGAATTACGCCCATGGGTGAGAGTTATTAAGTAGTTGTGATATACTGCCTCTTTAGAAGACCCTTAAAAACGTGCTTGGGAGTTCCCTTGAATAACTATAAAGAACAAAAGTGTTTTTAAATACTAGGGTGACTTTACAGGAAAAATGTAGAAGGCAGGTTCTCAATTAATATGAACACCCAAATGAAGACTTCTCCAACCTGTCTGACAAAGAACATTTAAAATGGACATTTTAAAATTGCCTTTTTCGTTATTGGAGTGTTTTGCCAAAATCATTTCCACACATTTCTTAAGAGTTTCAGAAGTCATTTTTGTTGAAAACAAGAAACTATTAAATAATACAGTCATAAAAGTTTTGTTTTTGTATGAGTCCTTTGGCTCTGATGCAACTTGGTGTGAGTCCCTGCCTAATCAGACATGTAAAAAGAATAAATACAAATAGAGGGACATTGGGATGCAACTCAAAGAGAAAGTACAAAAACGCAAAATCAGTGCTTGGCTAAAGCAGGGAGATGTAAAGAACTGAAGGACCGGGCATCTGTTGGTGATATTATTTATTTATTTATTTATTTATCCACTATATGTAATGTGCCCAACCAATCTAAACTTGGCATCAAAGCAAGGGAAGAAGGAACAACAAAGTGGAGGGGGGAAAGAGCATAGTGCAGGGAGCTGATCAGAAGGGCATAGATTATATCTAGAATTTATGGGCGAACACATGGGTTTGGAGCGAATGATCCACTTTCAGAAAATGGTGCCATCTAAACTTAAAGAGAACTGCATTCACAAGCTGAACACGGGATATCTGCATTCATTAGTAAGCTATTTTTTTTTCAAGGGTGCAGATATAAGGGGACAGTTTACACCCTCAGATCTTACCTTGCAAGTCCCCAATGAACACGGGTCTTATAAGGTAAAAGGGGCCTGGCTGCGGGCTATTAAAGAGCTGGGCACATTCCCAGCACTTGACAATCTATAGGTGTACCAGCCCCACGTGATTCGTGGGAACTGGGATTAGCCCCTGTGGCAGTGGACCCATACCTGCTTCTGAGGGCATATAGTTGGGTGACTCCCCGGGCTTGTGGATGACAGGACTGGGGGTGCTATTGGTATGATCCTGTGGCCTCCAGATTTAGGCCATTTAATAACACCGTGCTCTTTAGAAAGACAGCCCTTCCAGTCGCAAAGCTGGAAGAATATTGAAGCACTAATATAATGTTATCCACATTCCAAAGAGGAGCACTTTAAGTGTTCCTGGTGCAGTGGCATTTTTTTTTAACTCGCACTTGAAGAGAAGTGACCTCTGACTATAGGAAACCATGTATTGAGAAATGTAATTCCTTGGCCGCAGGAATCCAACATTGGATATTAGACCGTCAGTTTCTCCACTTTCCCTAGAGTCCCCGCACAGCTCGTCCACTTCTTTTTTTTGTTTTTTGTTTATTGTGTTAGCCATATTAGAAAACAAAGAAACATAGCTGTGACTTTTAACACATCAAAAACTAAAAGAACTCATTGATCAGATAAGAGACCCAAAGCACTCCTAACGTTATCAAAGATAAAAACGACTTAACACAGGAGATCGATACCAAGTTAGTTTCTCTGCAGCACGAGCCCAGAGCGACCACGCAGCGAAACTGCACCACAGTGAAAAGTGTTTTTACTTTGCACACCACCAATTGACCTTCGCATAGTGTGCAATAACGGGCACCACCTGCTGGCAGACAAAAGGAATGCTCTGGACAGCTTGGAGAGGCATCCGCTCCAACACAGGTGAAAGTACATTCCAAGATGGCATTAGTCTGACCCCAAAACTCCAAAGCAAGCAAAGCTGAAGTGCAGCCAATGAAAGCTCAGCACTTAGTCAGACCCACATGCGCAGGCCTTCCAGGAAGCCCAGCCCAGTGTAGGAGTTGCATGACTATATGGGCGAACGGTCGTAGTGCGGCAGTGTTGATGTTTGTATTAGTAGCTGGCGGCAGGAGTTTGGAGTGAGTTGGAGAGTGAGGAAGGAGTATGCGGAGAGAGGAGGAGGGTGGACACAAGAATGGGAGTTAAGTGAGGAAGAGGATGGCTGGATAGATTAAAAGGATGTTGGTTTGAGACTTCACCAGTAGGTGCTTTGGAAACTAGGAGGTCGGTTTGATCTGGAGGAGGTTGGAGACATCAGGCATAGGTCGGATTGAAACATCAGGCGTAGGTTGGATTGATACATCAGGCGTAGGTTGGATTGATACATCAGGCGTAGGTTGGATTGAAACATCAGGCGTAGGTTGGATTGATACATCAGGCGTAGGTTGGATTGATACAACAGGCGTAGGTTGGATTGATACAACAGGCGTAGGTTGGATTGAAACATCAGGCGTAGGTTGGATTGAAACATCAGGCGTAGGTTGGATTGAAACATCAGGCGTAGGTTGGATTGATACATCGGGCGTAGGTTGGATTGATACATCAGGAGGGGTGT